>NC_137677.1:690797-710797 GCF_963989245.1 Nansenia antarctica
GAACGACAGTGGATTATTTTTTTATCACATTAGAATTTATGAGAAGAAAACATCTTGTGTGGCCTCTGAACATACTGCCCCTCCCTCTCCCTCTCCCCCTCTCCTCTCTCTCTCTCCCCCTCTCTCTCTCTCCCTCCCTCTCTCTCCCTCTCTCTCTCTCTCTCTCTCTTTCCCTCCCCCTCACCCCCTCTCTCTCCCTCTCCCTCTCTCTCTCCCCCTCTCTCTCTCTCTCTCTTTCCCTCCCCCTCACCCCCTCTCTCTCCCTCTCCCTCTCTCTCTCCCCCTCTCTCTCTCTCTCTCTTTCCCTCCCCCCCCCCCCCCCCCCCAGCCCTTGGAGCTGATGTTGTTCAGGGTTCCACAGGGTTCTTCACACCACCATCTACGAGCTGCAGCCCAACAACCATCCATGCTCTGTCCCCCCCTCTCTGTCCTCCTCCCTCTCTGTCCTCCCTCCCTCTCTGTCCTCCCTCCCTCCCTCCCTCTCTCTCTGTCCTCCCTCCCTCTCTGTCCTCCCTCCCTCCCTCTCTGTCCTCCCTCCCTCCCTCTCTGTCCCCCCTCCCTCTCTGTCCCCCCTCCCTCCCTCTCTGTCCTCCCTCCCTCCCTCTCTGTCCTCCCTCCCTCTCTGTCCTCCCTCCCTCTCTGTCCCCCCTCCCTCTCTGTCCCCCCCCACCTCTCTGTCCTCCCTCCCTCTCTGTCCTCCCTCCCTCTCTGTCCTCCCTCCCTCTCTGTCCTCCCTCCCTCTCTGTCCTCCCTCCCTCTCTGTCCTCCCTCCCTCCCTCCCTCTCTCTCTGTCCTCCCTCCCTCTCTGTCCTCCCTCCCTCCCTCTCTGTCCTCCCTCCCTCCCTCTCTGTCCCCCCTCCCTCTCTGTCCTCCCTCCCTCCCTCTCTGTCCTCCCTCCCTCCCTCTCTGTCCTCCCTCCCTCTCTGTCCTCCCTCCCTCTCTGTCCCCCCTCCCTCTCTGTCCCCCCCACCTCTCTGTCCTCCCTCCCTCTCTGTCCTCCCTCCCTCTCTGTCCTCCCTCCCTCTCTGTCCTCCCTCCCTCTCTGTCCTCCCTCCCTCTCTGTCCTCCCTCCCTCCCTCCCTCCCTTCTTCCTTCCTTCCCTCCCTCCCTCTCTGTCCCCCCCACCCTCTCTCCCTCCCTCTCTGTCCCCCCCACCTCCCTGTCCCCCCTCCCTCTCTGTCCTCCCCCTCCCTCTCTGTCCCCCCCTCCCTCCCTCCCTCCCTCCCTTCTTCCTTCCCTCCCTCCCTCCCTCCCTCTCTGTCCTCCCCCTCCCTCTCTGTCCTCCCTCCCTCCCTCTCTGTCCCCCCCACCTCCCTGTCCTCCCCTCCCTCTCTGTCCCCCCCTCCCTCTCTGTCCTCCCTCCCTCTCTGTCCCCCCCACCTCTCTGTCCCCCCCTCCCTCCCTGTCCCCCCCTCCCTCTCTGTCCTCCCCTCCCTCTCTGTCCTCCCTCCCTCTCTGTCCTCCCTCCCTCTCTGTCCTCCCCTCCCTCTCTGTCCCCCCCACCTCCCTGTCCCCCCCTCCCTCTCTGTCCTCCCCCTCCCTCTCTGTCCTCCCTCCCTCTCTGTCCTCCCCTCCCTCTCTGTCCTCCCTCCCTCTCTGTCCTCCCCTCCCTCTCTGTCCCCCCTCCCTCTCTGTCCTCCCTCCCTCTCTGTCCTCCCTCCCTCTCTGTCCTCCCCTCCCTCTCTGTCCTCCCCTCCCTCTCTGTCCCCCCTCCCTCTCTGTCCTCCCTCCCTCTCTGTCCCCCTCTCCCTCTCTGTCCTCCCCCTCCCTCTCTGTCCCCCCCTCCCTCTCTGTCCTCCCTCCCTCTCTGTCCTCCCTCCCTCTCTGTCCTCCCCTCCCTCTCTGTCCTCCCTCCCTCTCTGTCCTCCCTCCCTCTCTGTCCTCCCCTCCCTCTCTGTCCCCCCCACCTCTCTGTCCCCCCCTCCCTCTCTGTCCTCCCTCCCTCTCTGTCCTCCCCCTCCCTCTCTGTCCTCCCTCCCTCTCTGTCCCCCCCTCCCTCTCTGTCCTCCCTCCCTCTCTGTCCTCCCTCCCTCTCTGTCCTCCCCTCCCTCCCTGTCCCCCCCTCCCTCTCTGTCCTCCCTCCCTCTCTGTCCTCCCTCCCTCTCTGTCCTCCCCTCCCTCTCTGTCCTCCCCTCCCTCTCTGTCCTCCCTCCCTCTCTGTCCTCCCTCCCTCTCTGTCCTCCCCTCCCTCTCTGTCCCCCCCACCTCTCTGTCCCCCCCTCCCTCTCTGTCCTCCCTCCCTCTCTGTCCTCCCCCTCCCTCTCTGTCCTCCCTCCCTCTCTGTCCCCCCCTCCCTCTCTGTCCTCCCTCCCTCTCTGTCCTCCCTCCCTCTCTGTCCTCCCCTCCCTCCCTGTCCCCCCCTCCCTCTCTGTCCTCCCTCCCTCTCTGTCCTCCCTCCCTCTCTGTCCTCCCCTCCCTCTCTGTCCCCCCCCCCCTCTCTGTCCTCCCCTCCCTCTCTGTCCTCCCTCCCTCTCTGTCCTCCCCTCCCTCTCTGTCCTCCCTCCCTCTCTGTCCTCCCCTCCCTCTCTGTCCTCCCTCCCTCTCTGTCCTCCCTCCCTCTCTGTCCTCCCCTCCCTCTCTGTCCTCCCTCCCTCTCTGTCCCCCCCTCCCTCTCTGTCCTCCCTCCCTCTCTGTCCTCCCTCCCTCTCTGTCCTCCCCTCCCTCTCTGTCCTCCCCCTCCCTCTCTGTCCCCCCCCCCCTCTCTGTCCCCCCCTCCCTCTCTGTCCTCCCTCCCTCTCTGTCCTCCCTCCCTCTCTGTCCTCCCTCCCTCTCTGTCCTCCCCACCTATCTGTCCCCCCCTCCCTCCCTCTCTGTCCTCCCTCCCTCTCTGTCCTCCCCAGCTCTCTGTCCCCCCCATCTCTCTGTCCCCCCTGGCTCTCTGGCTGAACCGCTGTGCTCAATATAACGCTATAGAAGAGAAAGAGAGAACTTGTGTATATGTTTCATATCTGTGCATATAAAGCAATTGGTCTATAAGTTGACCTCTGAAGCCACAAGGGTCTGTCCTGAGTGTAGCTCACCTTCACTTCAGAAGGGTTAGGGTCCAAAACACCAAACTGAGATGAAAGGACCATAGCACTATCCACCACGTCCTGGATGTAGTGTTTGCCTTAACCGTAGACCCAATGATTTGCATTCTATGGTACTGTTCATTTGTGACGTTAGAATTATAAGGTTCTATCTCCATTTTTGTAAAAATTTAGTTTTTTACATAATCTGATCCATTAGGTGTTTATTAATGCCTGTGTGGTGTTATTTTTAAAATGTTGACATTTTTTAGTTAGTAATTAATAAAATACAAAGGTTGCATCTCACAAAACATAATGGAATGTAAAAACTTTGACACTCAATATCTTTGAACTACCCTAAACGGAGATAGAACCTTATCATTCTAAGATAGAACCTTATCATTCTAAACAGAGATAGAACCTTATCATTCTAAACGGAGATAGAACCTTATCATTCTAAACGGAGATAGAACCTTATCATTCTAAACGGAGATAGAACCTTATCATTCCAAACGGAGATAGAACCTTATCATTCTAAACGGAGATAGAACCTTATCATTCTAAACGGAGATAGAACCTTATCATTCTAAACAGAGATAGAACCTTATCATTCTAAACGGAGATAGAACCTTAGAATTCTAAGCTCACGTTAAGTCTTCTCTGTCTCCCTTCTCATGTTCTCGTCCCTCTGGTTTGTTAAAGGCGGAGGTTCTGCGCCGGGACCTGCAGGAGGCGGAGGACGGGCGTGACGCGGGCCGCAGGGAGCTCATCCAGGCCCACAGGGAGCTGCAGGACTGCGTCCAGGAGAAGGACGACCAGCGCAAAGACGTCCTGGAGCTCAGGAGGCTGCTGGGGGACGAGACCCGGGACAAAGACGCCATCCAGTCCTCCAATCAGGAGCTGCGGACCTCCGTCAAGAGAGCAGAGAGCGACAACAGCAGGTACAGGAGGATGACTGGTGTTCATATATAACGGGCGGCTGTGTCTCAGGAGGTAGAGGCTGTGTCTCAGGAGGTAGAGGCTGTGTCTCAGGAGGTAGAGGCTGTGTCTCAGGAGGTAGAGGCCGTGTCTCAGTAGGTAGAGGCTGTGTCTCAGGAGGTAGAGGCTGTGTCTCAGGAGGTAGAGGCTGTGTCTCAGGAGGTAGAGGCTGTGGCTCAGGAGGTAGAGGCTGTGTCTCAGGAGGTAGAGGCTGTGTCTCAGGAGGTAGAGGCTGTGTCTCAGGAGGTAGAAGCTGTGTCTCAGGAGGTAGAGCCGCTGTCTAATGATCGCAAAGTTGGCAGATCGGCGGTTCGAGCCCCGGCTGGCCACTTGTCAAAGTGTCCTTGGGCAAGACACTGAACCCCAAAATTGCTCCCAATGAGCGGGCCGGCCGGCGCCTTGCATGGCAGCTTGCCGCCATTAGTGTGTGAATGTGTGTGTGAATGGGTGAATGAGAGGCCGTTGTAAAGCGCTTTGGAGCAGCAAAAAAGGCGCTATATAAGTGCAGTCCATTTACCATTTACCATAGTTCTGTTTATCTTCTGAGGTGATTATGATGGTGACACTCTCTCCCCTTACCCACAACTCACCCTCTTTCCACCATCCTCCCTCCCTCCCTCTCTCTCATCCTCACCCCTTCCTTCTCCTCTCTCATCCACCCTTTCATGTCCGAACTCCCTCCACCTTTTACCCTCAACTCGCCCCTCTTTCCACCATCCTCTCTCTCTCTCTCTCTCCTGGTGTTTCCTCCAGTCTGAGGCGAGGTCTGGAGGAGCGGGTGCAGAGGCTGGGGGTGTTGGAGGAGTGTAAGAGCTCCATGCAGGAGGAGGCGGTGCAGCTGAGGAGAGCCATGCGCGAGCTGGAGAAGTCCCGTCTGCAGGCGCGCAGAGAGCTGCAGGAGTTGCGCAGACAAGTGGGTGTTTACCTGGGTCAATATGACCCCTCTATGATTTATCTGGGTCAATATGACCCCTCCCAACATTGCAAATAACATCAACATTACAAATGTATATTCAAGCAATATCACACTCGATGTCGTGCTGTTATACTGAATATCAGCACGGCTGTGATTGGGTCGTAGGTACGAGGCCGCAGGCCGATTAGAAGACAATCAAGCCGATAGTCAAAAGTCCCAGTGGTGTTATACTGTATATCAGCACTCATGGAATGCCTCTTGTCCAATCAAATTACTTGGTCGGAACTAACTGTTGTATAATCAATGCTATTTTTTGTGATGTTATGATTTAGGTAAAAAAGAAACAGTACTGTATGGAGTGGTGCTCATTTAACCCAGCGTTTACCTGCGCAGGTAAAGACCCTGGAGGGGGAGAACTCCCAGCGCAGTCAGGAGCTGCAGGTGCTGCAGGCGCAGGTGTGTCAGGAGGAGCAGAGGGAGGAGGAGGCGCGACAGGAGGCATTCGGTCTGAAGCAGAGAGTCCTGGAGACGGAGGCGGGCAGGGAGGCCGCCCTGAACCAGGTAGATCCCCCCGGGGGTTAGTCTGCTAACAACAAGCCAGAGCAAATATGAGCTCCATTCACACATACCTGCAGAATACCTGCAGAATACCTGCCATGTTCACAGTGAGGCAGCCGCAGCACACTGTATGTACGTATGTGTCGCTTTACAACGTACAACTGGACTGTTATCAGCCACAGGGCTTTGCACTTTTCCCATTATTATTATAATAATAATAATAATGATAATAATAATAATAATAATAGTAATAATGATAATGATAATAATAATAATAATAATAGTAATAATAATAATGATAATGATAATTATAATAATTATAATAATAATAATGATAATATTATAATAATATTAATAATATAATAACAATAATAATATAATAATAATTATAATATAATACTATTAATAATAATATAATAATAATCATAATAATATAATAATCATAATAGAATAATAATAGAATAATAATAGAATAATAATAATAATAATAACTTTATTAGTATAGCGCTTTACGTCAAAGTGCTTTACAGTAGGTAAGCAACAATTTAAAACAATTAAAACAACTATTCCAGTTAAAACACACATAATTACACAATACAAATACACAAGCTATGACATAGACAACAGGAAACAGGTGGGTCTTCAACTTGGTTTTGAACACTTCCACTGAGCACTGAGCCTGTCTGATGTCCAATGGGAGAAGGTTCCAAAGAGTTGGTGCACGGAAAGAAAACGCCCGCCCACCCGCTCACCCGCCCGCTCACCGATTCTCTATCTATTCCCCCTCTTCTCTATCTATTCCCCCTCTTCTCTCTCTCTCCCCCCTCTTCTCTCTCTCTTCCCCCTCTTCTCTATCTATCTTCCCCCTCTTCTCTCTCTCTCTCCCCTCTTCTCTCTCTCTTCCCCCTCTTCTCTCTCTCTTCCCCCTCTTCTCTCTCTCTTTCCCCCCTCTTCTCTATCTATTCCCCCTCTTCTCTCTCTATCCCCCCTCTTCTCTTTCTTCCCCCTCTAGGCCGCGGGCTTCCAGCGCCGGGTGTTGGATCTGGAGGACGCCGAGCGGCACGGGAGGGAGGTTCTACAGGAGAGAGAGGCTGGCCTCCAGCAGAACGAGCAGAGGCTCAGAGAGGAGGCGGCCCGCGGGGAGGCGGCCCTGGAGGAGGCCAGGGGCCAGGCGAGGGAGCTCGCTCTGCGGGTCAGCCTGGCGGAGGGGCGCGCCCAGGGCCTGGAGGACCAGCTGGGCCAGGGGGACGCCCAGCGCCGGGACGTGGAGCGAAGGCTGGCCGGCCTGCTGTCAGCCCTGCGCCGCACCCTGGGGGTCGGACGCACCGCGGGACGCTCCTGCTGCACCCCTGGGGCCCGCGGGCGGAGCCCCTCCCCCTGGAGACTCTCTCTCTCACCAGGCAAAGGTTTGTTGTTCCTGCCCTTTACAGTGTTACATAATAGTATTACACTGCTGTTGTTCTACTGTAGACACTCAGCCACACCGCAGTTCGTGACGTTAGAATTATAAGGTTCTATCTCAACTCAAAACATTTAGTTTTTTACATAATCTGATCCATTAGGTGTTTATTAATGCCTGTGTGGTGTTATTTTTTAAATGTTGAAATTCTTGAGTTAGTAATTCATAAAACACAAAGGTTCCATCTCACAAAACATAACGGAATGTAAAAACGTTGACGCTCAATATCTCTGAACTGCCCTAAACGGAGATAGAACCTTATCATTCTTGTGTCTCTACGTGCAGGAGGCGAGGGCGGGGCAGACGGCCATGTTGCCAGCAGATCGCCAGGAGTCTTGTCGTCACCCTCCAGTGGTGGTGGTGGAGGTGGAGGAGGTGGTGGAGGTGGTGATGATGGAGAGCTGGATGTGGAGACAGTGCAGGCGGCTCTCCGTGACTTTCACCAGGAGCTCCGGGACACACAGAGAGACAGGGTATCTATCTACCTACCTACCTACCTCTCTCTCTCTTTCTCTATCTACTTACCTATCTATCTATCTATCTATCTATCTACCTACCAGTGGAGGCTGGTGACTTCCAGAATTGAGGAGGCGAACATTTTTTCCGCTTGCTCGCTTCACTCGCGATGGAATGTTCCCTGTTCTTCTTATCTGTCTTTGTTAAAAATTATTAATTTGTGTTTGTCGGTACTGAAGGGATTGGGACACTCTCAGGATGGTGGATGAAGCAGCTTTTATTGCCTGCACAATGGGTCATCAAATAAACAAAACAATTGGCATGAATCTCTGGTCCGCCTGCAGCAGCTATTGTCCCTTCTGCTCAGGCTCACAACATTCACCACAACATACTGCATACAATCAATGACATGTCAAAAGCACTGAAACACTATGTCAATCAGACACACAACATACAATTCAGAACAATACTTCATCCATTTCTAATATTTATCCTGCAGAACAGCACTCATACGCGTGTGGCGGAAAAAGGTACTACACAGAGGCCAGGCCTCCTGTTCCCACCCATTTTCAGTGATTTGGCCAATCACATATTGCCATGAAAAAAATTGCATTACATTGACTTCTATGAGAAACCACTTTACGACAGGAGGCCTGGCCTCCGTGTAGTACCTTTTTCCGCCACACGCGTGTATGAGTGCTATTCTGCAGGATAAATATTAGAAATGGATGAAGTATTGTTCTGAATTGTATGTTGTGTGTCTGATAAAAAATATAATTATTGCTTTTTTAAATCTATCTCTCTTCTCTCAAATTATTGGGGAGGCCAGGCCTCCTCCACCTCTATGGAGGAGCCTCCACTGCTACCTACCTACCTACCTACCTACCTATCTATCTATCTATCTATCTATCTATCTATCTATCTATCTATCTATCTATCTATCTACTTATCTATCTCTCTATCTCTCTATCTCTCTATCTATCTATCTATCTATCTACCTATCTACCTACCTACCTACGGTATCTACCTACCTACCTATCTACCTATCTACCTACCTATCTACCTACCTATCTATCTATCTATCTACCTACCTATCTACCTACCTACCTACCTACCTACGGTATCTACCTACCTATCTACCTACCTATCTATCTACCTATCTACCTATCTACCTATCTACCTATCTACCTATCTACCTATCTATCTATCTATCTATCTATCTATCTCTACCTCTCTACCTACCTACCTATCTATCTCTCTACCTCTCTACCTCTCTACCTCTCTGTTTCTCTGTGTCTCTGTCTCTCTGTCTCTCTGTCTCTCTATCTCTCTATCTATCTATCTATCTACCTATCTACCTACCTATCTCTCTATCTCTCTACCTCTCTGTTTCTCTCTAGCTCTCTATCTCTCTCTCTCTCTATCTATCTATCTATCTATCTATCTATCTATCTATCTATCTATCTATCGACTGATAATGAGGAGTCTTGCATCTAATCTGCAGGAGGAAGCCAGGGCCCAGGCTGTGGGTCTGAGCCGTCAGGTGACGGAGCTTCAGACCAGCCAGGACCAATCAGGAGGTCGCCTGCAGCAGCTGCAGAGGAACCTGAAGGACCTGGAGGAGGGTGAGAGAGAGAGAGAGAGAGAGAGAGAGAGAGAGAGAGAGAGAGAGAGAGAGAGAGAGAGAGAGAGAGAGAGACAGAGAGACAGAGAGACAGAGAGACAGAGAGACAGAGACACACACAGAGACAGAGAGAGAGAGAGAGAGACACACACACAGAGAGAGAGAGAGATAGACACACAGAGAGTGAGAGACACACAGAGAGAGAGAGAGAGAGAGAGCGATAGACACACAGAGAGTGAGAGACACACACAGAGAGAGAGAGAGAGAGAGAGAGACACACACACACAGAGAGAGAGAGAGAGAGATAGACACACAGAGAGAGAGAGAGAGAGACAGAGAGAGAAAGAGAGAGACACAGAGACAGAGACAGAGACAGAGAGACAGAGACACAGAGAGAGAGCGTTCTGACCTGGGAGAAACATGCATAACATGACAGCACAGTGCGGTACTGAGATCTACAGATCTGGTTGTGTCCTCCAGGGAAGAGAGAGGTGTCCGAGCGTCTGTACGGGGCCCAGACCTCCCTGTCCCTGCAGGAGGAGGTGACGCGTCGCGGCGACAGGGAGAGGAAGAGCCTGGGGGAGGAGTTGGCCAAGCTGAGGGCCGGCCTGCAGGCTGCTGAGGCCGACACACGGACCTTACAAGTGAGTAGAAGGGCTGATATGAAATGCAGACATGGGCCTGCTGTCCACCCCCCGCACCAACCTACAGACCTTTGGGGACAGAGCCTTCAGCGTGGCCGCACCTACCCTCTGGAACTCCCTCCCCATAGTGATCCACAACGCCCCCACCCTGGACTCCTTCAAATCAGCCCTCAAAACACATCTGTTCTCCAAGGCCTTTGGCCCCTAGTCAATGTTTCAGTTTTGCTTTGTTTGTTTGCTGTTTTTGTCTGTCTGATCATTTCCCTTGAATTGTAAAGCGTCCTTGGGCTTTTTGAAAGGCTCTATATAAATCGAAGTTATTATTATTATTATTATTATTATTTACCATCCGACTCCCAAAGCTAAATATGTAACTGAAGATGTGTGATGTGTGAACACTGTCATGATTTGTCACCTTGTGACGTTAGAATTATAAGGTTCTATCTAAATTTGTCTAAATTTAGTTTTTTACATAATCCGATCCATTAGGTGTTTATTAATGCCTGTGTGGTGTTGTTTTTAAAATGTTGACATTTTTGAGTTAGTAATTAATAGAATACAAAGGTTCCATCTCACAAAACATAATGGAATGTAAAAACGTTGACGCTCAATATCTCTGAACTGCCCTAAACGGAGATAGAACCTTATCATTCTAAACGGAGATAGAACCTTATCATTCTAAACGGAGATAGAACCTTATCATTCTGAACGGAGATAGAACCTTATCATTCTAACGTCACGACTTGTCACCTCTGGTCCCCCAGGAGAAGCTGGAGCGCTCCCGGGCCTCGGAGGCTCGCACGGAGGCCGAGCGGCGGAAGCTGAAGGAGTCCCTGGAGGCGGCGGAGGTCCGCGCGGCCCGGCTGGAGATCTCCCAGCGCACCCTGGAGGGGGAGCTGCAGCGGGCCACGCTGAGGACCGCCGAGCTGGAGGCGGAGGTGGCGACCCTGGGGGAGCGTCTGGCCGAGCTGAGGGGGGAGCTGGGGGAGAGCGAGGGCCGGGCGGCCGGGGGGAGGGTGAGGGAGGAGAGGCTGGCGGCGGCGCTGGCCCGGGCGGAGGTCCAGGAGAGCCAGCTGAGGGAGCAGGTACACAGCGTGTCGGCCTCGCTGAGCGACAGCAGCGCCAGCGCAGGGGCCGTGCAGGAACAGGCTGCTCAGCTGCAGAGAGCTCTGACTGTCAGTGAACAGGACCGCAGGATAATGCAGGTAGAGTCCTGTGTGTATGTCAGCACTCCACCCACCCCTAGAGTAGTTATAAAGGCATAGATACATAAGCTCTGGATCTGGATCAAAAAGACCTTCTGCTAGCATATCAGCCCAATAGAGCTCTCAGGTCTTCTGCTAGCATATCAGCCCAATAGAGCTCTCAGGTCTTCTGCTAGCATATCAGCGCAATAGAGCTCTCAGGTCTTCTGCTAGCATATCAGCGCAATAGAGCTCTCAGGTCTTCTGCTAGCATATCAGCCCATTAGAGCTCTCAGGTCTTCTGCTAGCATATCAGCCCAATAGAGCTCTCAGGTCTTCTGCTAGCATATCAGCCCATTAGAGCTCTCAGGTCTTCTGCTAGCATATCAGCCCAATAGAGCTCTCAGGTCTTCTGCTAGCATATCAGCCCATTAGAGCTCTCAGGTCTTCTGCTAGCATATCAGCCCAATAGAGCTCTCAGGTCTTCTGCTAGCATATCAGCCCAATAGAGCTCTCAGGTCTTCTGCTAGCATATCAGCCCAATAGAGCTCTCAGGTCTTCTGCTAGCATACCAGCCCAATAGAGCTCTCAGGTCTTCTGCTAGCATATCAGCCCAATAGAGCTCTCAGGTCTTCTGCTAGCATATCAGCCCAATAGAGCTCTCAGGTCTTCTGCTAGCATATCAGCCCAATAGAGCTCTCAGGTCTTCTGACGCTGGTTTTCTCTGTGTACCACATGTACAAAAGAAGAGATTTGGTGAGGCTGCATTCTCATTTGATGCTCCAGATTGTGGAATGCACTGCCAGTTTACATTAGGGATGCAACCTCAGCACATAATATGTTCAAGTCAAGACTAAAAACCCATCTTTTTAATATTGCCTTTATATGACTAAATAATGAAATTATGATTATATAATGATTCAGCACTTTGAGCTGCAACGCTTGCAGGAAAAGCGCTATACAAATAAAGTTATTATTATTATTATTATCTAATATTGTGCATGGAAATGTGCTCCATTGAGTTTAAAGGGAATATTTGTTATGAGTCAGGAAAAACTGAAAAAAGTCAAATAATTGACTACTGTATACTGTATACAGGTTTTCCGACCCAATCTAAGGGAGAAGGTTTTATTGAAACTTACCAAAATAAGATGAAGTCTGATTTACGGTGCAGCTATGTCAACTTTTCAGTTTTGTATTTTTTTCTATTTACCTTCGCTGCCACAGTCTCCCTGAAGGACCTCAATGACTGCGCAATAAAATGCTCGGGCAAGCTCATTAATTCTCCGAGAGCTCCTCAGGAGAGCTTTTAGGGTTTAGTTTGGGGCTGTGCTTTAAAGATGCTGTGAAAACAAAAACACTGCATGCTCGGTATAAATCTCTTTTATTTTGCTCAAGACCTGTCAGCCCATGCCAATAAAAAGTATGGAAAAAAATCAAGACTCTCTCGCCCACATTTTCTGAACAAAATCTAAGAAGAGACAGAGGGAGAGAGAGAGAGAGATGGAGGGAGAGGGAGAGAGAGAGAGACAGAGAGAGAGACAGAGAGAGAGACAGAGAGACAGAGAGACAGAGAGAGAGAGAGAGAGACGGAGAGAGAGAGAGAGAGAGAGACAGAGAGACAGAGAGAGAGAGAGAGAGACAGAGAGAGAGAGACGGAGAGAGAGAGAGAGAAGTGGCTGGGAAGGAAGAGATGGGAGTTTAGAGGGAGGGATAGGGGTGAAGAAGGGGATATCACTGGTGTACATTTATATTAAAATGAAAGTCCCTTCGCTCATTATCTGTCCTGTATTCCTGCAGGAGTGTCTGGATAAGACCCGTGACGGCCTGTCTGAGAGTAACAGGCTCAACCACAGTCTGACGGAGCGGAACCAGAACCTACAGAGGAACCATGAGGACGCAGAGCTGATGGCCTCCGAGCTGGAGAAGCAGACCAGAGCCCTGAGAGAGGTGAGTCAGGTAACAAGACCAGAGCCCTGAGAGAGGTGAGCAGGACTAGGACAGGTAACAAGGAAATGCCTGTGGGTGATGGAGAGGTCTCAGGGATGAGGGTGAAAAGTACTTTTCCACAGCTGCAGTAGGTTCTGAAGTCAGGGCCCTCACTCTTGGGGCGGCTGTGTCTCAGGAGGTAGAGTCGCCGTCTAATGATCACAAGGTTGGCAGATCAGCAGTTCGAGCCCCGGCTGGCCACATGTCGAAGTGTCCTTGGGCAAGACACTGAACCCCAAAATTGCTCCCAGTGAGCGGGGCCGGCGCCTTGCATGGTAGCTTGGCCGCCATTGGTGTGTGAATGTGTGTGTGAATGGGTGAATGAGAGGCCGTTGTAAAGCGCTTTGGAGCAGCTTTGGAGCAGCAAAAAAAGGCGCTATTTAAGTGCAGTCCATTTACCATTTACCATTTACTCTCATGTGCGACAGTGTATGTTTCATAATGGATGTTCATAAGTACCAACCCTAACCCGCTCTGTCTGTTCTATTCCAGGACTTGAAGCGTCGGCAGGAGGTTGAGCTGCAGGCCCAGGAAGCCTCCCAGCTGCTGCAGAGGGAGGTAGCAGACCTCCGGGACCGGGTGGCGAGCCTCCAGAGCTCCCAGCAGAAGACGGAGGGCCAGCGGGCCGAGCTGGAGAGGGTGATGACACGTCTGGGCAAAGACAAAGCCTCGCTCAGGAAGACCCTGGAGAAAGTGAGTCGTTCTCCTTCTCTGTGTGTTCTTCTTACCCGAGGGGTGGGTGTTTCTGTTCATCCTCCCCTGGTTATAGAGAGTTTATATGTATACAAGTCTTGCCTCTCTATTTCGTGAAGTTAGAATTCTACGGTTCTATCTTCATTTTTGGTCAAAATGTAGTTTTTTACACAATCTGATCCATTAGGTGTTTATTAATGCCTGTGTGGTGTTATTTTTTAAAATGTTGAAAATTTTTTAGTTAGTAATTAATCAAATACAAAGGTTCCATCTCACAAAACATAACGGAATGTAAAAACGTTTACGCTCAATATCTCTGAACCCTAACCCTAAACGGAGATAGAACCTTATCATTCTAAACGGAGATAGAACCTTATCGTTCTAAACTCACGATTTATCAATCTATCCATCGATTTCCTCCAGACCGTTAGGTCCAGATATGACCCCGTATATAATGCTTCACATCCCTCTAACGCTCCGTCTTCCTGGCTCCTCTTGTGCGTCACATGGACAGAACTGTCCTTCTAACGCTCTGTCCTCCTGGCTCCTCCTGTGCGTCACATGGACAGAACTGTCCCTCTAACGCTCTGTCTTCCTGGCTCCTCCTGTGCGTCACATGGACAGAACTGTCCTTCTAACGCTCCTCTGTCTTCCTGGCTCCTCCTGTGCGTCACATGGACAGAACTGTCCTTCCTGGCTCCTCTTGTGCGTCACATGGACAGAACTGTCCCTCTAACGCTCTGTCTTCCTGGCTCCTCCTGTGCGTCACATGGAGACAGAACGGTCCTTGAGCGATGGAAACATGTACATGTCCTGTGAGAAACAAGCTAGCCGTCTGCTGCATGCATTACTGTAGGGCACGTGAGATCCGGAGGGTCACGGTATGGTAAAGACATTCACAGTGTCTCTCTCTCTCTCTCTCTCTCTCTTTCTCTCTGTCTCTCTCTCTCTCGCTCTCTCTCTCTCTCTCTCTCTGTCTCTCTCTCTCTCTGTCTCTCTCTCTCTCTCTCTCTCTCTCTCTCTCTCTGTCTCTCTCTCTCTCTGTCTCTCTCTCTCTCTCTCTCTCTCTCTCTTTCTCTCTCTCTGTCTCTCTCTCTCTCTCTCTCCCCCTCTCTCTCTCTCCCCCTCTGTCTCTCTGTCACCCTCTCTCTCTCTCTGTCTCTCTCTCTTTCTCTCTCTCTCTTGTCCCCCTGTCCCCCTGTCTGTCAGGTGGAGCTGGAGAGGCGGAGGAGGGAGGAGGAGGCGGCGTCAGCGGGCCGAGAGAGGGAGCAGCTGGGGCAGACGGTCGGCGGTCTGGAGCAGGAGCTGAGCGAGCAGCAGGTGGAGGTGCAGAGTCTACAGGTGAGAGAGAGAGAGAGAGACGAGGTGCAGAGAGTCTACAGGTGAGAGAGAGAGAGAGAGGTGCATAGAGTCTACAGGTGAGAGAGAAAGAGAGAGAGAGAGAGAGGAGGTGCAGAGAGTCTACAGGAGGTGTAGAGAGTCTACAGGTGAGAGAGAGAGAGGCAGGACAGCATGAGGAGACCGGTAGACAATGTAAAATGGTAGATTTGGGGTTCAGTGTCTTGCCCAAGGACACCTCGACATGTGGCCAGCCGGGGCTCGAACCACCGATCTGCCAACCTTGCGATCATTAGATGGCAGCTCTACCTCCTGCGCCACAGCCGCCCCCCCAATGTTATCGGTCATCCCTGATCTGTTGTCTGTTGTTGAGAACTCCCAGGTGGTTTTCAGGTGAGTGTGATGTGATGTGTGTTGTGTTCGGTGTCCAGGCCCAGATGTCCCAGGTAGAGCACTTCCACTCACAGCGCCTCCTGGAGGTGACGTCCCGCCATCGCCAGGAGATGGACATGGAGACAGAGCGTCTCCGGGGCGTCCAGCTCCAGGCAGAGCAGTCACTGGAGACCAGGGAGAAAGCCCACCGCCAGAGGGTCAAGTGTCTAGAGGAGCAGGTACGATATGGAACTTTGTGACGTTAGAATTATAAGGTTCTAGGATCTCCATTTTTGGACAAAATTGAGTTTTTTTATATAATCTGATCCAATAGGTGTTTATTAATGCCTGTGTGGTGTTATTTTTAAAAATGTTGACATTTTTGAGTTAGTAATTCATAAAATACAAAGGTTCCATCTCACAGAACATAATGGAATGTAAAAACTTTGACGCTCAATATCTCTGAACTGCCCTAAACGGAGATGGAACCTTATCATTCTAAACGGAGATAGAACCGTATCATTCTAAACGGAGATAGAACCTTATCATTCTAAACGGAGATAGAACCTTATCATTCTAAACAGAGATAGAACCTTATCATTCTAAACGGAGTTAGAACCTTATCATTCTAAACGGAGATAGAACCTTATCATTCTAAACGGAGATAGAACCTTATCATTCTAAGATCACAACTTAGGGCGGCTACACACTAGACGACTTTTCAAGTTGTAACATCGCTGAGCCTCTCACACTAAACGACCGCCGTGCTGGTGTCCGTGTCGCAGCGGCGCGCAGATGTCGCAGCACAGCGCAGACTACAGGATGTGTTAACGACGGGGGCTCACAGACTACAAGATTCTTCACTTGGTCAGGACGATTCACCAAGCTGTAGTGTCGCGATATCAGCACATGATGACGAGACGTTGACAGCTGTCAAAAAAAGATGGAGCTCATTTCTACTAGAAAATAGCCATATTACTATATGTAATATATACATATATATACATATATCGCTATTTATATAATAGGCTATTTACTATTATATAAATAGCCATTTCTACTTTCACGCCTCCTCCGCGCTGCATTTCCCCGACCTCTCATTGGCTGTGCTGTCCACACGGGTCGTTGCCCATCTCAGACTAGCAGAATGTAGATTCCGTCGGCCGATAAAATGAAACATGTTTGAAAAGATCTGGAGCCCTGCGACGGCCCTAACGACGGGGTCGGCGGTCCTCCGATTGCGTCTCTGAGCCTGTCACATTAAACGAGCGTCGGAGACGGCGCGTCCCCGGGTTTGCAACGACTGGAGGATTTTGTCGCCGACCGCAAAAACTGGTCGGCGACAGCTAAATCGGGGTTAAAATCGTCTAGTGTGTGCCTTTACTAGGTCAGTCTCCCAGGTCTGCCTGGTCAAGCCCTGGCTTACAGCTTCTTCCTCTCTCGTCCTGGTGCTGTAGGTGCTCACACTGAGGGAACAGCTGGAGCAGGAGATGAGGCGGAGGCAGGCCTATGTCAATCAGATGCTACGGCCAGGCGTATAGGCTGCCGGAACCTTCTGGATGTTCTGAGATATGGCCCTCTGGGAAAGACCTCTCTCCTCTCCCTCCTCATCCATCTATTGACAGCTCCTCAAAAGTATTATGTCTGTCTTACACTGGGAATCAACAGAGAAACACGTCCAGTTTCAACAGAACACACACGCTTACGCACGCGCACACGCACACACGCACACAAGCTTGCACACACACACACACACACACACACACACACACACACACACGTACACAGGATTTCATTAATCTGAAGGAAAAATTCAACAACAACAAACAATGAAAGTGCTGTTTCTCACTGGACTGGAAATGCCAAATTGTTTTAAGGATTTGCTCTGGCTAGCTACTAGAGTCAGTGTTCCTGTTATGTGTTCATGTTATGTTATGTGTTCCTGTGTTCAGTTCAGTTTTCTAGAAACACGTCAATGTCAATGTGAAGTTGCCAATGTGAAGATTTCCTTGGTTGGGTTTCAGTATGATCAACCCTGCATTGCTGCATCCTCAGGATTAACTTCAGAATATATATTGACTATTGGTATTATAGTTATAACGCTAATCACTTTGTCATTAATTATATAGTTTATTTTATTAGAAGTATTTACAATTGTGGATTGATCCGGATCACGTTCAACCAACCATGTGATTTACCTCAGCTAATCAGGATCAGGTCATGAGGATCAAGTGGCATTATCCTTGCTCTCTTGTTTCAATAAATTGTGACGTTAGAATTATAAGGTTTTATCTCCATTTTTGTCAGAATTTAGTTTTTTTACATAATCTGATCCATTAGGTATTTATTAGGTGTTATTTCTAAAATGTTGACATTTTTGAGTTAGTAATTAATAAAATACAAAGGTTCCATCTCACAAAACATAATGGAATGTAAAAACTTTGACGCTCAATATCTCTGAACTTCTCTGTTTGAGGTGGACCAACATTCAAATAACCATATCTTCTTCAACTATTTTCAGATTTCAATGTATGACACATCATTTGAAAGCTTACGGTCGGCACATTCATAATATGTAAAAACCTTGCCCTACTTGAGGACGTTTTCACCAGACCCTGTCACACATGTATTAGATCTCCACATAAGCATTGTGATCATATTTCACTATTGGTTTGAAATTATATTCTTATGTATTAGTACACATTGTAGACACAATAAAAGCAACATTTGAAAAAAGACATGAGATGTGATTCTGTTTACCAAACCCAAGCAGTGTTGGAATGTGAGAGCTGCCCTGACTGGACTTGTTGTGATCGTCAGTAAACCTCTATGAGCCATAATGATCCCTGGTGGCATTTTGTTCTCCAGGAGTTGGTTTGCATTGTTAATGACCCGCTTTGTCAGCAGGGCTGTCGTGGGCGAGACGAGAGACTGACCTTCGCACTCTGCAGCCAGCAGACTGGAGGAGGTACTTTCTCTCACATAGTCTTGTATGAAACTGCAGTTTCGTGAGGTGAACTTAACATTTATCGAAAAACCGACATTTTTGCTGAGAATCATCTATGAAAAAATAATAATGATTTGTTGATTTTTGATTTGACTGATTATAAACTAAACCACAATTATGTTTGAGTCTGTTTCCTACTTGGATCCCTGTGTTCTAGATGTTCTATACACCAAGGCAGTGTTGTTCACCTGATGGACTAGTGAGTCTGTCCCAGTTTCTCTTATGAATGAATGAATGAATGAATGAATGGTCTTTATTGTCATTGCTATAGTACAGGTACCAAACAACGACATTTGGGAGGGGTGGCTCCCCTGGTGCTAGGAAAGATTTTTTTGGATTTTTTTTTAAGGGAAGGAGCTGGTTTACATAAATAAAGGCTATGTACACTATCCACTATACTATACTGTACAGATAGACGACTAGGGTTGTCATATTGCACAATAGTGTTATTGCACATTCATTTAAAGTGTCGCAGTTTGCAGGCTAGAAATGTACATATTTGTGCCTCAGCACTACACCAGATTTTTTCAGTCCAGCAGCTGCCATCAATCCGTCCAGACTGTCCAGGGCCCAGAACCTAGGTCTTTGCTGTGTTCAGGGCCTGGATGGCCCTGGGGTAGAAGCTGTGCTTCAGTCTGTTTGTCCTTGCGGCCATGGTCCTGTACCGCCTTTTCGAGGGCAGCCGGGTAAAGTGTTTGTACCCAGGGTGGGTTGGGTCTCTGGAGATCTTGGAGGCCTTCCTGAGACAGCGTGTGTTGTACAGCTCTTCCAGAGAGGGGAGGGGGGCGCCGGTGATCTTCTGGGCTGTTCTCACGACTCTCTGTAGCGCATTTCTCTCCGCGGTTGTGCAGCTGGAGAACCAGTTGCAGATGCCGTAGGTGAGGATGCTCTCCACTGCGCCGCGGTAGTAGGCCACCATTATCTCCTGCTTGGTGTGTTCCTTCCTGAGGACTCTCAGGATGTAGAGCCGCTGTTGTGCCTTCTTGATGGTGGCTGTTGTGTTGTTCTTCCAGGACAGGTCATCCTGTATGTGCACCCCCAGGAATCAGAGGGTTGAGACTCTCTCCACGCTCTCTCCGTCGATGAGCAGGGGCTGGATCTCGGACTTTTTCCTCCTGAAGTCCACGATGATTTCCTGGGTCTTTGACTTGTTCAGCAGCAGGTTGTTAACCTTGCACAGCTTGCTCAGTTGCTCTACCTCATCCCTGTACGCCGCCTCGTCCCCCCCCGAGATGCAGCCCACCACGGTGGTGTCGTCTGCAAACTTTACGATGGAGTTGCTGGGGTGGACGGGGGTGAAGTCGTAGGTGTAGAGGTTGTAGAGGATGGGGCTTAGCACGCAGCCCTGGGGGGACCCAGTGCTGAGTCTGAGGGCTGTGGAGGTGTGGGGGCCCACCCGCACCCTCTGGGGGCGGTCGGTCAGGAAGTCCTTGATCCATGCACATATAGAGTGTGATAGTCCCAGGTCTAGTAGTTTGGTCACTAGCCTGTCTGGAAGGATGGTGTTGAAGGCAGAGCTGAAGTCCACAAAGAGCAGTCTCGCGTAGCTGTTTCCCCTCTCCAGGTGGGATAGAGTGGCATTACATACAGTACTTAATAAATGTGGCTCCTTTGGAATACAGAGAACATGAATGTTGTCAGCCTGTGTTACAGCTCTGCTATGGCTAGGTGGCTGTACAGAGGAAGGGTTAAGAGGAGAGGAGAGGTAGCTGAGAGAGGAAGGGTTAAGAGGAGAGGAGAGGTAGCTGAGAGAGGAAGGGTTAAGAGGAGAGGG
>NC_137677.1:720797-730797 GCF_963989245.1 Nansenia antarctica
TGTGTGTGTGTGTGTGTGTGTGTGTGTGTGTGTGTGTGTGTGTGTGTGTGAAGGGTAGAAGTTGTAAGACAGAGAGAGAGAGAGAGAGAGAGAGAGAGAGAGAGAGAGAGAGAGAGAGAGAGAGAGAGAGAGAGAGAGAGAGAGAGAGAGAGAGAGAGAGAGAGAGAGAGAGAGAGAGAGAGAGAGAGAGAGAGAGAGAGAGAGAGAGAGAGGGTCTCCAGGGGTATAGGGGTACAAAGCTGTTTGGTGACAACTCTCCCCTCTAAGTCAGCATCACATTTTCCCTTTTCTTCCTCTACTTGGTTTTCATCTGAATGTGTGACACCTTGTTCTGTCAAACGATGATGATAACTACATTATTAGCTATCATTAACTATACATTAGGGCAGTATGGCACCTGAGCCATGCTAGCATCACATGCTAGGAGGACTATTCACTTCAGGGTTTTTGATTTTGTGAAATGTAATTCTTTCCAGATGCTCCCAGAGAGATTGGACGAGGCGCCTCCCAGTATTGGAGAAGAAGAATAACTATTTAGTGTTCAGCCTGATATCCTCTGCTAATGCTGCTGTAACATGGGTGATTTCCAGACCGCCGCCACACTGCCACCACAAGCCTCTCATGAATGGCTGTGTGAAGGGTTGAACTGTGTGGCCACCCTCTCCTCTCTCCTATGCCATCTCTATGCCATCCCCTGTCTCCCTCAATCTCAATGAAGGGACCGATGGTATAGTGGTATCGGATAGTGCTTTGGCTGACCCCCCTGCCCTGCCCCTGCCCCCCCTCCCCCCCCCCGCCCTGCCCCTGCAGCCTGTAGTCTGTTTCCCCACATCAGCCACGTTCTCACCACACCACGCTGGTGCCGAGGGGAAGGCTGCGGTCGGGACATTAATTGAGCCGCCGCGGCGCGCCAAACAAAACTTCCTCTGCTGTTTTTACAGCAAAGTCAGTCCTCCGAACGATGGTTTCCATACGGGCAGGGGAGCGGAGCCCCGACCGCCTGACGGAGCTTTGTCACCGTCTCATGCCCCCGGGCCTGCAGGAGGAGAGGCAGAGGTCACACTGGCGATTAGACGAAACTGGATAGGCGGCGGGCAGCATGGTGGGGGAGAGGGTTAGGAGTTCGCCCACTTCTGCACCTGCAGGAGATAAGCAGGAGCAGGGTATGAATGAGGGGCTTTCAGACGGACGCTGCCACAGGCCAAGAAAGCTTTTCCCTCTGCTCAGATCAATAGTTATGTTCTCATGGCCCTGGTGGAGGATGTGTAGTTGAGTGTGGTTGGTTTAGAGGGGTGGTTTTCCTCACCCTTCTCTGTCTAGGATATCATCGTTCACTCAGGTTCACAGGCGTGTTGTGGACCTGAGACCAGGCCAGCCAGAGACAGACAACCAACAAAGGGAGTTTATGGGAATCGCAGATTAAACAAGTAAACAGAATGAACGAATCCTCCTCTTCATCCTCCTTTCCATTGCTATCTACATCATTATGATTCCATATCATTCTCTCTCCATTCGACAATAAACATTTCCTTTAATCCCTCCAAATGCTTTATTTACAAGCCTATGTCCTCATACCCCTCACCCCTCACCTTTTCAGGATGTGGAGACACTGTAGTGTGCTGTACTATACTGTAGTTAGCAGGTGTAGGTGGAGGTGCTGTGCTGACTGGGCATTTCTCACACAGGAAGTTGTAGTCAACAGTGCTGAGGGCTGGCAGAGGCTGGAGGTGGCAGAGGCTGGAGGTGGCAGAGGCTGGAGGTGGAGGTGGAGGTGGAGGTGGAGGTGGTTAGGGTGGAGGTGGTTACTCCAGGTTACTTTAGCGTTTTTAAAAGGATGTTTAGAGACAGAAAGGCGTTCCCCCTGGAGTGGCCCAGGCCCAGGGCCAGGGCAGGTGTGTGTGAGTGTGTGTGTGTGTGTGTGTGCGTGAGTGTGTGTGTGTGTGTGTGTGTGTGTGTGTGTGTGAGCGTGTGTGTGAGTGTGTGTGTGTGTGTGTGTGTGTGTGTGTGTGTGTGTGTGTGTGTGTGTGTGTGTGTGTGTGTGTGTGTGTGAGCGTGGTGCCGCAGCCATCAGGTTTTCTCAGCTGGTGCTGCCGTGCCATCTGACAGAACAAAGAGCGGCCCTGTCTGTTCTTACATGGGAAGTGCATATCCGCTACGGGAGCCTCCCCTGCCTGCCCCGCGCTGCTGTTCACTCCACACTGTCAACAGACGTGTCTGTACACCTTGGCCGCTCTCCCTCGGTCCCCTGCAGAAGACTGCAGGACCGCTTGGCCCTCTGCCCTCGCTAACCTTTCAGAAGCACAAAAGGCTAGCCTGTTGAACGTAACCAGTTCATTTTGACATAGACAGAAAGTTTATCTAGTGGCATGTTCATGTTATACAACATACAGTTATTTAAGATTCCAAAATGGAATTCTGTGGATCCTATGAGGCAGATAGAATGTTCCGAGACTGTCTTTGCTAGCTCTACATCTACTGCCCCCCAGCACTGCATCTCCTGAAGACACCCGCTTTTCCCCTCTACTGTGTCCCTAAAAACTTCTATTGCCCCCCCTGTACTATTTCTCTGTTTCTCCAGTGTCTAAATATAAAAGAATATAGAACTACTAAAACTAGGTTTAGAAGAAGGTGATAGAAGGTTTTTCCTTCTATCAGTGGCCCCTGGCCTGAGCTAGATTACTCTTCCTGCTACGACTGGTGGATTGATGATTCACTTGCTTAGTATTCAAATGTATCGACTGTAAGTCGCTTTGGAATAAGGCGTCTGCTAAATGCCAAACATGTAAAATGTAAATGTACTCTCTCCTCTCCTCTCCTCTCAACAGGTCAACAACAATGGCTTGGTCTCTTTCTTACGAGAGGTGTCTCAGTTCACGCCGGTGGCGTTCCCCATCGCCGGGGACCGGCGGGTCTTGGCGCCGTTCTGGGCAGATGTGGACAACCGTCGGGCGGGGAAGGTATTTTACAGGGAGAGCAAAGACCCCTCCGTCCTGCAGAGGGCCAGCGCCGACGTCAGGAGATACTTCTCGACCTTCCCAGAGTTCACAGCAACTTGGATCCTCGTCTCCACGTGGCACTACGTCACCTTCTTCGGAGGGAGCTCCTTCACACCGGTATGACTCTCAGATAAGCCCACTGTTGGATGGAAGAGAGAAATAGCTCTACTCGTGACGTTAGAATCATAAGGTTCTATCTCCGTTTTTGGTCAAAATTGAGTTTTTTACATAATCTGATCCATTAGATGTTTATTAATGCCTGTGTGGTGTTATTTTTAAAATGTTGACATTTTTGAGTTAGTAATTAATAAAGTACAAAGGTTCCATCTCACAAAACATAATTGAATGTAAACACTTTGACGCTCAATATCTCTGAACTGCCCTAAACGGAGATAGAACCATATCATTCTATCACACGTCACGCACTGTTGAATGGAAGAGAGGAACAGCTCTACTGTTCTACTGTTAGACAGCCTGTTTGACCTGTTCCACTTCTCCACAGGTGAACACATTTCAGGTGGTGCTCATCACAGATGGAGAACTGTCCTTCACCATCTTCCAGTACCATAGTGTTGCCTGGACCACGGGCATGCACGCCAGCAGTGGAGGAGACCTGGCTGGCCTGGGTGGGATCGCTGCACAGGTAGGGTTAGGGTCAGGGGTCACAGGTAGGGTCAGGGGTCACAGGTAGGGTTAGGGTTAGGGGTCACAGGTAGGGTTAGGGGTCACAGGTAGGGTTAGGGGTCACAGGTAGGGTCAGGGGTCACAGGTAGGGTCAGGGGTCACAGGTAGGGTCAGGGGTCACAGGTAGGGTTAGGGGTCACAGGTAGGGTTAGGGTTAGGGGTCACAGGTAGGGTTAGGGTTAGGGGTCACAGGTAGGGTTAGGGGTCACAGGTAGGGTTAGGGGTCACAGGTAGGGTTAGGGGTCACAGGTAGGGTCAGGGGTCACAGGTAGGGTCAGGGTTAGGGGTCACAGGTAGGGTCAGGGGTCACAGGTAGGGTCAGGGGTCACAGGTAGGGTCAGGGGTCACAGGTAGGGTTAGGGTTAGGGGTCACAGGTAGGGTTAGGGGTCACAGGTAGGGTTAGGGGTCACAGGTAGGGTCAGGGGTCACAGGTAGGGTTAGGGTTAGGGGTCACAGGTAGGGTTAGGGTCAGGGGTCACAGGTAGGGTCAGGGGTCACAGGTAGGGTCAGGGGTCACAGGTAGGGTTAGGGTTAGGGGTCACAGGTAGGGTTAGGGTCAGGGGTCACAGGTAGGGTCAGGGGTCACAGGTAGGGTCAGGGGTCACAGGTAGGGTCAGGGTTCACATAGAGATCCTCACACACCATGTTGTGATTAATGTGTCGTTCATATCTCACCTTGATTACCACGTAATGTGTAGAAATATACCATTTTATTTGTTGTTTGTTGAGGAAAAACTCAAACAAGCCAGAAAAATCCTCATATGGGCATCGTACTCATAAACTCATAGAGCTACATATAGAGCTACATATAGAGCTACATATAGAGCTACATAGAGCTACATATGGCAATATAGACTAAGCCTGTCATCCTGACCACCCCTGCAAACTCAGTGTTCTGTTGGGACGTTCTCCCTGTCCTCCCCTCTGCTCTCCTCCCTCTGTTCTCCTCCCCTCTGCTCTCCTCCCCTCTGTTCTCCTCCCTCTCCTCTCCTCCCTCTCCTCTCCTCCCTCTGCTCTCCTCCCTCTGTTCTCCTCCCCTCTCCTCTCCTCCCTCTGCTCTCCTCCCTCTGTTCTCCTCCCTCTGTTCTCCTCCCTCTGCTCTCCTCCCTCTGCTCTCCTCCCTCTGTCCTCCCCTCTGCTCTCCTCCCTCTGTCCTCCCCTCCCTCTCCTCTCCTCCCAGGCAGGTTTCAATGCTGGAGACGGGAAGCGCTATTTCAACATCCCAGGGTCTCGCACCGATGACGTGGTGGACGTGGAGGGAACCACCAACGTCGGTTTCCCCGGGCGATGGGTCTTCCGTATCGACGACGCCATGGTGAAGGTGGGCGGCTGCAACGACTCTGGTAAGTTGGAGAATAATAGGTGGGGCTAGGGGGGCTAGTCTACTGCTGAGATTTTGAGTTTGACACCAGATTGACAGCTGCAGGTACGAAGCTGTACATGAGGCTGATGTGGGAACCTAGTCTCCTGTGTAGTGTCCGTGACTGGGGTGAGAGGCGTGTCCACAGCACTGCTCTGGACGAATGTAGACAACTGGCAGGCCGGAAAGGTCTTCTACAGGGAGAGCAGACACCGCTTTTCCTGGAGGCCTTCGATGGTGGGGAGTTGGGCACCAGTGATGTACTGGGAGGTTTTCACCACCAGTTGCAGCAGGGCCTTCCAGTCAGAGACAGAGCATCTGCCATACCACGCTGTGATGCAGTTAGTCAGAATGTTCCCGATGCTGCGCTGATAGAAATCGACCAGAATCCTGGGAGGGAGACAGATCAGCTTTTTTCTCCTTTTTGACCAGCGTGGAGGAGTGAGAGGAGTTGAGGGTCCAAGAGAGATCCTCGGAGATGTGGACGCCCAGGAACTTGAAGCTGGAGACACATTCCACCTCCACCTCCATCCAATTGATGTAGATGGCGGTGTGTTCGTTCACAGCACCTAGCTTTCCTGAAGTCCACAACGATCTCCTTGGTCTTCATGGTGTTGAGGGCCAGGTTGTTGTCGACACACCATGCCGCTAAGGTGCTGAATCTCCTCCCTGTCGGTTGACTCGTCGTTGATACTTATCAGGCCTCTGCCACCGTGGTGTCGTCTACGAACTTGATGATGGTGTTAGAGCCATGCACAGGCACGCAGTTGAGGGGGAAGAGGGAGTAGTCTGCGGTGTCCTGTGGGACAGCAGTGTTCAGGGTCAGGGTGGAGGAGGAGGTGTGTTTGTCTGGCTTGACAGACTGTTGGGATCTGTTGGTCAGGAAGACCAGGGTCCAGTTGCAGAGGGAGGTGCTGATGCCAAGGTCACTGAGCTCGGTGACCAGCTCAGAGGGGATGACGGTGTTAAATGCTGAGCTGAGGTCGATGAACAGCATCCTTGCGTAGGCATTGTTTTTCTCCAGGTTAGTCAGGTTGGAGTGTAATGGCGTGGAGATGGGATTGTCTATTGACCTGTTCTTATGGCAGATGGGATCTAGTGTGGGGGGTAGGTGGGCTTTAAGGTGAGCCAGGACCAACCTCTTGAAGCACTTCATGGCGGCTGTGGCGCAGGAGGTAGAGCAGCTGTCTAATGATCTCAAGGTTGGCAGATTGGCGGTTCAAGCCCCGGCTGGCCACATGTCGAAGTGTCCTTGGGCAAGACACTGAACCCCAAAGTGCTCCCAGTGAGCGGGCCGGCGTGTGTGAGCGTTGGTGTGTGAATGTGTATGTGAAAGCCGGCGGCTTGCATGGTAGCTTGCCGCCATTGGTGTGTGAATGTGTGTGTGAATGGGTGAATGAGAGGCCGTTGTAAAGCGCTTTGGATAAAGGAGCTATATAAGTGCAGTCCATGATGGGAGTGAGTGCAACATGGTGGAAGTCATTCAGGCCCGCTGCAGCAGGACTATTCAGCACCGCTACGATGGCTGCTGA
The DNA here is from genome assembly GCF_963989245.1 of Nansenia antarctica. Taxonomy (NCBI): domain Eukaryota; kingdom Metazoa; phylum Chordata; class Actinopteri; order Argentiniformes; family Microstomatidae; genus Nansenia; species Nansenia antarctica. The sequence goes on from NC_137677.1 coordinate 727,371, forward strand.
CTTGAAACACATGGGAACACCTGCCCGGGCCAGTAACAGGTTAAAAATGTCAGGACATGGCCAGGGTTGCCTTTGGGGCCAGCAGTCTTGCTTGCATGCACCTTGCTCAGTGCGTGTCACACATCAGGGGTGGAGAGAGTGTGAGGGGCGGATCGTCTAGGGCGGTTATCCCGGTCAAAGCGAGTGTCGAAATGGTTGAGCTCAATGGGTATGGAGGCAGAGCTGGTAGGAGAGGCGTGATGGTCTGGATGCCTTGGCACATGTGTTGGGGGTCAGAGTTGCTCTGAATGTGCTTGGCCTTCCTGATGCCCTTCTTCAAGTTGGCCCTGGATGAGCTGTCGGCCTCTGGCCAGATCTAGCGTGATCTTGCGTGCCTTCAGCCGTAAGCAGACCTCACTATTCATCCACAGGGTTCCCGCACTGGTCTTAAAAAGCCTTAAAGTTATTAGGTCTAACAATTTTGCTGCTAGGTCTAAAAAATTTGATTAGCTTGTCCTGCAAGGAAATCAGTCCGACCACATCTCTGTACGTGGAAATGAATCAAGTTGTAACCCAAAAAATGCCAATTCGCTGCCCCCAGGAGAAATTATCGGCGAACTAAGCTACGGCAGGATGACAAAAATCTATGGTGTTACGAATAGGTCTAAAATTCTATTCAAAGAGGTCTAAAAAAGGTCTAAATAGATCTTACATTTGGCTTGTTGAAACTTGTAGGAACCCTGCATCCAAGGCTTCTGGTTGGGGAAAGTTCTTATATTTTGCTACTAACTTTACCATAGAAAACAACTCTTTAGCTTGATGTTTGTTTGTGAAGTTAAAGTATTGATAACTGTTGTATTGTCCTACTTCTTCTGCAGCGTCAGTGTGCCCCCACCTTCGACCCTGTATGAACGGAGGTCGCTGCATCGACGACTGCATCACTGGCAACCCCTCCTTCACCTGCTCCTGCTTGGCTGGCTTCACTGGACGACGGTGCCAGATAGGTGAGTTATTGACGTTGACACCCGTCACCCCCCCTGCCCTGGCCTGGCCCTGCTGGTCTACAGTACAACACAGCAACTCATCCTCCCAGGTCAGCTCAAGCTCCGCCAGGAAAGAGGATGTCAGCTTGTAAAAGCTAGATTCCACCTGACTTGCCAAAGGACAACCTGATAAGATATTTCCTTTAGTCACATCTGCTTGTAATACACATACCAGGGACACTGCCAATCTTTTTGCTCAAAGCTCTTGGACAATTCATTACTTTCTAAGTCGGCCTGTTTTATTCTCCTTGTATGTGTTGGTAGCAGTCATCTCTCAGAGTTTTTGTTTCCCCGTGTAGACGTGAATGAGTGCGCCTCGTACCCCTGCCAGAATGGAGGGACTTGCACGGACGAGATAAACGCTTTCATCTGTCAGTGTCCGCCGGGATACACTGGGACGCTCTGTGAAACAGGTGCCACCTCTCCCTCCTCCGTTTCTTTCACCACTCTCTATCTAGCTGTTGTTTCGTCATTGACAATGTCAATAGAATATAAAGCTATTCTTTTAATTCCAAGCATTGAATTACCCTGTTTACAGTATTTGATGGATGCAGACACGTGAACATGATCAATATCTTCACCCTGTTGCTCAGCTCCTTCACAAGTGTGTCCCTCTTTCTACCACATCTCTTTGTCCTCTCTGGGGCTGCTCTCTCTCCTTGCTGCCTCTCTCTCTCTCTGCCTCTCTCTCTCTCTCTGCCTTACAATATTTGATGGTTATGCAGAGACACGTGAACATGATCAATATCTTCACCCTGTTGCTCAGCTCCTTCACAATGTGTGTCCCTCTTTCTACCACATCTCTTTGTCCTCTCTGGGGCTGCTCTCTCTCCCTGCTGCCTCTCTCTCCCTGCTGCCTCTCTCTCCCTGCTGCCTCTCTCTCTCTCTCTCTCTGCCTCTCTCTCTCTCTCTCTGCCTCTCTCCCCGTTCCCACAGTCCAGCCTGTGGAGATGCATCAAACCCCCTCTAATACCTTTCACAGCCAGCAGCACATATTTGCAGGGTGAGGGGAGCGTCGTGGCGGATATATTAATCAGCTGAGTAAATATCCCATGAGTGTGTCTGTGTGTCTCTTTGTGTGTTGCTGCCTGCAGACATTGACGAGTGCAAAGACAGACCCTGCCTCAACGGCGCGCTGTGTGTACAAGGTGTCGGCAACTTCACCTGTGTGTGTGAGCGGGGCTACACTGGGGCTCTGTGTGAGACAGGTGAGTAGGGGGGGGTTGGGCTTCTCAGGGAGGAGGGATGGGCAGGGGGAGGAGGGGGTGGGGGGGAGGGGGATGGGGTCCCTGGTTTTTACATTATACTTTGTCTGGCAGAGACTTTCCCTTCCCAAGCTACTTGACCAAATAGCTTCAAGCTACAGATTACAGTTGAATTTGAGGAGTTGCAAAACGAATTCCCTTTGGATTCTTAGTTTTTTCTTCTTCTTCTTGGGGCACAAAGTGTAGCTGCAGACCTGAGAGAGTGAGAGTTCACTATACTCTGGGTCGATTATCAAACAGAGGTTTTTAAGGACTGCAGCCTAGCCCAGTTTCTCGGTGTATCGCTCTGAGCTCTGAGCTCTGAGCTCCCTACATGATGGGTTATTGATGAAACACGAGCTGGTATGGGAGTTAAACTCTTGGCCTCTGTACATTTCGTGAACTCTTGTTTCTACATGAGACCGGATTACTCTTAATACCAGACACCTGGTCAGTGTAACCGTATACCTGCCGAAGGGAAGTTCACTCTTCTGATCCGGCTCTGTGTCTTCTGAGAGCAACACCCATGCAGGCTGCACCATGCTGTTCCACGTAGAGATGGAAGGGAGGCTTCCACATGAAATTGATTCCTACAGTATCCTGGAACTGTTTCCATTAGAAATTCCCACATGGATAAAATATGGGCTTGTAATAACAGTGTGTGTTTGTGGTGTTTGTGGTTCCAGACGTGGACGAATGTGGGTCTCAGCCGTGTCAGAACGGAGGAGAGTGTACGGATCAGGTGAACAGTTACACCTGCACCTGTCCTGCGGCCTTCAACGGCACACACTGTGAAACAGGTGAGCGCTACACTCCTGAATCTATTCAACGGACTTTGACTGACTCTGCCTGCCAGTCAACGCACAACCATTCCACTCCCTCTGTTTTAATTTCCCCTTCTGTTAGGGAAAAATGGTTCATGGTAGAAAATGTTTATACAGCCAGGAAGCCTACTTTCTTTCTCCTCTCTGTTTGGCTTCCTGTAATATAACATTTTTCCAAACTGGGACAGGCGCAAAATGAAATCTGACTAAACCATTCTAGGGTGAAATGGGTGACTGTGGCTAGGAACTCCTTGTTAGGAGGGACCTGATGTGTTTGTTGAAAGGTTTTGCGGCATCTCCTGTTTTCAGAGTCTCAGCATTAGTGTGGTTGGTTAAT
>NC_137677.1:733297-735797 GCF_963989245.1 Nansenia antarctica
CAGCTAATTAACAATCCATTAATTGCCCCCAGGGGCAACAGTACATTCTGATAGAAAAACATGTTACATATCATCAGAAAATAATACCCTCCACCCCCCGAACCCCCGAACCCCCCCCCCCCCCCCTGGACTTCAAAGGGAAGCAATTTAGCAGTGATACAGCCACTTCCTTTCATCCACATTGCTGCAATTAGGAGGGAGAGGGAAAATAAAAACATTCTTCCAATTTGAGTACTGCAGGGACGTGAGGAGGTGAGGCACGCTGACTGGAAACGCTCCGGTCGGTCCTGTGAAGTACAGTTACAGTAATGTGGGGAAAGATGTGGGAAAGAGAGAAATGGCTGTGGATCAATAGATAGACCCTCCCTCCTACAACTACACTGCCCACACAGCACAGATGTTGGCCTACATCTATACCTTCTCTGATGTTTATGCTCTGCGATACTCCGGCCCATGTCGAATGTCGAAGCCCAACAGGCCCACGAATGTTTGAGTGTTTACATACATACACAGTGTCTATGGCTACTACCTCTTTTAAGTCTTCATGAAGTGGCTCTGGCTTTGAGCTTTGAGCTTCTTTTCTGTGTGTGTGTTTCTCTCTCCCTCTGCAGAGGAGTGTCTGTGCCAGAATGGAGGTGTCTGTGTGGACATGAATGGGACCTGCGAATGCCCCTCGGGCTTCACCGGACTCTATTGTCAGTTCGGTACGTATCCCCGTATCCCCGACGCGCTGTAATTGGAAACAGACGCATTCCTGGTTGTGTTTTGGATTACATCTCTCCACTGATGTAGTTTGCAGCACGCGGTGTCACTGTGATCTGAAATGCTGCCTTGATGGAAGTAAGAATGCTTTGGAATGGTAGACGACATTCTACCTTTTCAGATATTTTCTTTCCCACAGAACAGTTCAAAGTTCAAACACACACACAGACGTCAGAACCTTTTGGGAGTGAGGATGCCCTGTTGTTGTAAGACCTGACTCGCGGAGGGAGGATGGGTTCATTACATAAATGGACTGCACTTACATAGCTATGCCTTTATCCAAAGCGCTTTACAACGGCCTCTCATTCACCCATTCACACACACATTCACACACCAATGGCGAGGTAGGCAAGCTACCATGCAAGGCGCCGGCTCGCTCGCTGGGAGCAATTTGGGGTTCAGTGTCTTGCCCGGGGACACTTCGACATGTAGCCAGCCGGGGCTCGAACCGCCGATCTGCCAACCTTGCTGGCATTAGACGGCGGCTCTACCTCCTGCGCCACAGCCGCCCCTACATCCAATGTTCATTAGGCTAAACCGGTCTCTCCATGGTGTTGTCATGGTCTCTCCTGTCCTCAGAGGTGACCCAGACCCCGTGCAGCAACAACAGGCCGTGTCCAGACGGGGGACCGTGTCTGGAGTACGGAGGAACGTACCTGTGTACCTGCCAGACTGGGGTGGCGGAGTTCGACCATAAGGACCTCTACGACCCCTATGGTAAGAGCCTGCCGCGCGCCATGCACAGTGGTGCATACCATAATAACCATAAGTGGTTACTATAGCGATGAACTAATTCCCTGCCAATCAGTCATGGCGGGAGACTCAATCGCACCCTGTGGGCACGTTTACTGTTTGGAGAAATATTTAAAAATATATATTTATTTTGGTGTTGATTGTGCGTGATGGTAGGGTTTTAAAACATTGCCCTAAAATGACATATGATCTATTGTTTCACATACGCTCAAATATAATGTGAGGAGCTGTACCCCTATGATGTACCCTGTACCCTCCCCCTGTACCCCCTCCCTGTGTGATGGACGCTGGTCAACTCGGTGTGTGTGTTTTCCAGTACAGCCCCGATCGGTCTGCGATTCCACCCCGTGTCTGAATGGGGGCTACTGCTACGAGCGCGACGGAGGCTACACGTGCGAGTGCAAGCACGGCTACAGGGGGAAGCACTGCGAGAAAGGTAGTGCTGCCGTATGGCTGCTTCTCTCTTTGGTGATAGAGTTGTAGGAATTTGACTGACTGACTGACTGGGACATTTTTATGCTTTCTATGTGTTCATGTGAGTGCAGTAGAGTGGTCTCCACTTCAATTACACCCCCCCCTCTATGTTTTTCCAGTCAGACTTAATACCTGTGTGTCCGGACCCTGCCGTAATGGAGGCTCGTGTAGAGAGGAGGCAGGAAGCTATCGCTGTGTGTGTCCCTACAGGTTCACAGGGAAACACTGTGAAGTGGGTGAGTACACTCTCACTCCCTTCCTCCCTCCTTCCCTTCCCTTCCCTCTCTCTCTCTCTCTCTCACACACACACACACACACACACACACACTCTCCCTTCCTCCCTCCTTCCCTTCCCTCTCTCTCTCTCTCTCTCTCTCTCCCTTCCTCCCTCCTTCCTTTCCCTCTCTCTCTCTCTCTCTCTCTCTCTCTCTCTCTCTCTCTCTCTCCCTTCCTCCCTCCTTCCCTTCCCTCTCTCTCTCGCTCTCTCTCTCTCTCTCACACACACACACAC
>NC_137677.1:740797-775797 GCF_963989245.1 Nansenia antarctica
GTGGAGCTGCGCTGGGACCTGCCGGAGGCGTCTCAGAGTCTGGTCAGCGGGTACGCCGTCACGTACGCCCCGCTGGGCCGCGGGACCCGCAAGACGGACTTCCTGGACAGGCAGCAGTCCTCCTACCTGCTGCAGGGCCTGGCGCCCGGCCTGCTGTACAACATCTCCACCTTCTCTGTCAAACGCAACAGCAACAGCAACGACATCAGCCAGCCCGCCATCGCCCTCATACGCACCCGTGAGTCACTGTTGCCATGGGGCCATGCTGGGTGTTTTATAGGTGTACTGTAGGCCTACTATTCGGTTGTTAAGTCTGACGTCAAACGTGACGTTTAGCAATTTCCGGGTCCAAACCAGAAATTCTCCACACCAGAGTACCAGTGTACTACAGCACCAGAGTACCAGTGTACTAAAGCACCAGAGTACCAGTGTACTAAAGCACCAGAGTACCAGTGTACTAAAGCGCCAGAGTACCAGTGTACTAAAGCACCAGAGTACCAGTGTACTAAAGCACCAGAGTACCAGTGTACTAAAGCACCAGAGTACCAGTGTACTAAAGCACCAGAGTACCAGTGTACTAAAGCACCAGAGTACCAGTGTACTACAGCACCAGAGTACCAGTGTACTAAAGCACCAGAGTACCAGTGTACTAAAGCACCAGAGTACCAGTGTACTACAGCGGTAGAATGACAGTTCAATCGTTTTTTAGACTGGGATCTATTCATACAACAAGGGACACGGCACTTTCAAGTTTTTCCCATATTTGTCAGCGTCTTTGAGCCTCGGAAAAGCGCTATATAAATATAATGAATTATTATTATTTCTGCGGCATTTCGAAGAGAGCGCCTCAGCCAACGTTGGACCGGAAACACGTCACGACTTAACAACCGAATAGAGGGCATATGTTGTCTGAACTGTGTTTTGTATTCTGAGTGAATCGCTACATTAATTAAGGTCTGTGTGTGTGCACATGTGTGACCATAGCCTAGAGGAAGCCTTTTCAACCAAGATATTGAAATACCAACAGCTGGAGCAGGCCATATCACAACTGGGTTACAGATGTCAACTTTTAGTTTTCATATTTGCCAGCCTGGGCCGTGTTCATAAGCTTGTTGTTAGAGGCCTTCAAATGGCTGGTCTACCTAAGAGAAGGGCCAAACAGTTAGCAGAGTACTGCTCAGTATCTGCTGTTATTGGTAGACGCTCAATATGGAGAAGGCGGTGCTTCTTGTACCCATGAGCTGGATACTGTCTGTTGTACAGTACTGATACTGGATCTGTCAAATCCACTGGTATCATCATTTAGTGTGAATAACATCCTGTGTGTAGCATAACTGGTTGAATAACATCCTGTGTGTAGCATAACTGGTTGTTGGCTCAACTCTACTGTAACTGACTGTTTCCATAATGTCAAAATGCACTGATAGTATTTATGTCCTTTAGATATTGTACATGTATGTGGACATAAATAAAGCATTTAAAATGTGTGTATGTACTGTATGTGTGTGTGTGTGTGTGTGTGTGTGTGTATGTGTGTGTGTGCGTGTGTGTGTGTGTGTGTGTCTGTGTGTGTGCGTGCGTGTCTGTCTGTCTGTCTGTGTGTGTGTGTGTGTGTGTGTGTGTGTGTGTGTGTGTGCGTGTGTGTGTGTGTGTGTGCGTGTGCGTGTGTGTGTCTACCCCAGGGCCGCGGAGGGTGGAGCAGCTCCAGGTGGTGAACGCCTCCTCCTCCCAGGTGTGGCTGCGCTGGCTGGTGCAGGCGGCCCGGCACGCGGCGGTCAGCCAGGTCCGCGTGTCCCTGGTGCCCTCGGACGGCAGCGGGGCGCGCACCGCCCTCCTCAACACCAGCACCACGGAGTACGCCTTCAGGTCAGGGGCCGCACTACATACCCTATACCCAAGTACAGAAAGACTGTGTAAGGTAGGGAGATGAAAGGGATATGGAGAGTTAGATTAACGAGCAGAGGTTGTACATTTTCTCCCTTTTTTAAATGTATCTTTATTGTATTTTATCTTTACCTTTTCTTTTTACTGTTTTCCCCTTCTTTTATATTCATTCTTTGCTTGTATATGTTTTTATATTCGCCTTCAGGTCAGGGTCTAACTACTACATACCCCTATCACTTCCTGTCCTATTCCTATCAGAATAGATTTCATGATCCTTCTGCTTGTTTATAAAGCTCTCACTGGCACAGCACCAGAATATCTGAGAGATCTTCTGCTAGCATATCAGCCCAATAGAGCTCTCAGGTCTTCTGCTAGCATATCAGCCCAATAGAGCTCTCAGGTCTTCTGCTAGCATATCAGCCCAATAGAGCTCTCAGGTCTTCTGCTAGCGTATCAGCCCAATAGAGCTCTCAGGTCTTCTGCTAGCATGTCAGCCCAATAGAGCTCTCAGGTCTTCTGCTAGCATATCAGCCCAATAGAGCTCTCAGGTCTTCTGCTAGCTGACATATCAGCCCAATAGAGCTCTCAGGTCTTCTGCTAGCATATCAGCCCAATAGAGCTCTCAGGTCTTCTGCTAGCATATCAGCCCAATAGAGCTCTCAGGTCTTCTGCTAGCATATCAGCCCAATAGAGCTCTCAGGTCTTCTGACGCTGGTTTTCTCTGTGTACCACATGTACAAAAGAAGAGATTTGGTGAGGCTGCATTCTCATACATTTTGTATTATTATTTCTTCAGGGAATGGTAATGGTAATGGGAGGGGTAACATATACATGAACAGAAGAGAAATAGAATAACAAAAATCCAGTAGAAATACAAAATTCCCATAAACCTTCCACCCCCCCAACCCCCCCTCCCCCTTCCCAATCTCCCTTCACCCCAACAGTCCCCCACCTCCCCCACCTCCCACAAATGTCCCTCCCGCCAGATATCTCCAACCCACCCGCCCAATCACAGCCCCCCTCCCGCCCCCCACCCCCCACCCTACAGGACCCTATGGAAGGAGCAAATAGATTAGCCTATAGTAGCGCCTTGAGAATGGTTATAGTTTGATCTCAGCAAGAAATATGATCAGATATAGTATAGTCTATCACTTCCTATCCCTTCGGCCTTCAGGATACCAGAGGGCAATATTTATTTATTCCACTGGGTGGCGCTGTTGAGCTTAGTGTGCTCCGTATGCCGTCAGGTCCCAGTCTGCCCTGCCTGTCTGCTTGTTCACTAGGGAACATTGTGAAGCCATGAAGCATCACTGGTCTGACTCTGGTCCCTGTGATGAATGTCCACACAAGAGATATGAGCCTTTGAGTAATTGTGTGTGTCTGTGTGCCTGTGTCTGTGTGTCTGTGTGTCTGTGTGTGTCTGTCTGTCTGTCTGTGTCTCTCTGTGTGTGTGTCTCTGTGTGTGAGTGTGTGTGTGTGTGTGTGTGTGTGTGTGTGTGTCTCTGTCTGTCTGTCTCTGTGTATGTGTGTGTCTGTGTGTCTGTGTGTGTCTGTGTGTATGTGTGTCTATGTGTCTGTGTGTCTGTCTGTGTGTGTGTGTGTGTGTGTGTGTGTGTGTGTTTGTCTCTGTGTGTCTGTGTGTCTCTGTGTCTGTGTGCCTGTGTCTCTGTGTGTTTCTGTGTGTCTGTGTGTCTGTGTGTCTGTGCGTGTCTGTGTCTCTGTGTCTTTGTGTCTCTGTGTGTGTCTGTGTGTCTCTGTGTCTCTGTGTCTCTGTGTGTCTGTGTCTGTGTGTCTGTGTGTCTGTGTGCCTCTGTGTGTCTGTGTGCCTCTGTGTGTCTGTGTGTCTGTGTGTCTGTGTGTCTATGTGTCTGTGTCTCTGTATGTCTGTGTGTCTGTGTCTCTGTGTCTGTGTGCCTGTGTGTCTGTGTGCCTCTGTGTGTCTGTGTGTCTGTGTGTCTGTGTGTCTGTGTGTCTATGTGTCTGTGTCTCTGTGTGTCTGTGTCTCTGTGTGTCTGTGTGTCTGTGTCTCTGTGTCTGTGTCTCTGTATGTCTGTGTCTCTGTGTGCCTGTGTGTCTGTGTGTCTGTGTGTCTGTGTGTGTGTGTGTCTGTGTCTCTGTGTGTCTGTGTCTCTGTGTGCCTGTGTGTCTGTGTGTCTGTGTGTGTGTGTCTGTGTGTCTATGTGCCTGTGTGTCTGTGTGTGTGTCTGTGTGTCTGTGTCTCTGTGTGGCTGTGTGTCTGTGTCTGTGTCTCTGTGTGTCTGTGTCTCTCTGTGTGTCTGTGTGTCTGTGTGTGTCTGTGTGTGTCTGTGTGCCTGTGTGCCTGTGTGCCTGTGTGTCTGTCTCTCTGGCTGCAGCTCTCTGCTTCCTGGTCAGATGTACACGGTGGACGTCCTGAGCCAGAGTGGAATCAGACCAGAGGAGTTCCCGTCAACGAGCCACTCAGCTGGACCGCTGCAGGCCTGGACCAGTAGGTCACATACATCTGTCTGTCGGGAATGTCGGGAATGTAGACGATATTGAAACACTTTAATGAGAAGATCACGCATGGGAAGAGTCTCTAGTCTGCGTTAGTGGTGTAGTCTAGCTTTTTTCTAGTGGGTATAATACTGTGATTTTTCCCTCCCAGCCTCATATCGTTCATTTCGGAAGGCCATAAAAAAAATCTGCACTCCCTGTCTAACGTTATATATATATATATATCTAACATGACATGTTATAAGGCTGATCTGTGCATGATAGTGCTGCATCTTGACATATTTCATGTCTCATCTCCCCCCCGTTGATGGTATATGATGCTATAGTCAGTCCCAATGGTCCAAAGGTCAAGTGCTTCGTAACACAGACGGGGTGAATTTTATGAATGAAAGTGTGAAAGTTCTATAATGATTTTTACGCCGTTACGTATCCTCGCACATGTTTAAGTGGGTATATGGAAATCCTTGTCCTTTCCTAGTGGGTATACGGCGTAGTCCTGCGTATCACCTAGACGACACCACTGGTTCTGACCACACTTCTAACTCGTGAGCTTAGAATTATAAGGTTCTATCTCCGTTTAGGGTAGTTCAGAGATATTGAGCGTCAAAGTTTTGACATTCCATTATGTTTTGTGAGATGGAACCTTTGTATTTTATTAATTACTAACTAAAACATTTCAACATTTAAAAAATAACACCACACAGGCATTAATAAACACCTAATGGATCAGATTATGTAAAAAAATCAATTTTGACAAAAATGTAGAGAGAACCTTATAATTCTAACATCACGTAATGTATTTCCCATAGGGCCTCTCCCCCCTCAGAACCTCTCTCTGTCCCAGGTGACCCCCAACACAGCCCTGGTCAGCTGGGACCGCCACCCCCGGAACCTTCCGGACGGCTTCGTGGTCAATGTGACCCGGGGCTTGAACACCAGGAGTCGCTTCTTGCCCAACGGGAAGCTGGGGTCGTATACGCTGCGTGAGCTGGCCCCAGGACAACACTACCACCTGGCTCTCATAGCCGTCCGCAACACAGGACAGGAGCAGATCTACAGTGTACCTCAGCACCTGGCCTTCACAACCTGTGAGTGCTTGGCCTTCACAACCACACAGCCTATAGTCAGTGAAATAATTATATATAAGCTTTTAACCTGCAAAGCTTTAGCATCTTTCACCCACCCACACATCTAACTGAAACAGAAAGAAAATTAATTAAATATTAGAAGAAGAAAAACATATTGTATATACTTTTTTAAATTATTATTATTAAACATGTATTCACACAAAGGTAAAATTGTTAAGAAATTCATGTCATCAAATGACTGTTTTGTAGATTTTTATAGACAATTGACAGGTGTCATTGCTTTCTACATGTCCTATGTACCAGTGTCCATGGAGGAGCGATGGGGGAGGAGGGAGAGGCCAGCAGCGGTGGGACAGGGGACCCCTGTGAGTCGCACCCTCGCCCCCCCTGAGCCTCAGGACCTGGGCGTGGCACCAGAGGTGGAGCACTCTGAAGAGATGCCCAGGTACCACCTGTCTGGGTTATGGACTGACTTATATAGCGCCTTTATCCAAAGCGCTTTACAACGGCCTCTCATTCACCCATTCACACACACATTCACACACCAATGGCGGCAAGCTACCATGCAAGGTGCCGGCCCCGCTCACTGGGAGCAATTTGGGGTTCAGTGTCTTGCCCAAGGACACTTCGACCAGGGTTTCCGTTAGAAAAATTTGCCGTCGGACATCGTGTCCGGGAAGAATTCGATTTACCGGACAAACGTGATATATTCCGGTCATCATATTAAAATATAATTTTATTTTATTTTTGCTAAATCATATTTTTTTTTTCTCCAAATCTTATATAGCTGTTTGTCGCGGTGATTACTGTTGTGTAGCGGCCTATATATGCCATTTAATGTCTATTTCTCATCCGATACGATTAGATGCGAGCTATATAATATATAATAATATAACATGATTTGACGGATGCGCGCTATGCCATGCGTCAAATCCAGCGCTGAACGGGTCCAGCGCTGAACGGGCGCCTCACTGGGAACTGAACAGACAGCATCGATCAATGAACGGACTCCACATTACGTTAACTGAAGTTTGTTAAATTGTTTGGGATTAATGTGAGTTTTCTATTTTGTCTTTCCAGTTTTACCCTTTTTTTTTAAATCAATAAAACAACGTCATTTCTATAAGTCTCGCTGGTTGGGAAGGCATTTCGTTTAGCTCGGGAGTATGACAATGGGAAGAACACAACTGTATAACTGAATGACAACAAATGTATGAGTAATGAGTAAAACAATAGTATGTTGTTTAACTTGCCGTTCGGTCGCCATGGCTCTAGTGTGTGTAGCAGCTTCAGCTAGCTGGCTAGAAACTTCTAGGGGTGCGTTCGTAAACACGCTCTGAGAGCGCCGGAGCGCACGCTGGCTTCGATGTCACAGAGCGACCGAGTCGTTCGATTGGACGAGAGGCGTTCCGCGAGTGCTGATCGGATTTCCAGAGCGTGTTTACGAACGCACCCATAGATGGGAAATCAAGAAACCGTATTACTATGGTGGACGGGTTGGCAGGGTTGCCAGATAGGCATGGGTTACCGCCGAATGGGCTACTGTGTTTAAGCGGTAATAGACTGGTTAAGCTGTAATCCCATCTGGCATCAATCCCATGTGGCACCTGTGCGCTGTTTCGCGTAGGCCAGCCTACACATTAGGAGTCATCATCATGCCGGTGTCAAATCATATCATAATAAAAGAAATACATAGCCTATATATTCGTCTTTTTTTAAAATAGAAGGAATCAGAATGTGAACTTTAGCGAATTGTATTCAAAGGGAATTATTTTCACCGGACAATATGTCCGACGACTTTTCAATATGTCGGACTTCAACAAAATTTACCGGACAAAGACCGGTAATTCCCGGTTAACGGAAACCCAGACTTCGACATGTGGCCAGCCGGGGCTCGAACCGCCGGTCTGACAACCTGGCGATCATTAGACGGCGGCTCTACCTCCTGAGACACAGCCGCCCCACAAAAGAGTTAGGCTATTATGGCTTTCATAACATGCATACTATTACAATTTATTACAATCTATTACAATTTCTAACACATTTTAGTCGAGGGTTTAATATAAGGTTGTCTCTCTGGCCTGGAAATTAAGAGTAAGAGCAACTCAATCATTTTGAACTGGTAATGCTAACCAGATGTGATTATGTGACTACCATTATTCCATGTTCCGAATGTTCATACTGTGACCTATGTGTGTGTACACATACACACACACACACAGGACCTATGTGTGTGTACACATACACATACACACTCACACACAGGATCTCATGGCTAGATACTGCACACTATTCAGGAAGACCTTTCCGTTGATAGTACCACAATTCGATGGAGCAGGTAAGGGAGGCGGGCAGTAGCAAAAATTAACCAATCACCATGAACAACATGGTTGAGCTACAGATGACCGTGTCTCAGTATGAATGAGTACTATGTTGAAATATGTGACTAATACATTTTTACTAAACAGTAGGCTCTAAATAGTCTGTAACATGGTTAGTATGAGCTTTCACACATGCCCACTGTCTTCATTGTACCTTTTGTTACACCTTAACTGCTCCTCCTGAGACTTCTACTGCCTCCCAGCACTGCGTCTCCTGAAGACACCCGCTTTTCGCCTCTACTGTGTCCCTAAAAACTTCTATAGACCCCCTTGTACTGTTTCTCTGTTTCTCCAGTGTCTAAATATTTAAAAAACCTAGGTTTAGAAGAAGGTGATAGAAGGTTTTTCCTTCTATCAATGGCCCCGGGCCTGAGCTGGATTACTCTTCCTGCTACGACTGGTGGATTGATGATTCACTTGCTTAGTCAAATGTATTGATTGTAAGTCGCTTTGGCATAAGGCGTCTGCTAAATGCCAAACATGTAAATGTAAATGTTTTGCAGATACACAGAGCTGATAGACGGCAGGGGGCGGATAACAGCCAAGTTCACCAACCTGCCCAGAAAGTCCCTCAGACACCGTAACAGTAAGTAGCAGTAATATAGTATAACAGCCCTCCTGTAAAACAACATGTTTAACTACGCTCAGCAATGAGGGTTTGATTGTTAACGTCACACAAGTCAGTGTGGGGGTGTTTGTGTGTGTTTACTCTTATATAACGGCTACATTTGTGCATACAATATCGTTTTTCCAATTTGACCTCTCTAAAATGATCCATATTTTTGCCTTTCAGAACCTGAGCTTCCTGTCAAGTTAGAGAAGATGGAGGAGACGACAAATAAAATCAGCCTTGCGCTGGAGATCCAGGAGGAGGGCCTGAGGAGAACCTCTGGTAGGTTCTGTCTGAGACAGGAGAACCTCTGGTAGGTTCTGTCTGAGACAGGAGAACCTCTGGTAGGTTCTGTCTGAGGCAGGACAGAGTCTGTCACCGTGCAGCGGTGGGCTCCAGGGATGGCACACTCTCCTGCTTTAATTGGTCCCAGATGGAAAGAAAAACATTCTTTACATCTCTCAGCAGTCAGTCTAAATGAGAGATCTGCCATATGGAAGTTATGTTAATCTGCCATTGGCCATGCTATAGAGCCAGACAGCATGTTCAATATTATCATATCAACTCTCATGCTCAAAGTAGCTGGGAAGGTAGACCTATCACGTTGAACGTTATAGAAACACAAGGGGAGAGCATTTGAATGAAATGAAAGAGGGACTACAAGTATCAGGGTACGGGGCAGAGAATGGAGAAAATGGATGGAAAGAGGGATAAGGAGAGAGGAAGGGGGAGGCAGGGTCTAGCGCAGGCTATCAGCTGTGGAGAATGTAGAAGTGTGTGGGATGGGTGAAACCTGAGCCCTGTGGTTCTGAGCTCCGGGTCCTGACGGCAGCTGCTGTCTTTCAGAGTCGTCCCGGGACTGCAGCAGTCTGCCCTGCCAGAATGGGGGTACGTGCTGCCAGAATGGGGGTACGTGCGTGAGGGGGAGCGACTCCTTTCTCTGCGACTGTGCAGCCGGGTTCAAGGGCAGACAGTGTGAACTATGTAAGTTTGTGTCCTCCACCACCACTACACATACATAGACATTGGGTGTGTGCCATACACACTACTACTAACCATCAGCCATTTGGACAAAAACACAAAATACACCCAATACAGATTAATTACATCTTAACAAGAGAATTGCATAATTAATTGCAATAATAACAGCACAGCAACATCATCAAACATCGAAACAAATGTGTTTTGGTTATGACATCATGTTGACAATCAAATGACAATTAAATTAATCCTTTTTTGTTATAACTTGTTGAACCGTTTTATGATAATGCTGCTGCACTGTAGAAGGCACTGCACTGCACACACACTTAAGCTTCTCTCTTGAATACATTTCCTCACCTAAACACCCCGAGTCAGACTATTTAAACATTTCTTTCCTAAAACCATCAATCACCAGAGAGACGTGCCAAATCCCTCCCTGCAGTATCTCTCTCCCCCCTCCTCAGACCCTGATTTTAGGTTTAAGGTTTAAAATACCTTTCACTCACTTTGTTTCCATGCTTTAATACTGTATATCTCTCAACCCTTTTTCCTGTTACCACCCTTGCAGTCTGCCAGCGCGTGCCACACCCGTGTACCCGCCTGTACTCTGAGACAAAGAGCGTGCCCGTTTGGGAGGGCGGAGTCTGCCATTACCTGTGAGTGGCACACAGGGCAGGGACCTCCTATTGGTCTAATGTCTCTACCCAGCATGAGGCATTACAATCGTGATGTTAGAATGATAAAGTTCTATCTTAGAATGATAAGGTTCTATCTTAGAATGATAAGGTTCTATCTCCATTTTGTCAAAATTGAGTTTTTTACATAATCTGATCCATTAGGTGTTTATTAATGCCTGTGTGGTGTTATTTTTTAAAATGTGACATTATTTTGAGTTAGTAATTAATAAAATACAAAGGTTCCATCTCACAAAACATAATGGAATGTAAAAACTTTGACGCTCAATATCTCTGAACTGCCCTAAACGGAGATAGAACCTTATCATTCTAAGCTCACGATATTGCGTACTCTAAACTTTTGTATCTTGAAGACTTAAAATATGTAAAAGAATGTCAGAGAACTATGTAAGGAGCTTATCTTGCCATCCACAGGTACAAAAGGACCTATAAAGTGCAGCAGGACGTTTGCTATCGAGAGATTTGTGAACCGCTGCTTCCTATGAAAAATACCAGTAAGTTGGCACAGTACATATTTAATGTAATGTGACCTATGGTGTTTTTTAATGTGGAAACTGTATTCTTGAGCTGCACTTCTGCCTGTCAAAGGAGAATTTCTGTCACTGTGTGACAGACAATAAAGCTATCTTGAATCTTGAATCTTGAATCTGAATCTACTATGGACATTGTGGATGTACTGTACTTATTGGCACAAGTAATTATTGGCACATACACCATTTTGCTTGTTTTTAAACGTTTTAAATGATCTCTCTCAAACAGACAGAAGAACTAATAAACAACAATAATGGTTGGTTGGTTTTCTCTGACATACAAACACTATACAGATCAAAGCTATTTATCTATTTATCTCTGGTACTGTCCAGCCACTAAAACTGCTCATTTCTCTTTTCAGAAAGTTGATTTTGGATGATCACATGAAACGACTGAGAACTATGTTGCCCAGAGATTGGCCTGTTGTAGCTCCAAGCTTGCGTGAGGACCCCCAAGCAGATGACTGGAACATGCTCATAGCCCAGAATCATAAAAGATGTTGTAATGTGATATTTGTGCTGAATTTCAACACACAATGTATGACAAGAATCGTGCTGATAAACAGTCTGCTTCAGTGTAGCCTGCATCCAAACCAGACCTCACATGTCCCTGCAGACACGTTTGGAAGTGTTTTGTAATGTATGTGATGACAATTTAGTCCCTCAGGAAAATTCGTACTTTGAGATTGTCCTTTACATCACCATTACCTTATCATCTAAAATGTGATCAGTTTATGGATTGCCAGAAATTCAACTGTCTGTTCGCTAAGCCAAAGAGCGACTATCACAACTTTATCTTGGAAAATAAGTCAGTGCCTGTCTTCATGTCTCTAAACCAACATCACTGCTAGCTATCATGTAAATAGTGTTTATAGGCTGTTTTGTAGGTGACTATTTTAATAATAAAAGTGTTAAAATGTGTCTTTTATCGCGTCTTATTTTATTAGCTTTGCAAGGTCATGGGGAAATGAAATAATCATATGGAAACTGACAATAGGCCTATGTAGAAGGTTTGTAGCCTATGTATGAGACATTTCCCTGACATTTCAAATGAAGATATTCAATCAAGGTATGATGTCTATGTTTTGAAATAAGGATCGACATTTATATTAATGACACAATTACATTCAGTTGATTGTCCTTTCAAACAAAAACACAGCCTACCTTATTACAACAACAACACGTTGGATGGAAATCAACAACTAGGCTGTTGAGCTATTGAGCATTATTTTGTGCGTTTTCTTTTACAGGGTAGCTATTCTATGAGACCGAAGAAGGCATATATTCCATAAATAAATATGTATTATTGTTTTTCCATATGAACATTTATTTGAGAATATTTTAATATTATTATTAAATAATAATTTATATTATATAATATAATATATAATATATAATTAATCTATATTATTATATATTATATAATATATTAATAATATTAATATAATATATAATATAATAATAATATTATTCTTTTAAGTTCGAGGAGCTCGAGGGATGGAGCTGCACGTTAACCTTCGAAAATTCGAAGCCGCGCGCTTCGCCCCGCATCCTGTCATCACGCCGCAGCACCCTCGAGGCCCCGCCCCCTGCCTCCTCTAACCCCGCCCCCTGCATCCTGAGGCCCCGCCCCCTGCCTCCGCTAATGAGAGCGAGGGGACGGAGGAAGACACCATGGAAGCAGAAAGGACCCGGCCGTTATTATTTTCAACTCGAACGTTACTATTTACCCTATCTTTCTGCTTTCTCACATTAAACCACCGTGAATATGACCATAACCGCGTTTAATAACCAATCCGAAATCGAGTCTAAACTCACGCTAACGAGAGAAAAACACCCTTATAAGCGCGAGTTAGCACAGTCTGTCCGAAGTAAGTTAGCCTCCTGGCTAGGCTAAAGCAGCTAGCCTCAGTTTTCTCAGAGAGGGAGAGAGACAAGCCTGGAGAAACGACGGGAAACTACCAAACAACGCGGAGGAGATTAGGATTCGAACCATTAAAGGTGTTAAAATCATTCATGTTGTTCAACCAAGTCTGACACTTGTTTTGGTATCAAGTTGAGACGTGGGGGTGAGGTGAGGAAATCTCTGACCAATCATCTCACATTCAAAGAGCTGTGGATGCAACGAAGACAATCCATGTTTGAAATGATCTCTGACTGAGTCTTAAACTGTTCAATGCTACACAATATTGGTTCTAACATCCAGTAGGTAGTTATAATGTTGCCTTTAGGAGGAATAACCTTAAGCAACGGGTGACGGATATAACATTTTTGGACACCAACTAAGGACAACAACAATAAGGAGAATACGTGGTACAACGACCGAGCTGCTATCATCTGCTAGCCTGAGCTGCTGCTAGACAACTGCGATGTTGGGGCACTGTTCAGTGTCTTGCCCAAGGACACTTCGAGATGTGGCCAGCCGGGGCTCGAACCACCGATCTGAGATTCACCGCTGTGGCCAGACGTCGACGGGGTCCCGGGGTTGGAGCTGGAGGCTGGGGGGTCTGGGGGGTTTCAGATGGAGGCCCCTGGGGGGTCTCTCCTGTTTCTTCTTCCTCCTGCTGTTGCTGGAAGGGGCAGTGTGCCTGTCTGCCAGCCCCCCCAGCAGTGCTGCCCCCCCGGGTGTCATCACAGGAGACGACCACCCCAGTGTCAACGTGTACATGAGCGAGGACGAGGTCAAGAAGCTGCTGGGTAAGGAAGCACCGGTGACCTGTCTGCATGGCCCCTCTTATAACTAGCTGATATATCATAATGGTCATAATCATGGTAAAACTAATCTATTCAAGTTAGCTGTCTAGGTATGATAGCTATGCATGTATAGGTGACCTGCATGGCCCCTCATATCTCATTATAACTAGTTGATATATCATAATAATCATGGTAAAAACAGATCTATTCAAGTTAGCTGTCTAGGTGTGATGGTTATATCAGTTTCAGGTGCTGCTTGCATGGAGAGACTGGGGCCAGCTAGCTCCAACAACTTATGTAATGTCATATAACTAGTTGATATATCATAATAATCATGGTAAAACACATCTATTCAAGTTAGCTAGCTGTCTAGGTATGATGGTTATATCAGTTTCAGGTGCTGCTTTGCAAGGCTGTTTCTGCAGGGATAGTTAACTGCAGAAGAGACTGGTTCGAGCTAGCTCCAACAACTTATGTAATGTTCCACCCAAAGTTGCCCAAATCTTGCGAATGCAAAGAGTTGTCCCATAGATCGATTTGGCCATTGTCACGTACATGACACGTACATTTGACTTGAATACACAAGGGACATGTGTTGTTGTACCTAACCCTTGTATGTATGATGTCAAAGTGTGTCTAGTGACCATAATAACATGGAACATATTGAATTGAGAGAATGAAAGGATGCAGTATTTTCCAATAGGCCAAATCCAAACCATGACTTTCAGTAAGTCATTACTCTTAATAGGAAGCATATGAAATGAGGACAGGGACCACTTTGTTCTGAGGGAATATATTAATGTCAAAGCCTCTTATAGCTAGGGTACATTGTGCATTTTGAGCCAAACACATGCATAATATTTTCTAGCCCTAGCTAACTGAATTTGAGATCGTTTTAAGCCATTATAACCTAATGGCTTCTCCAGACTCGTAGAGGTTATATGTAGCCTAGCAGTTCGTGAGATGAGTGTGTTAGGGTTCGTAATGCTTTGCCCGAGCTTGCAATTTAGGATAATTCAACCATGTTTGCCCATACCTGCCTTGGCAACACTTATCCCACTGTTGAAAGTATCCCCACCCTCCATCATCTGACACTTTCATTGGCCCCATGAAATATCCAAAAGGCATGGCTCTCCCCATCATTCACAACTCTGGCATTTAGCCTATCTAATCACCCTCTGGTTTACCTGCACTATGCGGACATCCTGAGTGCAATGTTTGGAGTTTTCCACCTTGGCTTCGGACGGGTATAAAGTTAATTTGTATGGATATTAAGCAGCCTTTTGGATATTTCGTGGGGGGCCGACGGTGATCTCAGATATGGAGAGTATGTGGATCCTTTCAAAGTGTGGATAAGTGATGTCAAAACAGGTAAGAGCACTTTGGTTGAATTAGCCTCAGTCACAACACTCCGTCAAGCCATTATGACAACACTCCATCTCATGAGATTATAAGTGTCATGTTGGAGCTAGGGTCATATGTCTCTATTTCGTCAATGATATCTGTTTTTAGATGTTGTGGTTGTCTTTCTGGTGTTGTAATGTTATGTTTGTTATACAGTAGTAATCAATCACCACTCTACTGGTGCAAAACAAAAGCCACCCTATTGATTGGTAGTGAGTTGTTAATAAGGGGTTGGTTAAAGAGAACCAGGCAGTGCCGAGTGTAACCAGTCATTAACAGGGAGAGTGCCACAGAACCGCCTAATGAAGGGGTTGACGTGCTGGAGTAACAATTTCCTGCCTGAGTGAGGAAGCCTAGAGCTCGTAACATAGGGTGTTCACCCGCTCTGCCCAGAGAGAGAGAGCGTGATTTGATGACGAAATGTCACTTCCTAACGTTCTAGAACACATCTGATCAAAACAATGTGATGTTGTGGATTGTTCAGTGGGGTATTCTGTAACATATCGTTAACATGTTATCCCAAAAGGATTTCATAACATAATAGCCTATAATAGCCTATATTTGAGCAACTTTTGAAGATTTGCATGTTGTAGTAGCCTATTGATTGTCCTTAAAATGTCCCTTACAACAGTAGTAGCCTAGCGCAAATCATTTCGGATGCTATTTTCTCTTTGATGCTTTTTTTTCTTTGGCCTCCATTGATTTAGTTACACTTATTGTGGCCATGATTCAAGGGTAAACACTCCAATAACTGTTGAATGGATTGTGATGAAGACATGCTGTTTGGATCATTGGCTTTCTTAGATGATTACCTATTGGTCAACAAATGCATTCTTCATTGAACACCTTGTAATACAGACTTGTAAGCAGTGTGCTGTCAAGAACGAATCCCTGTGGAGCACGGTGAATCAGATTTAGTAGTATCAATAACTTGGGATATAAAGACATCTGTAGTGTATTGGAAATACCTCAATAGATCTCAGATAAACCCATCCCTCCGTTTGTCAGTGTGTGTTTGTCAGTGTGTTCAATTGTAGTCAGAGATTTGTGGAGATCCGTCTGTGTACAGTACAGGGTTTGGAGAGAATGTTTTTCAGCAGCCATCGGGACAGTTTTTTTCTTCTGTTGTGAACAGGACCATGACCAATGTCTGTGACATGTACTCTTTTATATTTGATATGTTCTTTGTGTAGGCCTGTTCTGTTTTAATCTTCTGGGTGTATGGTCATGATGGAAGACAGACAGACCGGTCTGTTCCCCTTTGATTTTCTAACTTGATTTTGAGACTATAAAGTTTATTGGAGAGATCTGGAAGCTTTCCTCTTGACATTGTTTTTTCTGGGATTGTGTTTAAACATATCCAAGGAGGAAATGGGTGGATTAGGCTTGTTGCTGCAGCAGACAGTTCATTGAATTGTCATGTCAGCCCTGCTATCATTAACCTAGCTTTACCGTCATCATGGTGATTTGAAACTAACCTGACAGTCATGAATGCATTGCGTTATCAATGTGGGATCGATGCCAGCGCGCACCCAGCCTCCAAAGACGAGACATCTACCAGGGACGGACTAGGACAACTAATCATCCCTGGACTTTCAGCCTACGAGGGGGCGTTGTTGATAACGATACAGAAATTGGAAAGTCAATGCATAATGGTGTGGATAACGGATGAGACAAACAATTTGCGTTCCTGCCTGTGCGTGTGTCTGGTGGGTTTATGAAAAATAGTTACTGTTAGTATCGTCCATCAAAACCATATACCATTATAATACAGCGCCGAGCGCCGAAATGTACTTCTTCTTCACGTCACTTTCCCTGGCAAACGAGATGATTGCAAAATGGAACCAGGAGCTCTCCCCCCTCCGAGAGGGCGGGTGATAAAGAGTGAAGCAACCCTCACTCTGTACTGAGCTCCCCCCGCTTGACCGCAGGTTGAAATACATCTGTCAACATGTTATATTCAATAGGTACTAGCTCTTTTAACATACAAAATGTGGTATTCTCAAGTAACTGACTAAACACAACCAGAGAATTATTTTTAGCGTGGTATCGATCTAATTGAATGATTACACTGTTACACTAATGTCAACAAATGGTCGTCTCCTCCGGACGTCACTCTGGGTAATTTGGTTAGTAACGACAGCCTGGGGCGTCTTGTGTTAAAGACATTTTTCCTGCTGAAGGAAAATGTACAAAATGAATATAATTTTTTATATATACAGGCTACTTTCCCATTGTACTGTGTCTTGCTCTTGTCTTAGCTAGCTTAGTTATTTGTAAGTACGCAGGCTATTACGGTACACAGACATCTCTCAGACTCTCAGAAGCAAGTGAAGCCGTCAGTGCCATTGTTCTTAACCTGAATAGAGGGACTAGGGATCCTTGGGGAACAGTTCTTGAGTGGACCTCTGTTCTGTCACATATCACATTAACAGGAGCTCCTGGCTCTAAATGCCGCCCCCCTCCTTCCTCCCTCCTCCCTCCCTCCCTCATCCCTCCCTCCCACGAAAGGAATAGCCTAAGCTCTGATTACAGTTGATGTGGTTAGGATGAGTGGTCCTGTTTTGAATGAGTCATCCGTGTTTGCCTTTGTCTACCTTTGCAGAAGGTTGCCGGCTGGAGAATATCTAAATGTTTGGGGATAGAAGATGCAGCAGATGCAGCCACCTTTCCAGATGTCTGATGTCTGTCTTAGTGACTGTGGTGGTCTGCTGGTGTACACGGCCGTTAAACCAGTGGCCAAACGCTGCCTATAGAGAGAGAGAGAGAGAGAGAGTCATTGAATTGATACTTAGCAAAGTAGATGGCAGGTTATGGTTAAGGAGGAGTAAAGCCTGCGATCAGCTATGCTCTCTCAGATCAGGGCTCAGTAGACGTTCCTGCTTTCACCTCATCCCTCTCAGCCATTTCCTCTCCGTCCCTCTGGGGTCTCCCAGGCTCTGTAATTCCTTTCGCAGATCTTAATCTGCCAGTGTTTCTGCAGGAGGAGTTTCAGAGTGGCTGCAGACTAGACGTGGACCTCGCCTAGCCTTATTTAGCCTATCTTTTTTTTTTCTCTGAGCATAAAACTAAACTGCTGTATCTCATGTCTCGGTGGTTGATGAAAGGTGGAAATCATCACATTAGTCGTGTGTCAGATTATACCTCGACTTGGACTCAGTTTGGCGCAATGTTGGAGATGGATTATTCTTGCAGACAGCATGGGGGCACGTTTTCCATACTTTCCATACTTTCCCCAGGACCATTTTGTTAGACACAGTTGGATGCATGCGATCTCAAATAAGGACAGGCCTAGTGCAAGTTGTCTACTTGTGTTATATGCTGCGTTCCCCATCTGCTTTTGTTGTTAACACCTGTTTACGTCTATGCCTGATAGCCCTGCACTGAAAACATCTAACTGAACTCAATCCTTTGGTCAGGATAAGAGCGCTTGCAGCCCGTAGAACAGTCGGTGCCACTTGCAGTAACTAGTAACCCTAACCCTAACTATAGTAGTCACTATAGTTACAACAACATTGCTGTATGCTCTTACACATACAACCGTGAGGTCAAGAGAGAGGTCATAATATAAGCCGACACATCAGTCCCTTTATTATACTTATACTATAAACTTTTATACCCATTTTTACACTTCATTTACTACTTCTCCTGCCTCTCAGTATAGTTTGATTGCCTGGTAGTATACTCTCTCCCCATCTACTTTACTACTTTAATCTTCTGCGTAACTAGGCAGTAGGCTCTCTAGCCGTGTGGTAGCCCTCGCATCGGCTCTGATTGTTTGGTATGTGGTGATGAAAGTTTGTCGACAGAGATTACTACTCTATGAATGATATCTGGGGAAAACAGCGTATTGGAGAAGGGGAGAGCTGGGATTCTCTTCCATGGTGTGACGCCAGAGGCTGGGGTGTGGCGGAGTGTAGGCCTCCATGCTCTTTGTGCGTTCGCTTGTCTGGCGCAGGCTGGTAGACAAGGGTGCTCTAACAGAGAGGCTTTCTCTGTCTGTATAGCCTCCCGTGCTACTTAGCTCTGGGCGCAGTCTTTGGTCTGTTTCTTTGTGAGATTTCACTGGCACATTGTTGGGTTTCGTCTGTCTTGGCATATCCTCCGTAGCAGTCTCTAGTAGAAGATGAACAGGGCATTGCACCACTCTTATCCCTCCAACCGTAGCATGCTGATGTAGGAATACCAGGTTGGACTGTGTCACCACCACCAGTCTGCTAAGCAGGGAAAGCAGTTGAGCAAATGCGTGTAGATTTTGCAGGTAAATCTTACCAGCCACTTTGGTGGGTTACCAACAAAGGTTTGCGAATGCTATGCTAATGCTAAACGAAACTGGTGCGATGTGCCATTATGGTCACCTTTTAATTAAACATTTGTGAGTGACGTCATTTGTCACTCCTGTGCATCTCACTCACGCTGCTTCTCTTGATAGTCAAACAAACCCGAGAGTGTATGAGCTTTCTTAGTTACAGCGTCTCTGGTTACAATAGCAATACAATACAATTTTTTTTTTACAAAAAATAATAAAAGCATGACAGTCAAATTCAACTATATGCAACCACGCAACTTACACACGACTGCCTGAGATAGAAAACATGCTGGGGAAAATATGTATCTGTATTTTCACAGGGATGGGCGCAAAGCTTCAAGCCTAGGCTACTACAGGAGGTTTGTTCTGTGAGTAATTTTCAATGCGTCAGAAGTCATGCTAATGTGTTTCTTTGTGATATTTCCCTTAGTTGTGACTGGTGAATTTTCCTCGGCGGGTAGACGGAAAAGTACATTTCATCCCCAGCTCATTTACTTTAGTTAGAGAATCTGGAGTTATTTATCTATTTCTCTCTGTAAGACATTTCTTTTTGGCTCAGGGAACCCTCCGCCTCTCTCCAATCTTCCAGTCTTTGTCACTGCCTGGCACAGTAACCCTCACGAGCCTCTGCAGCCTCCAACAATAACAAACAACCATATTAAAGCAGCACTCAGTAGGCTACATTGAGGCTGTCGTGCCTTGGGAAAACCCTAGTATTTTAAGTATGATGTAAAACAATGCAAGGGAAATTGATTGCTATATGTATCATCCGGTTATTCTTGAGGAGCAGACAGTTTCTCCAGATATTGGAGGAGACACCCTGACTGCCCTTTACACAGTTGACCTTGAGCAGATAAGCAGCGTCCTGTGTCATCCGCGGGTGCTCTATCTCCAGACTTCCCTGAGAGGCAGGCTGACTGTTTGGGAGCCTCTGCATCGTTAGCCAGGCCCTTATCAGCAGTTACCAGGGAGCTGTGGAAGGGTAGGGGGGTGGTTGATATAAATCACATACTTTTGGAAGGGAGTTCTTTCTTCTTTGCAGTTGCACCAGGGTGATCCTGACACTTGGAGGGGGAAAGATAGCAAAGATAGATGAGAGATGTCTGCAAGGTATGGAATGTGAACCCAAATATACCCATTTGTATTGCTGCTGCTCTGAGAAAGAATAAGAATAATAGTGAAAATGCAACTAACAAAGCAGTCATCTGTACACTGAAAAGCTGTTGTCAATCTCTTTGGAATCAGAATATTTTTGCTCAATCATGTTTGGCTCGTACCACAAAGCACTGCTGGGTGCCCACTGCCCACACATAAATGGTAAACAGACTGCACTTATATAGCGCCTTTATCCAAAGCGCTTTACAACGGCCTCTCATTCACACATTCACACATCAATGGCGGCAAGCTACCATGCAAGGCGCCGTCCCGCTCACTGGGAGCAATTTGGGGTTCAGTGTCTTGCCCAAGGACACTTCGACATGTTGCCAGCCGGGGCTCGAACCGCCCATCTGCCAACCTTGCGATCATTAGACGGCAGCTCTACCTCCTGCGCCTCAGCCGCCCTGCTGGGTGCCACACGTG
This sequence comes from Nansenia antarctica, assembly GCF_963989245.1. Classification (NCBI taxonomy): domain Eukaryota; kingdom Metazoa; phylum Chordata; class Actinopteri; order Argentiniformes; family Microstomatidae; genus Nansenia; species Nansenia antarctica. The sequence goes on from NC_137677.1 coordinate 761,430, forward strand.
TGGGTGGTGGGAGTTCCAGGATGGCCTCTCGCTGCATTCATTTCAAGTGGTGTTTCCTTGATGGAGATGAAGGCAGCTGAAATAATGTCATGTCATGAATAATGTGTTTGTAATTAATAGTGGAGGGCTTCGTGCTTCTTCAGTCCTGGCCGTGACTATCTAGATTCTAGACCAACGGAACTTTCCACAGAGTCCGACCCAGACGTTGCAGGTTAAACCATCCTTCAGAAACCTGTCAGGAGAAACAGACATCCAGGAAACTGTTGTTCATTAATGAACGCAGAAGCATGCGCCAGATCAGTCAGGTGTGGTGTGGTAATGGGGGAGAGTAGTCAGTACTCAGGTCTAGAAGGATCTGGAAGGATGGCATGTCAACCAGAGCACCAGCGCTGAACCGCAGCCCATGCAGGGGCGCAGGGACGTGAGCTGCCTGTTGATACCCCTCACGTTTGTTTGACCTACTGTCTGACCTGAGGTGCAGAATCAATGTAAATGTATTTAAGTGCATTTCTACTCACTCGTTTGTCTGTGTAGCCTATTCATGGGTGATTTAGGCCTAGCCACATGCTGGTAGTGCAGAGTAGGGATGGACGGTTTCCAATTATTGAAACCGAAAAACCGTCAGAGAGTAAAACCGCGGTTTTACGGTTAACCGAAAAATACAGTAAAAAATAAATAAATAAATAAAAAAAGTAAAAAAAATAAAATAAAAAAGAGCGCCAATTTCAAATAATTGAGCCCTACTGCTACAATACACTCATGTCGAACACCATTAAAACACCGTAAGCACAGTCGCAACACATTTAGGCTACTTAGTTTCACAAATATAAGTGGAAAGGCAGACTTTTGTAAGCTACACCATACATGAAAACACATGAACACTTAACACACCAGCTCCGCTGATCCAGGGTGCACGCCTGCACGGAAGATCATCTCTTGGAACAGCGTCTTCATTGAATGAACTGCTTTCTCAATATCTTGGTTCTTAGACAAAGTTTCAGCTGCTGCTCAATGTATTTAAATATTTGAATACTGCTCAATAATCACTGAAATATTAGACTTAGAATTATGCAGTGAACATACTTAAAGCTTTTCATAAAAACCACATGCCGCGAGACTGACTCGTCCTGAACTGTCGTAAGTCAATCAACAAAGAATGCCCCATCAAAATAAAAGTGCCCATGGTAGAGCTGTCAAAATAGAGCTTTCAAAATAAATGTACTAATACAGATAGAGATAAATACAGAACTACCTTTGCGTCACTAAGTGACCGCGTATCTTCTGAGACATGCGTTCTGTCATCACTTTCAGTAGCGCCTTCACACACAGTGGCGCTGTGCACAAACACTCTTGATCCGTATAGCTCTTGTTTTATTATATTGTGGTTTAGTAAATACTGCACTTGGAGTTACATTCAATGCATGATTTGTGCTATAGAACATAAATAAAGTTTGATTGATTGATTGATATCAAATCAAATCACATTTTATTTATTCTCACAAAAGTGACCCAATGCGCTTTACAGAGAGCAGCGAAAATGATCTTATTAAATGTAAGCGAGTAATTGTAAAAAACCTTTCCTATCTACCAATAACTGAAGGCAACTATCTTTCCCATAGAGTGATTCGTTACCCTTAAATATAATCCCAATTAGATATTAATCCTCAGTTATTCTTCACAACTGACCAAACCTCTCACTCATTGCGCGGCAGATTCAGACTGTATCATTGTTATTTTCACACACGACAAACATGTGACATGTTCCAGTTTTATTCTTATTCTATTTTGTTCTTCTAAAAAATAAAATAAAAAAAAAAACGGTTTCAGACGGTTTTGATAAAAAACCGTTTCTATTTTTATAAACCCCGGTTTTCGGTTTAACCGAAAAACCGTCCATCCCTAGTGCAGAGCTGACATGTTGATGAGGTAGAGGCCAAGTTCAAAGGCTATAGAATCCAAGGCTTGGTCTTTTAAGTCGTATTCTGAACACTGTACTGGTACTTCTCATTGTGGGACATGGAAACAGTATTCGGTTGTTAAGTCGTGACGTGTTTCCCGGGTCCAAAGTTGGCTGAGACGCTCTCTTCGAAATGCCTCAGTAATAATAATAATTCATTATATTTATATAGCGCTTTTCCGAGGCTCAAGGACGCTGACAATATGGGGAAAACGGGAAAGTGCTGCTGTGTCCCTTGTATGAATAGATCTGAGTCTAAAAAGCGATTGAACTGTCATTCTACCGCTTTAGTACACTGGTACTCTGGTGCTTTAGTAGTACACTGGTACTCTGGTGCGGGGAATTTCTGCTTTGGACCCGGAAATTGCTAAACGTCACGTTTGACGTCAGACTTAACAACCGAATTGTTTTTGTCCCTGTTATAAAATATGATTACGGCTAAGATGAGATCATAAGATCAGTGCACACTGCACACAGACCGTTGACCAGTTTGAGAAATGCTCCACCTTCACCAATCACTAGTGTATATCAGCTCAGTTAGGCCTGATGTCAGATACAGTGGGCTACTTGACTATCCTGATCTAGTGTAAGAAGAGCTGTTGTGTATGTGGTCTGTTGGGCTGAAATTCAGCTGCCCATTGATAGTGCCTTGACATAATACTTTGAATAATGCTCAAAGTAGTTGTTGTCAGTAGTTGTAGGCTGAGTGTTAGCCTCAGCTTTCAAGAGTGAATTTAAGGTGAATTTCAGGTTGGCACAATGCCCTGCTACCAGGCCTACACAGTTTTTAACACATGCTCCTCTTGTTGACAAAGTCATTCTGAGAGACCAGATGATTTACTTAACAGAAGGTACAGAGAGCACATGATGTAAACATGTGTTGGATCGCTTTCTACCTTAGTTTTATGTCTTTGGCTTTTGAGAACCTGTGTTTCAAGATATGTAGCCTATTATATAGATATGTATTACCTAGTGGATAGATTCTCCAGGCAGTTACAGTTACGTTAGCTACACGTGTAGTAGCTTAACTCAGTAATTACTCTGGTAACAAACAGAATTAACATGCTGTTACAGGCTTTGAATTCTGTACCTCAACCAGATTATGTTAACTAACCATTGTTAGGCTACTGCTTTCACAGGCAAAGCAGTCTATATTTCCAGTTTAGAGAATAAACTCCCACAGGTCTACATCCTTATCTGTTACTGCATGAGAGTGTCTCTAAAGCAGCTGTGAGTGACACTGTTCTGTGATAGTGATCTTAAAAACTGTTGAAAACTGTTTATAGCACACAGGCAGTTGTGGCTTTATTTGTCCTCATTTTGATAACTGTATTAAAATAAGGAATGCTCCATGATGAGAACCCCATTGGGACATGACGAAGAGAGAAAAACAAATCTCTTAAGTGCGTGCGCTTGCGTGTGTGTTGAGTTAGGCGCGGGTTAGGGTTAGGGTTAGGGTTAGCAGGCTGCATCCCTGATTGTTTTTGCACATGTGACCAACAGACCAACAGGCTAATTGACCCACTGTCTTGTAAATCCTTCACTGTGACATGGGACACTTTTCTAACCCCTCCAGCCTCCTCCTCATAAATGGATGGTAAATGGACTGCACTTATATAGCACCTTCCATAGCGCTTTACAATAGCCTCTCATTCACCCATTCACACACACATTCACACACCAATGGCGGCAAGCTACCATGCAAGGCGCCGGCCCGCTCATTGGGAGCAATTTGGGGGTTCAGTGTCTTGCCCAAGGACACTACGACATGGCCAGCCGGGACTCGAACCGCCGATCTGCCAACCTTGCGATCATTAGACGGCGGCTCTACCTCCTGCGCCACAGCCGCCCCTCCTCATCACCTGCCCTCCCCAACCCCCCCAGCTCCCTCATCGGCCGTGGCTCACGTCCTTGCTGTCCAGATCTGACCTCCTGCAATATCTAGCAGCTATCATGTAGGCCTAAAGCCCAATTTATACTTCTGCGTCGAATTTACGCGTGGCTACGCCGTAGCCTACGCCGTAGCCTACGCAAGGGCTCTCCCAATTTATACTTCTGCGTTGGTCGGTCGGTCTGCGTCGCCCTGCAATTACACCGTCACATCGCTAGTTGGCAGTGTGTTTTCTATGCCCCTGAATCATGTCGGCCGGGGCAGAGGAACAGGGTGACCATACGCGTAGATAGGAGTGCTCCGGTGTCCTGCTTTGGTAGTCTAATGGAAGTATATTACATAATAACAACTGCTCGGATAGGATTGCGGGTTGTTTTGGTTTAATAAGTGCCATAGCTAGTCTACTGCAGTGGAGGTTTCAGGAGGAGGGTGTGTGCAAGCGTGGTGTGCGTGCGCGTTACTTCCCATAATGACCGCCTGTTTGAGTTTGGTGTTCCATGGAAGATGCTTCAGTGGCCCGGCAGCACGTGGAGCTGGGGAGGGTATGGCTGAGTAGGGCCTGAGCTGTTTGCTCTGAGGGAATTTGTCACGGTGGAAAGTAAGCACTAAGAGAGTCTGTCTTCTGGTTCTCTCAGGGCACTCACACACTGGCCTTCATCTCCCTGCTCACCATGGCAGGACAAATATTGGGCTTTTCCAGTCACGTTAAGCTCACAACCACAGGCAGAGAAAACAACAACTGTATGACTGAATCGGGAGTTCCCCTGGAAATTGATTTGAAGGTAGATGGATGCAGGTTCAGGGTGTAGCTATTGATGATATGACTGTTGGTCGTAAGTCATCTTCATTCTTCAGATATAACACATAACACTTCTACATCTCAATGTGGTCTAAACTAATAGGCTACTGTTTTCAATTAATAACCGGTATATGCATTATATTATGTTCCATGCAGGCCAGTACATTAATGACTCACTTCTCTGCAACGAGAGCCACAAACACACACCAACCTATTTAGGAAACAGTTCATTTTTACTCCTCATAGTGTGTGTGTGATGTGTTTGGAGTAGGGGTGGGCATCAATGATCGACGATCGATAATTGATCGATAAGGATCTTGGTCGATCACAAAATATTTTGCTCGATAATCGTTAATATTTTTTTATTTTTTTTAATAATAATAATAATAATAATAATGGAAATTAGTTTGTCCACGTTATGTGTGAGAAATGAACTTTGCATTTGCTGCTGACATCCCCATCGAAACCGAAGTTTGCACCTTTCTGAGGGAGCCTTCTGTGGGCCTGAACTGCGACCCAACTGACTGGTGGAAATTAAACGAAAGAAGGTTTCCTCGGTTGGCCAAATTAGCGCGGACCTACCTCTGCATCCCCGCAACCTCGGTGCCCTCGGAGCGAGTGTTTTTTTGTTGTTGTTTTTTTAAATGAAAAAAGCGATTTTTGTTTTTGTTTTTTTGTTTTATGAAAAAAAAAGCTTATCGATTAATCGATAATTGATCGTTAATTCTTGCGATTATCGAAAAAGAAATGTTGATCGTTTGCCCAGCCCTAGTTTGGAGACATCCGTCCAGCTAGCCCAACTTGAATAAGAGGCCAGAGCCGACCAACCACCCCCCATCTCCTCTCCTCCATCTCCTCCCCCCCCATCTCCTCTCCCCCATCTCCTCTCCTCCCCCCATCTCCTCTCCTCCCCCCATCTCCTCTCCCCCATCTCCTCTCCTCCATCTCCTCTCCCTCATCTCCTCTCCCCCACCTCCTCTCCCCCATCTCCTCTCCTCCCCCCATCTCCTCTCCCAGACCTCCTCTCCCCCATCTCCTCTCCTCCAGAGGGGCTGAAAGGCGACCAGAGGCCCATAGAAAAGAGGTTGTGAACAGTGAGCAGATGATTGGCAGCTGTATTCATTTCCTCAATGCCAGTCACCAAGGACCGTGGCGTTTAAAAGGGGAGGCCCTGCTCCCGTCTCTTTTGTTCAACATTTGCTGCACTGGCGGGAGATTCTGTCCAGCAGGACTTCATGTTTAATTTTAATTGCCTTTCTTTAGTTTAAACCTGAACTGGCTGCTTTCTGTGTGCAGCCCCAATAGCCTCGATCCTCAATTAATGTTTCATTTCCATTGATGTTCCACAGCTGTTGAGGTTAGTAGGAACTAGGAAGTTAGACGTTTTCGTTGACAGACATAAAGCATGACATCACGGTACATCAGCTTCATTTATTGCAACTCCCTGTATTTTATCTTGCACAGTCCCTTTAGTAGTACAGTCACACTGCACTGTAGGCTCACTGTGGATGTGGAACCTTGGAAGAATGTTTGATCAAAAGTAGTTGCAGTTGTATTTATGTTGTATTTTATGTTTTAACCTAAAGCCAAATATGCATTCAGTTGTGTTTAATGGGAAACAGATGTTTCATGTGAACATCTGTAAAAATCCAAAAAACTATCGTGAATTCTAGAAATGGTGTTCTCTCCATAACATACACCCTTTTGACCTTGCTCATACTATGTGTGTGTATGTCCAGCAGCCATATAAGCCATGGCTGTTCACCCAGCAGCCCGTGTGAAAACATGGTCCAGATTTAGAAGAGAGGGGAGCTGTGTGAGCCCACTTAAATGATCCTGTATTCGCCTCAAGGTGAAATCCCCCTGCCACAAACAGCTCGTCATATTTCTGTTTCTTCAGTAAACCGATTTCTATTTGTTGAGTAAACCGAGGCGCCTCACAGTCACAGCAAAAGGCCGTCAATGAAACACCCATATGGAAGAGAGTCGCAGGCTTGTTCAGATTCCTTTGCATCGCCTCTTTGCCCTCGGGGCACGCCATGATGGAATAAAAGGCGGGGGAAAGTATGTATGCCTTCTTTGAAGTAAGAGAAAGAGAAACCTCAAAGACCGTGGGTTTTGAATGTTAGTTTTCCACAGACCAAAGTATCCCATTAAAGTATTTGCTCCACTCAGAATCAGCTTCTCGATGGTTGAGCAGTGTGGTGGTTGTACAGATGCACATTGCACAGAGCCTAGGGTTAGGGTTATACAGACAGAGCATCCTTAATGGGCCAATATTAACCTAAAGTGCCGGATCAGGAATGGGAGATAGCGAATCCGATGCCATGATGCAAACTGCGGTAAAAACTTGGCAGAAACGTGCATCATCGACTGACAGCTGAGATGACACATGACTGTGTGGTGGCAACAAAAACAACCATGTCTGCGGTCTGGAATCACTTCACACACTCGTGACAGACACCAGTAAAAACTGTGTCGTGTTTCGAGGGGTGGCAGTAACATTTGACATTTAAAAAATAAAATGTGCTTTTTATCGGACGTTCAGTACTCGAAATCGATATAGGTAATGGAAATGTCGTATCGGTGCATCCCTAGTTCTCTCTGCGTTTCACAGAGAGAAAGTCCTACACCGTGACGGTCCTTTGCCACCCCCACACTGACCAGCTCTTTCATGCCTGTCCTCTCGGGCCTGTGAAGTTGACCTGGATGTCGAGTCACATCTGAAAGTGGTTTTCAGTCACTGCTCGCCAGCCTAATTTCTCATTTGCCTTTCGCCTCACCTGTTTGGTATTAGGCTGATTGCTCGCCTGACCATCTGTAAAAAAGGGAGAGGAGAGGAGAGGAGAGGAGAGGAGAGGAGAGGAGAGGAGAGGAGAGGAGAGGAGAGGAGAGGAGAGGAGAGGAGAGGCCATGCTGGTACAGAATTCTAGAGAGGTGGGATTCTATTCGGTTAAGTCTGATTCCGGGTCCAAATAAAAATAAATAATAAGAAATAAGAAATTCCCTGCACCCTGAGTACCAGGGTACTAAAGCGGTAGAATGACCGTTCAATCGTTTTTTAGACTGGGATCTATTCATACAACAAGGGACACAGCACTGCGGCATTTCGAAGATAGCGCCTCAGCCAACGTTGGACCTGGAAACACGTCACGACTTAACAACCGAAGAATTCCACCTCTCTACCTACACAAGGTGGTCAGACCCTCTATTTTCACCAAGGGACCAAATAGATTTAACTTGGTACCACTAACAAACACTATTGTACTTTCTCAGCCAACTGTGAACTAAGCATTCCACAGAGGTTCAACCAAAAGCTATACAAACGTCTCGATGGCCCAGTTGAAAAAAATCAACAAGTCATGTCTACTTGCTTGTGTTCTCATTAACCCTCGGCACTAAATTGAAAAGCAGGCAAACGCAAAAACATCCACTATTGCTTTCACCTCCCCTGCATTTTCAGCTCATTCCAGTTCTCTTGGTATTCAGTTGGTGACGTGTTTCCGGGTCCAACGTCGGCTGACGCGCTCTCTTCGAAATGCCTCAGTAATCATAATAATTCATTATATTTGTATAGCGCTTTTCCGAGGCTCAAAGACCCTGACAATATGGGGAAAACGGGAAAGTGCTGTGTCCCTTGTTGTATGAATAGATCCCAGTCTAAAAAACGATTGAACTGTCATTCTACCGCTGTAGTACACTGGTACTCTGGTGCAGGGAATTTCTGGTTTGGACCCGGAAATTGCTAAACGTCACTTTTGATGTGAGACGTAACAACCGAAAAACTTGGTATATTATTGGTATAACTCAGAGACACTGACAGACACACTCAGTTTCATAACATGGTGACTAAAGAGAAGAGAAGAAGGAAAACTCGCCAAATTTGTTCTGATTTTTGTCCACATTTCCGGACCCTTGCTATAAACATGGACAAGCAGAGATGTGTTAGTCAGTGTGTGTCTATGACGTGTAAACATGCAGTATGTCAGACCTGTTGAAGACCCTCTCACCCTCTCAGGGATGGAAGGCACTAGTGGGGTGTTTGGTTAGTTAGTTACCACAACATCTTGTGTCTAACCCTAAACATGTTTGCAGAAACAGGACGTTGAAATGATATGTTTATGAACCAGTCATGTCCATGCACATTCAGACATTTGCCTTCCTTTTCCTATCTCTCTCAATCACAGACAAAAAAAACAGGCTTCCCTCTTCAACAGTGTCCCTATGAAACCCAAGATCCTGAGATCCTGAGATCCTCCTCACCACACTAGCCTGCTACTGCCTATGGGGTAGTTTGTTTGGAGTTTCCAGTTGATAGAGTTTCGAGCAGCAGCAGGGCGGCCCTCCCGTTCCCCCTCCCTGGTTAATCTGGGCAGTGTCTCTCCATTGGGAGGCCAGGGGGAGTGTTTATATCTCCTGGTCGCTCAGGGATGGAGGCGCAGGGAGGCTCAGCGAGGTTCTGCACACAGGAGGTTCTTTGTTATACCTGTCGTCCGCTGCCTTGCCACCTGGCCACTGCCACCTTTTGTTCTCCTCCTCCTCCCAAAGCTGCAACGTGATCCAGAGCTTACAAGGGGAGCACAGTGTGTTTACTTAAGCTTGTGGGGCCCAAAATAAAAGAGGAGATTTGTCACTCCAGATGTGTTGCTCTCTTTCGCTCTTTTCCATCCTCCTCCATTTATAGTTGAGCATCATATCCAAGGAATGTCGGAAGACGCTGGGTTAGACATTGTCTTTCACACTGCCCCCCAGTGGTCATTATCCAACACTGAGTTACATTCTTTACATTTAAATTGTTGGCATTTAGCAGACACCTTATTCCAAAGCGACTTACAATCAATACATTTGAATACTAAGCAAGTGAATCATCAGTCCACCAGTCGTAGCAGGAAGAGTAATCCAGCTCAGGCCCGGGGCCATTGATAGAAGGAAAAACCTTCTCCTATCACCTTCTTCTAAACCTTTTTTGTTTTTTTTGTTTTTTACACTGGAGAAACAGAGAAGCAGTACAAGGGGGGGCAATAGAAGTTTTTAGGGACTCAGTAGAGGGGGAAAGCGGGTGTCTTTAGAAGACGCAGTGCTGAGGGGCAGAAGATGTCTCAGGAGGAGCAGTTAAGGTGTAACCTGAAGAGATGGGTCTTCAGTCTACGACGAAAGATGGGTAGTAGTGACTGTAGATGTCTTCAGTAGCTTCAGTGAGCAACAAAACAGAAGTGATGAAACCAGACTGAGATGACATGCCTTCTTCTCACACATAAAAGAGTTCTTATGTGTTCTTATGAAATCTCAGATCGCTTTGAACGGGCTCCCGGGTTTGTTTCCGTGTGTTGTTTTGATGAGGTAATAATACAAGCAGAAAGTCTGTCCTCTCATGTGGTGTTGCTTACGTTGCTTTGAGGCTGGGTTTTCTGTTGGACTTCCACCACCTCCACCCCCGTCCCTAAGCCCCCTACTACAAACACTAGCTGCTTTAGTTTAGAACGCTATTAAAAACAAACCACCATGTTTCTTAACCATTAATTTGGATGCTTTCTTTGCAACTCTTTGGTGCTAAAAGTAGCTTCTTCTTCTCCTCTGATATGTTATTATAAGCTAATACCTTGTAGCTATATTATCTACAGCTGTATTGGGTACATCTGTACTCATTATTGTAGTTATCTGCTGGTGCGGAGAGTGCACATACCTTGTTATAAGTTGGCTTGTTACAATAGGGCCTGGCCGGCAGGGCCTCTCTCTCTGTGTCTTTGAGCTGTCCCTCCCTGGCTTTTAAAGGACATGACAGGCTGGCAAATGTCTCAGGCCGTGTGAACCGAAACTTGAGGCATTTAAGGCTGACTTGAGTGAGAAGAAATCCAAGAATCAAACTGGAATTAGGCCTACTACTGTTTGACTAGATTTTCTTTCCCCCTGTTCTGCTCTGAGCAGTGGAAGCAATTGAACCATGAAAGTGCATTATAAAAGAGAAAATCCCTGGCATAGCTGTACACATCAGAGGTCTGGTATTAAGGCATCCGGAACCCATCGGTGAGTGGTTTTTAAAAGCCATGTGGTTGACCACAGCTTCTTATGAAACCAACTAGTTACTAGTGTGTAAAACATCTCTCCTCTCGAGTCATACAGAAACAAACATGGTGGACTAGCAAAGCCTTTTACCCCAGTTCACACACACACACACACACACACACACACACACACACACACATGGCCCTCCCATGCGTATCCCATAATCCTCCCCCAGGTTTCCCTTCCTCTCCCTTTCAGAGATCGCGGGGGGGTCAGAGGTCAGTGGCAGTATGGTTCAGCATCCTTGACCTCTACGCACACATCCCCCATACTAACTCACTGAATGGTTTAGAGGGTGTGGGTTAGTTGCTGTTGCCATTACCACAAATTCCTTGTTTGGAAGATGTTGTGGCTGGGGCTTGTTTGGCAAAGGCACAGAGGGAGGGGCAGAGGTCGGTCCAATCCAAAACCCCTCCCCTCCTCCATTCTCCCCCGCCCTCCCCTCCATTCTCCCCCGCCCCTCCCCCTTTCTCCCGGCTGCCTAGTTTTAATTGGTATCAAAGCAGTGTGGCCACAGGCGGAGGAGGGAAGTCACATGGAATTGAGCATGAGGAAGGTAATTATTACAGCACTAATCTCAGGCAGCGTGTGTGTATGTGTGTGTGTGTGTGTGTGTGTGTGTGTGTGTGTGAGAGTGTGTGTGTGTGTGTGTGTGAGTGTGTGTGAGAGAGAGTGTGAGTGTGTCTGTGTCTGTGTCTGTGTGTGTGTGTGTGTCTGCGTGTGTGTCTGCGTGTGTGTCTGCGTGTGTGTCTACGTGTGTGTCTGCGTGTGTGTCTGCGTGTGTGTCTGCGTGTGTGTCTGCGTGTGTCTGCGTGTGTGTGTGTGTCTGCATGCGTGTGTGTGTGTGTGTCTGCGTGTGTGTGTGTGTCTGCATGCGTGTGTGTGTGTCTGTATGCGTGCGTGTGTGTGTGTGTGTGTGTCTGCGTGTCTGCGCCTGGGGGTTAGCGCATGAGGGCCTGTGTATGGAGGTATGAACCTTCCTCTATTGTTCAGACCGTGGCCAGGGCACGACCAGGGTTACTGGGCTGGCTGGCTGGTTACTGGGCTGGCTGGCTGGTTACTGGGCTGGATGGCTGGCTGGCTGGTTACTGGGCTGGCTGGCTGGCAGCGGCAGGCAGCCCCTCTGCTCCAGAGATGCAGCCCCTCTGCTCCAGAGATGCAGAGGAATTCAGCCCCACCGGCTCCTTCCAGCCCATTACCCCTGGAGGTGTCAGCCGTCCCTGGGCATCAGCGTACGCTCCTCAGCCTGGTCTGGAGGGACGTCTGGCCCTCTGGCCTGAGGCAGACGGTGGTCTATCTCCTCTCCCCTCCTTCCCTCTGGCCTGAGGTAGACGGTGGTCTATCTCCTCTCCCCTCCCCTCCTCCCCTCCTTCCCCCTCTCCAGCTGGTAGGTCCTGTGAATGGTTCTAATTGAGCCGATGTGAGAGCTGAGAGGAGTCTATGGAGACTGAGCTGTGAGGTGGAGCCCCGGGGTATTGGGGCAGCACAGGGGTTTCTGCTAGGAGAAGTGGTAGCCTAGCCAGCCAAATGAAAACTTCTTTTTTTTTGACCATACACACTATTTTGGTGGCATCCTAACATCCCAAATATTCTACCCCAAATATACACAGCTTAATTGAACATTTAAATGAGCAAACCTCATAACAAACTGAATTAGTTTAACACCCACTTGTTGTTGTTGATTTGGTAGCCACACATTGTGAAAGAGATGTTTATATTCAAAGCCATCTCTGTACTCACCTAATAGACTGCTTTTACTAGATGGACAAAAAAAGACGTGAGTAACAGTTGCACATTACTTGACACGATGTATAGCTCATCTGGCTAGCTCCCTGGTCCTCCATACATCTGGCTAGCTCCCTGGTCCTCCATACATCTGGCTAGCTCCCTGGTCCTCCATACATCTGGCTAGCTCCCTGGTCCTCCATACATCTGGCTAGCTCCCTGGTCCTCCATACATCTGGCTAGCTCCCTGATCTTACATACATCTGACTAGCTCCCTGATCCTCCATACACCTGGCTAGCTCCCTGATCCTCCATACATCTGGCTAGCTCCCTGGTCCTCCATACACCTGGCTAGCTCCCTGGTCCTCCATACATCTGGCTAGCACCCTGGTCCTCCATACATCTGGCTAGCTCCCTGGTCCTCCATACATCTGGCTAGCTCCCTGGTCCTCCATACATCTGGCTAGCTCCCTGGTCCTCCATACATCTGGCTAGCTCCCGGGTCCTCCATACATCTGGCTAGCTCCCTGGTCCTCCATACATCTGGCTAGCTCCCTGGTCCTCCATACATCTGGCTAGCTCCCTGGTCCTCCATACATCTGGCTAGCTCCCTGGTCCTCCATACATCTGGCTAGCTCCCTGGTCCTCCATACACCTGGCTAGCTCCCTGGTCCTCCATACATCTGGCTAGCACCCTGGTCCTCCATACATCTGGCTAGCTCCCTGGTCCTCCATACATCTGGCTAGCTCCCTGGTCCTCCATACATCTGGCTAGCTCCCTGGTCCTCCATACATCTGGCTAGCTCCCGGGTCCTCCATACATCTGGCTAGCTCCCTGGTCCTCCATACATCTGGCTAGCTCCCTGGTCCTCCATACATCTGGCTAGCTCCCTGGTCCTCCATACATCTGGCTAGCTCCCTGGTCCTCCATACATCTGGCTAGCTCCCTGGTCCTCCATACATCTGGCTAGCTCGCCGGTACTTTCCGCTCTGCATCGTGCTTGAGTACGTCCACGTATGTTAGTGTGGGACGCCCTCGTGATTGATGCCCGTGTGTTGGCTCCCACAGAACCCGTCTGCTGGCTGGCAGCTCCTGGTGTCTCTGGCAGTGACCTGCCAGCCTCATTCTCCTGACTGCTATTTTCTCACTTATCCCTGGTGACCCCCCCCCCCCCCCCCTCCATACAGATGCTTGTTGGTAATATGCTGAGGTTGCATCGCTAATGTAAACTGGCAGTGCATTCCACAATCTGGAGCATAAAATGAGAATGCAGCCTCACCAAACCTCTTCTTTTATACATGTGGTACACAGAGAAAACCAGCGTCAGAAGACCTGAGAGCTCTATTGGGCTGATATGCTAGCAGAAGATCTTTCAGATATTCCGGTGCTATGCCAGTTAAGCGTTTCTAATGTCCTGGATGTGCAAACAGCTAAACAGAGCAGAACAGAGTAGCTCCTAGGGTGTAGTAATTCCAGAAGATCTGTATATTTGATGGAAAGCATTCCACAATGTCCCACTTAAGCCTCCCCTAACCCAAATTTCCCCCAGATAGGAAATTGTTGTCATATTTCAAGGGTTGTCTTACTTGGTGTTTGGATGGGCACTAAAGAGCTCTCAAGTGCTAACACGTGTAGCACGTGTCAGTCAGTCCCACTCGTATTTTTTATTTTATTGGACAGATTCAGTGAAGACAGACAGGAAAGTAGGAGAAGAAGAAGAGAGAGAGAGGTCATGTCAGCAGGGCATGGGTCGGATCCGAACCCATCATGCCGACATGGGCATAATATGTACGTGCACTGTAGACCGCGGTGCTAAGACCACTGGACCACCCCAGGCCACCAGTCAGTCAGTTGTAAGGAACCTTGATGCAAACTGCCATTCAGCTAGCACTACTGTACATTGAGGATGTTCTGCTAGCACTACTGTACATT
>NC_137677.1:780797-802886 GCF_963989245.1 Nansenia antarctica
CCGATTTATCGGCCACCGATTTAAATCGGCCAATTTCACTCCAAATGACTCGATCGGTGATCGGCAAAAATGGCTGATCGCAAAAACCGATTTATTTATTTATTTATTTTTTAATTTTAATTTTTTTTCTGGGGAAGACAGATAACTGAACAGAAAACATAGGAGGACGTAACAGTATGTAAACCATGAAGGCCACGTTTATGATGTCTTTTATACAGCCATATCGACTGACTTGGGCTTCAGGCCCTAACTGGGTGATAGGCCAGACCTTTACTATGCCATAAAAATGGGTCTGCGTTTGCTTGGTGCCTAATGGATCAAAACTTTTGTCTAAAAAGCAAAAAATATGTAGGCTATCCAGTCAGTAGGCCTACAGTTATGTATTTAAAAAAAAATCGGTATCGGTTGATCTTGAGGAAAAAAATCGGTGATCGGTATCGGCCCCAAAAATCCAGATCGGAGCATCCCTAACATATATGGAGGGATTTGAAATTGGATTAATGCAGCAACGTGATTCAGGTTCCATCACATTTTCTGCCATTGTTTCCAGAGAGATTCAAATCAAGCCGACAGTCTCAGTGTTAACAGTGTTAATTCAGACCGTCTCAGTGTTCATTCAGGTCTTTGTTGGATATGAATCCTCCACCTGTCCTGCCTCAAAGGAGAACCCAGTTCCTCACATAGGTCCCATAGGAATTACATTGAGGAATTAAAGTGTTCCTTTACTGAGGTAAAGGAAGAAATCGTTTGTAGAAACCGCTTTGTCGTTAGTACTCAATAGCTGTGGGAAGCTGTGGGATCCATGAAGTGAATAGAACATCCTGTTAAATTAATTAAATCAGTCTAAATACCTGGTCTAACCCGAGAAGCAGGGCAGCAGGTTCAGGTGTATTATGCAGGAATTAAGTTGCACTAAATGTATCTCCTCTATTACTTTTAACTAACTACATGTTGCTGTAGCTTGGTGGCCAACACTGGTGTTATGGTGTCTTCTGTTTCACACATGGTACTGGTTCAGGGTCTTCTGAATGACGTAATAACCAGGTTAGAGAGCTGTGGTGGTGTGCAGGTGCGTGCGTCTCTCAGAGGTTCATGGTTCCCTCCTCCTGTGTTGCAGTGTGAGTGACAGCAGCAGCTCCCAGGGCCTCTCCCAACCCTCCACCCAGACCACCCAGTACCTGAGGGCTGACACGCCCAACAACGCCACGCCCGTCACCAGTAAGACCCTCCTACTGTACTACTACTACTACTGTACACACCCTATACCTATGCAACCCTAACCCTATACACATGCAACCCTAACCCTAACCCTATACGTATGCAACCCTAACCCTAACCCTATACGTATGCAACCCTAACCCTCTACGTATGCACAACAGTAAGACCCTCTCCTACTGTACACACCCTGTCTCACATCCTGTCTCACACCCTGTCTCACACCCTGTCTCACCCTCTCCTACTGTACACACCCTATACGTAGCAACCCTAACCCTAACTCTCCTACTGTACACACCCTGTCTCACACCCTGTCTCACACCCTGTCTCACACCCTGTCTCACACCCTGTCTCACCCTGTCTCACACCCTGTCTCACCCTGTCTCACACCCTGTCTCACCCTGTCTCACAGTCTCCTACTGTACACACCCTATACGTAGCAACCCTAACCCTAACCCTATACGTATGCACAACAACCCTCTCCTACTGTACTCACCCTATACTTATGCAACCCTAACCCTAACCCTATACATATGCAACCCTAACCCTATACCTATGCAACCCTAACCCTATACCTATGCAACCCTAACCCTATACGTATGCACAACAACAGTCCAAACAGGAGATGGCCTTATCTAAGAACGTCATCTCATCATATTCCACATGATGGTGTCCTGGACTGGGAGACACATTAGGATCATCTCTTAACTCCTGAGAGCTCTAGAAAGTTTCCTCTCTGCTATATGGCAGGCTTTCTGCAGGGGTGCAAACTTGTCACCTTTTTTGCCGTTTTAGCCGTTTTTACCTCAAAATAGGTCAGCAATTTTCATAAATGTTCTTTGTTTTCATGCAAAAACTAGATTCAATCACCGGTTTGCATCCCTGTTTCTGGCATTGTGTGATTTTGTTAATGAGTGTTGTTGTTATGTCATGAGCTCACAAGCAGCCTTTACATTTGCAATGGGATCTGTAACAATATCAAATACAGCCACTGTTTCATGTTGGCTTTTTGATTTGAAGTGCCTGCAGCCTGATGCCGCCAGGCTATTTATGTCTCCAGGGTATTCATGGGTAATGGGACACAGTCACACATAAGTCTGTTTCTCTTTCCCGCCCTCTATCACCAAATTCCTTTGCCAAACAAGATAATTGGTTGTAAATGATCTAATTAGCTAAACTGGAATCAGAAGGTTGTAATAAACCAGACCAAAATTCCTCCGGCAGTGTTCTTGTCAAGGGAGAGGGTGTATCTCTGTCTGTCTGGCCTGTGTGTGAGAGCCCCTCTGTCCTCAGCTGTCCTGCAATGTCACCTAAACGTCTGAAAAGAAAGTCTGAAGTCACTTCAGAACAGCTGCGTTTCCTCCGCCATGTCGGGACCTCCCTCCCATCCATCGCCTGTTAGTGCAGATGAGAAAGGGGAGAGAAGGAAAGCTCTGCATGTTTCATTTGGCTCAGGGGGGTACTCACTACTCAGGGTTGGGTTTAGAATGGGTGTGCTGCAAAAATGTGAACGTTTTTTCCTTTGGCTATCTCTCCTCCAGTAGAGGGCAGTGTTGTGATGGGAAAAACTATCAGGCTGCCACTTTATATTCCTCCTGCTGGGGAGAGGTCATTTAGGAATTGTGGGTAATTGTGGGTCCAGTAACAGGGTTCCCGCGCTGGTATTAAAAAAGCCTTACAGTCTAAAATCCAGCAATCCAATTCCTAAGGCCTAAAAAGGTCTCAAATTTCAGTTATTCGTTTTCTAAAAATGTCTTAAATTAGATCCTGCAAGGAAATCAGTCTGACCACATCTATTTACGTGGAAATGAATCAAGCTGGAACCCAAAAAATGCCAAATTGCTTCCTTTTTTGTCTGTATGGCAGTGAAATCCCTAATTTCATCACCTCGATGAAATTTAAGACGTCTAAAAAAGGTCTTAAATTTGACTTGTTGAAACTTGTAGGAACCCTGAGTAAGAGCTGAAAATGAGCAGAAGGTCGTCCTGCAGAAATAAAGCATCGGGTCGCCGTGCTTGTGTCTTATTCAAACGCACATCCGTCCAAGAGGAATAAGAAGGGCTTCGGCGTAACCTAAACTGTTAGTGTTACACTTTTTTTCAAGCGTTTTTATTTCAGCCCTGCTATCAACATTTTCCACATTTACTCCATCATTTTTCTATTCATTCTGATTCATTTAGATTCGCTTCCCCATTCACTCTGACTGGAACGCTCAGTCGGGTCAACATGCATCTCCCTCATACAGAGGGTCTGTGTATCATCGCCATCTAGTGGACACATCCAATGTTTTACACTTCATTGTTTTTGTTCTGCCTGCTCTCCTCACCCCCTTGTCTTGTGATCGCTTGCTTGACTGTGTTCATTGGCTCCATCCACCAGCCATTTTACCTCAGCCCTTAAAGGGGCAGTTTGCCCAAATTACAAATTTGCCTGTCTGACTTCATACCTGTTAAACAGTCTCTAGACCACCAGTATCTGTAATACACACAGGGAACCCAAACCACAAACCAGACAACACTCATGGTATCCATGTCGTGACGTTAGAATTATAAGGTTCTATCTCCATTTTTGGTCAAAATTTAGTTTTTTTTACATAATCTGATTTTTTTTTAAATGTTGACATTTTTGAGTTAGTAATTAATAAAATACAAAGGTTCCATCTCACAGAACATAATGGAATGTAAAAACTTTGACGCTCAATATCTCTGAACTGCCCTAAACGGAGATAGAACCTTATCATTCTAAGCTCACGATATGGTGAGATGATAGATTTGTAATTTGGGTGAACTCTCCATTTAAGCACCTCTCTCTTTCTCACTCTCTCCCATCCTCTCTCCCCATCCTCCCTCCCCCCCATCTTGCCATCAGACAATCACCCTGGTACTGCACCCATACTCCAGCTTGCAGCCGCCTCCTCCTTCCCCAACCCCGGTGCCCCCTCCCACGAAACCAAAAGTAAGTTCCAACATAGTCCTGGAAAAAAGCGCACAGAATTAGAAAAAGTCCTACCTTGGAGCACCTAAGCTTTTAACCCTTCAGATCTCAATGAAAAGTATGTGTGTGTGTGTTTTGTTTGTTTACTTTACTTTAAATGAGGAATACATTATCTTCATTGTCGTCTCAGGGTGTGCTTAATGAACATGACTGGATGGCTCTTCATAGTTGGGTTTTTAAGAAGGGTTGGTGAAGTTCAGGCACTCTCCATCTGGTCACTGGGAAGTTCGTTTACTAACCTCTTCATCCTCATTATCAATCTCACTGTGTTGTTCTGCCTCTTGTGAGTCGTCATCTGTAACTGTGCCTCTGTCTTCCTGATGTTCTTCAACCCTTCTGAGTTCTCTGGGAGGTTATACGTGTTATAAACATGTTATAAACTAAGGTAGCTAATGTCTCTTTTTTACATTTACAACGGCTGACATTGCCTGGCCTAGTTTGTCTCATACTGTTTCATACTGTTTGTTTCTCTGACTGTGCTTAGCGTTGCTTACCCCCTCCAGTACATTTGCTTGAGCAACACGTTTATCCACTGCTCAAACTGAATTAGGGAATACTTAGTCATCACTTAATTATAGGGAAAGCTAAGAGCTGGACAGAGCCATAGAAGGGCGACGACCCAGCAGCAGGACCGTTATCTGCTCCTTTGTGCGAGGAGGAACAGGAGGAGCACTTCCGATAGTTATGGAGATAGACTCCAGTTCTATGAGTGGAGCGGAGCCCCATAGGGGAGCTCTGCTCCTATTGGTTTACCCGCTACCTAAAGTAGCCAATGACTGAATTTTTCAATGCCTGCGCCCGCCTGGGGTGCTATATAAAGGGGTGTACTTCGCTACCTCATTCTCCCAAACATACAAAAACAGCCGGGTTTGAACGAGTCGAAGTGGGCCAGCAGCCCTATGGGGCTCCGCTCCACTCATAGAACTGGAGTCTATCTCCATAACTATCGTTCTATATCGTGGAGCTCCGCCCCATAGGGGAGCTCTGCTCCTATTGGTTTAGGCGGAGCGAACGAGGCCAAATGTACCCCCACTGAGACTATTAATCCGTAAAACAATCTCAGCGGCACCCGGAGCTGACCACTGATGTTGGTTCAAGACAACCTTAAAAAGTTGGCCCAACCCACACGAGTCTGCTCCACTGATCTAGCCCTTACGTGAGCACGCAGGGTTGTAGATCTAACGGAACATGTCCTGGAGGAGGGTCCCCTCCCCAGGCACATCCGTAATCATCCTGACAGCACTTGAATAGCATCCCCAACCAGGGTAATCCAAGTGCCATCCCCACTACCTCAGTCCTCAGCAAACTGAGGACAGAGTGAGAAAAGGATGAGGAAGAAATATCACTTACCTAACCCTTACGTTGGGTTGTTGATCTAACAGACATGTCCTGGAGGAGGGTCCCCTCCCCAGGCACATCCGTATTCATCCTGACAGCACTTGAATAGAATCCCCATGACCAGGGTAATCCAAGTGCCCTTCCCACAACATCAGTCATCAGCAAAACTGAGGACAGAATGAGAAAGGATTGAGGAAGAATATCACTGACCTAACCCTTACGTGAGCACGTAGGGTTGTAGATCTAACGGAACATGTCCTGGAGGAGGGTCCCCTCCCCAGGCACATCCGTAATCATCCTGACAGCACTTGAATAGAATCCCCAACCAGGGTGATCCAAGTGCTTTCCCCACTACATCAGTCATCAGCAAAACTGAGGACAGAATGAGAAAAGGATGCGGAAGAAATATCACTGATCTAACCCTTACGTGAGCACGTAGGGTTGTTGATCTAACGGAACATGTCCTGGAGGAGGGTCCCCTCCCCAGGCACATCCGTATTCATCCTGACAACACTTGAATAGAATCCCCATGACCAGGGTAATCCAAGTGCCTTCCCACTACATCAGTCATCAGCAAAACTGAGGACAGAATGAGAAAAGGATGAGGAAGAATATCTTTCAAGTAATACCGTACAAAAAGTGATGGCGACGACCAAGACGCCGCCTCACATATCTCCTCCACTCCCACTCCCCTGAGAATGGCCACTGATGTGGCCATGCCCCTGGTGGAATGAGCCCGAATGCCAGTCGGCACGGGCTGCCCCTTCGATTCGTATGCGAGGCTAATAGCCTCGCAAATCCAATGGGACAGCCTCTGCTTCGAGAGTGGTGCCCCGGCTTTCTGTCCGCCGTAGCAGATCAGAAGCTGGGGAGAAGATCTCAGTCCTGCCGTGCGCTTCACATATTGTGCCAACGCGCGCACCGGACATAGACAATGTAAACGCCTCTCCCTCTCTCCGTCGTGAGGAGGAGGAAAAAAGGCGCTCAGAGCACAGCTCTGAACCCTAAACCCACGATTAACCTTAGGGATAAAAGCCGGGTTAAGGCGTAACACAGCTTTTGTTCTGTCATCAGATATGATCAAACAATCTGCCCGTGTCGAGAGAGCACATAAATCACTCACTCGCTTAGCCGTAGTCAAGGCGAGGAGCTGACTCGTCTTGAGAGACAATAAACGCAACGACATAGTGTCAATGGGTTCGAATGGGGCACGCACAGCGCCTCTAGCACAATCGACAGGTCCCATTTTGGCATTAGAGTCCTATGAGGGCGTCTAAGCCTACACACTCCAGTCAAAAAACGCTTAACCAGCGAATGACTGAACAGTGTCGTTGTCGCAAAACCCTCATGACAAGCTGAGATGGCAGCCGCGTAAACTTTAATAGTTCTCGCCGCCAATCCCTTGTCAAACAGCGACTGTAAGAAGCACAAGAACGTTTCGACCCGACAGCAGACTGGGTCAACGTCCTGTCCCTCACACTGTGTAAACACTCGCCAGCGCGCCGCATATCCCTTTGCAGTGGATTGCGCGCGCGCACTCTGAATGGTCTGAATGACCGCGTCTGTCAGACCCCTGCGTTCTAACAAATCCCTCTCAGTAACCAGGCCATGAGGGGGCCCCCCATCATAGGCGGCCCCCTCACCAAGCCTCTGGCTTGAGAGAGTGCATCTTGTCGATGAGGTATGGGCCATGGCCCTCTACCAACATCTCCATCAGTTCCGGAAACCACGGGGCTCCGGGACGGTCCGGGGCTACAAGAATTAACTCTAGCCTCTCTGACCTCACTCGTGCCAACAGTGGGAGGATAGATCTCAGGGGTGGGAACGCGTATAACAGGACCCTCGGCCATGGGTGGTGTGCGAATGTATCGACTCCCAATGGCGGGTTGTCCTGTTCGCGCAGGAAGAACCAAAGGCGACACTGCGCATTCGTCCGTGACGCAAACAGAACCACTTCTGCTTGCCCGAACCGTGCCCAAATCAGCGACACAATGGAGGGTGCTAACCTCCAGTCGTCGTCCCTCGGGCCTCCCCGTGATAACAGATCTGCTCCTTCGTTGAGCAGACCTGGAATGTGGAGAGCTTTCAGCGAACTCAGGCGACTCCGCGCGCGATGACGCGCGGGTCTCTCCAGTAGCTCAGGTCGGTTTTGACCGATCTCTGTATTACAATCAACTTGCGACGGCGTTCTCACTGGAACCCGTCGCAGTCGTGCGAACCGCCTCTGCAGTCTGCGCATGTGTAACAGGCCTAAGGGGACCACTACATGGGCTGCAGACCTCAGTCCTAGTAAGGACATCCTTGACAGAGCGGTGATTGTATTTGTCACTTGACACACCCAGGGAGCTGACGTCAGTGTCGCTCTCCGTGGTGCCGATAAACTGGCCCTCATCTCGGCAGTATCCAACTGAATGCCTAGATAGGAAAACTGTTGAGCCGGCCACGGAGCACTCTCTGTCCAGTTTACAGCTAACCCCAGCTGAGTGAGGCGCTGCACCAGTGAGGTTGCGTCCCGAATGGCTCGATTTGGGCATTGGGCCAAGACCAGTAGGTCGTCGAGATCCGCATATTATGCGTATCTCGTTACGCCTCAGTGGTTCGAGTGCTGTCTGCACGCATTTGGAGAAAAAACGAGGAGCAAGCGCATACCCGAAGGGCAGGCGCGTGTACTCGTAAACCTTCCCTTGGAAAACAAAACGTAGGAATTTCCTGTGCCACTCTGTGATTGGCACACGAAATACGCGACCCTCAGGTATCTACGAAAGGGGCGTTTCGCCACTCTCTCGTTGAGGACCCTGAAATCTAGTATGGGTCTCATGTCTCCCGAATTCTTTGGGACAAGGAAATACGGGGAGTACCATCTCATGTCCCACTGGTCCCTCGGAACCAATGTCACTGCGCCCTTTGTTAGGAGATTCGTAATCTCCTCCCGGAGCGCACGTGTCTTTATCGGGCAGGACAAAAAACAGTCTCTCTCACGCCCCTGAAGGGCGGAGGAGGCTGAATGAACTGTAGTGCATATCCCCTCCTCAATGTCCTGTCAAGCCAGCCCGACAGAATACCTGTCCCTTCTAGTCATTCTGCATAAAGCAACGACAGCGGCTGGGCCGTCTGTTGTGGTGCAGTCGACAGAAAAAGCTTGAATTTCTGTATGACCCCAGCCGCCGCTGCCCACCGAGGAGATGGCACAGCCCAAGGTGGGGTCATTTCGAAAAGGGATGGGCTGCCGTCTGTAAAGAGTGTTTGTTATGTGTAACAATGCTCTTTATTGACGCAGGTTTATTATGCCTGATAATCAAAGAACCGGCCGCACGCTCATGAGCTGGGCCAGGTCTTGATAGACATGGAGGGGTTTTTGATGTAAATAACGCCTCGTGTCGTGATAGGGGTAAGTCCGCTAGGCAGAGAGCTGGCCACACGCCGGTAAGCTGGGCTAGTCTCCGCTTCGTTTCTAACTGGTAGCGATTCGACCACACTCTGACAAGGCAGGTGGGTCTCCGCTCCGGTAGATACCATGGAAAATCCTCCTTAGGGATTTACCGTCTGACTTACCGTCTGTAAAGAGTGTTTGTTATGTGAAACAATGCTCTTTATTGACGCAGGTTTATTATGCCTGATAATCAAAGAACCGGCCGCACGCTCATGAGCTGGGCCAGGTCTTGAATAGACATGGAGGGGGTTTTGATGTAAATACCGCCTCGTGTCGTGATAGGGGTAAGTCCGCTAGGCAGAGAGCTGGCCACACGCCGGTAAGCTGGGCTAGTCTCCGCTTCGTTTCTAACCGGTAGCGATTCGACCACACTCTGACAAGGCAGGTGGGTCTCCGCTCCGGTAGATACCATGGGAAATCCTCCTTAGGGATTTACCGTCTGACTTACCGTCTGTAAAGAGTGTTTGTTATGTGTAACAATGCTCTTTATTGACGCAGGTTTATTATGCCTGATAATCAAAGAACCGGCCGCACGCTCATGAGCTGGGCCAGGTCTTGAATAGACATGGAGGGGTTTTTGATGTAAATACCGCCTCGTGTCGTGATAGGGGTAAGTCTGCTAGGCAGAGAGCTGGCCACACGCCGGTAAGCTGGGCTAGTCTCCGCTTCGTTTCTAACCGGTAGCGATTCGACCACACTCTGACAAGGCAGGTGGGTCTCCGCTCTGGTAGATACCATGGAAAATCCTCCTTAGGGATTTACCGTCTGACTTACCGTCTGTAAAGAGTGTTTGTTATGTGTAACAATGCTCTTTATTGACGCAGGTTTATTATGCCTGATAATCAAAGAACCGGCCGCACGCTCATGAGCTGGGCCAGGTCTTGATAGACATGGAGGGGTTTTTGATGTAATAACGCCTCGTGTCGTCGCGGCACTGAGTTTGCTCAGAAACTCCGCCTCCGCTGCAGACAGACCGTTGGGTC
This sequence comes from Nansenia antarctica, assembly GCF_963989245.1. NCBI lineage: Eukaryota > Metazoa > Chordata > Actinopteri > Argentiniformes > Microstomatidae > Nansenia > Nansenia antarctica. The sequence continues at coordinate 790,758 of NC_137677.1, forward strand.
GGTCTGTGGTGATCTTCGCAATGGCGGCGTTAAACACGGCGATGTTATTCGCCGCCGCCTGCGCACCGAGCTCATCAGAGCTTTCTGATTCTGACACCGGCACCGACCACTCAGCTGGGTGAGGGCGGCGTGGTGTCATGGCCGGCTGAGCGGGCGGGACCATCCCTACTTGGGGAGGTGCCTGCCCAGAACGCCGCTCTGGGGCCTGTCCGGACGCATCATCGGCAGAGCTATTCGAGTCGGATAGCATCCCCGAGATAGCGCCCGCCAGGGGAAAAACGCTCTCCTTGATCCAGGCCATCCCCTTTCGCCTTTCCGCGACGGAAAGGAGGTGGAAGGGGAGGCAGCTGGGGGAGGCGACCAACGCCGCCTCGGCATGTTCGGGGCCGAGGCAGACGTGGCAGAAGTCGTGCTTGTCCTCCGCTGCTAGGAAATCGCAGCGGCAGGTGTCCCGGAGGAACTTCTTCGTGGTCGGCGGCGGACGATCCATCGCTGAAGGGAAAAGTCTCCTCCGCTGAAAAGTGTCCTCCGCTGCTCGGAAGTCGCAGCGGCAGGCGTCCCGGAGGAACTTCTCCGTAGGCGGCGGACGATCCATATCTTGAAGGGAAAAGTCTGGCGGGTTCTCCAGTCTTAGTAGTCGTCCTTCTCAGTCTTCAGATATAAACCCGTGCTGAACTTTTTGGGAGAATGAGGTAGCGAAGTACACCCCTTTATATAGCACCCCAGGCGGGCGCAGGCATTGAAAAATTCAGTCATTGGCTACTTTAGGTAGCGGGTAAACCAATAGGAGCAGAGCTCCCCTATGGGGCGGAGCTCCACGATATAGAACTGTAGTGGGACTTGTGCTCACAGCCACAGCCCGGCGCCATGCAGCTCGACTGGCATTTGCCAGAGAACACCAGGATGGGCAGGTCGCCTTTGGCGCCCCGTTCTCTTCTCAGATGAGAGCAGGTTCACACCCAGCACGTCATGTGACCTGTCATATATAGACTGACTTACATAGCGCCTTTATCCAAAGTGCTTTACAACGGCCTCTCATTCACACATTCACACACAAATGGCGGCAAGCTACCATGCAAGGCGCCGGCCCGCTCACTGGGAGCAATTTTGGGGTTCAGTGTCTTGCCCAAGGACACTTCGACACGTGGCCAGCCGGGGCTCGAACCGCCGATCTGCCAACCTTGCGATCATTAGACGGCGGCTCTACCTCCTGAGACACAGCCGCCCCATGTCATAGAGTCTGGAGAGACCAGGGGAACGTTATGCTGCCTACAACATCCAGCATGATCGGTTTGGCTTTCCTTCATCGAGATCCACCATGTGTGGTTTAAGTGTTCCCTTAGTTTCTTTGAGCAGTGTATATTAATTAAAGTGTCGTTTTCACTCGAGAGTGACTGACTTACTGTAGGGTTTGGTCTGACCACTGGGTGGCACCACTGAGCTATAGACATCATCTTGTAGTCTGTCACTGTAAATGTTAGCAATTCTCATCAAGTCTCACCCGAGTAGAACCTTGACTAATATATATGCTGTACATATAGACAACAACACACTACCTTAGATTCAACTGATTGTGTCTCACACTAGGCCTCGCCTCTGTCCATCCATCCCTTGTCAGTGTGGTGTCGAGGTTCTTTGAAGCCTTTGAAGTCCAAGTCATGAGCATTCTCTCCTCTCTCCAAAATCTCTTCATGTTGAACTCTGAACTCTGCTGTTGTCAAATGAGTAGGGGCATGATTTCAAACCGTTCATGTTGACTAGGTCAAACAGAATGGATGAGCTCAGGCATGCAGGAGACTGCTTTCAGTTTCCTCTGGATTTCTCACAGGGGCTTTCGCTCTTCCTTTAGTAAATAACCCTCAGAGCTTCCCAGCTCAGTCCCAAGCCGGGGGGGTTTAACTAGTGAGACGTACGTCAGTAGGGTTGCTCAACCCCCCCGCTACCTTCGTCTCACAGCTGCTTCGGTTGAGTCGATCCTCGCGGCTCAACTCCTCCTAACGGCGGTTCACCGCACAGTTTAGTCTGAGTGACTGGTAGACTAGCTTTTTCATTCTCAGCTTCACACAAAGAGAAGTCTTAATACTGAAATTACCTACCTGGCTGCAAGCTGCAGCAGAGCACATGACGGTTCTAATGTCTTATCTCTCATCGCTGACATATTGTGTACACAGGAGATGTGTTTATATAGAGCGGGTCATGTTTACGTGGTGTGGTTCAGACATTGTGGGTGAGCTTATGTCGTTGTTGTTATGGTATGCGATACACGCGTATCTGACTGTGTAAGCTGACAGGCCCTGGGGAGAAGGCCTGGTATGATTCCCGTCGTAGACACGGCTTTCTTTGTCCCTCCGACTTTTGACTGACTGTGATTGTGGGTGTGTGTCTGTCTGTGTCTGTGTGTCTGTCTGTGTCTGTGCTTCTCTCTCTCAGCAGGGTATCCGCGGTGTCTTTGAAAAGTATTAAAAGTTGATAAATAAATTTTGGGAAAATCAAGACCCTTAATAAGTATTAAAAAGTCTCATCACGATTTTATGAGGTCTTGAATTTTGTAGGTATTTTTCTGAATTAGACTCTGTCCAAAGAGTTTGAGTCCTAAAAACGTTTAGTCAAAGTTCGTGAATTTATTAGTTTTATTAAAAAACTAAGATGAACCGGAAATTTTGTTGTATGATAGTGGTCTAGTCTATTGCAAACTAAAGCTGTTAAGTTAAAGGTGTCACTGATGTCAACGGTTACAGCTCAAAATGGCGGTGAGGTCTGGAAAAATATTGACAAGGTCTTTAAAAAGTCTTAGAAAGGTGTTGAAATGAACCTCAAGATTCCTGTATATACCCTGAGTAGGTAACATAGACACGGCTGTTCTAGTGTCAACTGTCACTTAGATCCAACTGTCACTTAGATCCAACTGTCACTTAGATCCAACTGTCACTTTCAAATTAACCTCAAGATTCCTGTATATACCCTGTCTCTCTCCCTCAGGTTACCCGTCCCTGCGCATAGAGAAGAACGACCTGCGGAGTGTGACCCTCCTGGAGGCCAAGGCCAAGGTGAAGGACATCGCCATCTCCAGAGAGAGAGTCACACTACGGGACGTCCTGCATGAAGGTACGACACGTCTAAACATCTAAACCCACACGAAGGCTGTCTCTCTGCTCAACATGGTGGGGAAATGTCTCCTTTGATGTGTGTTACAAAACACACCACAGTGCAGCTCCATTTCCCAGACCAGATCCTTCTTGCAGAAGGTGTGTGTGTGTGTGTGTGTTTGTGTGTGTGTGTGTGTGTGTGTGTCTGTGTGTCTGTGTGTGTGTCTGTGTGTCTGTGTGTGACAACCATGACGTAGAACCTGGCGTCACCGGGCTTGCTTCCCTGCCAAGCAGTGACGCATACAGTGATGTGTATGGATGTGTGTGGTATTCCAGTGTGAGGGAGAGAGCCCGGCGTTAGGGAGTGGAGCCGAGCAGAAGGTCTGGTCGTGCCCGTGGGGCTGCTGGGTAACAAAGCCCAGAGCGCTGGGCGCGTCCTGGACCCGCTCCAGCCCAGCCCTGGCCTGGCCTGCCTGCCCGCCTGTCTGCCTGTGGAGGTGTTGTTGATGTAACAGACCACAGTAATCCCCCTACTCTCGTCTCTCACTCCTGAGCAAACACACTGGCCCCATCCTCCCTGTCCTCCTAGCTCCTTCCCTCCTACCTCCTTCCCTCCTACCTCCTTCCCTCCTACCTCCTTCCCTCCTACCTCCTTCCCTCCTACCTCCTTCCCTCCTACCTCCTACCTCCTTCCCTCCTACCTCCTTCCCTCCTACCTCCTTCCCCCTTCCCTCCTACCTCCTTCCCTCCTACCCCCTTCCCTCCTACCTCCTTCCCTCCTACCCCCTTCCCTCCTACCCCCTTCCCTCCTACCTCCTTCCCTCCTACCTCCTCCCCTCCTAGCCCCTTCCCTCCTACCTCCTTCCCTCCTACCTCCTTCCCTCCTACCTCCTTCCCTCCTAGCTCCTTCTCTCCTACCTCCTTCTCTCCTACCTCCTTCCCTCCTACCTCCTTCCCTCCTAGCTCCTTCCCTCCTACCCCCTTCCCTCCTACCTCCTTCCCTCCTACCTCCTTCTCTCCTACCTCCTTCCCTCCTACCTCCTTCCCTCCTACCCCCTTCCCTCCTACCTCCTTCCCTCCTACCTCCTTCCCTCCTAGCTCCTTACCTCCTAGCTCCTTCCCTCCTAGCCCCTTCCCTCCTAGCCCCTTCCCTCCTAGCTCCTTCCCTCCTACCTCCTTCCCTCCTACCTCCTTCCCTCCTACCTCCTTCCCTCCTACCTCCTCCCCTCCTACCTCCTTCCCTCCTACCTCCTTCCCTCCTACCTCCTCCCCTCCTACCTCCTTCCCTCCTACCTCCTTCCCTCCTACCTCCTTCCCTCCTAGCTCCTTCCCTCCTACCTCCTTCCCTCCTAGCTCCTTCCCTCCTACCTCCTTCCCTCCTAGCTCCTTCCCTCCTACCTCCTTCTCTCCTACCTCCTTCCCTCCTACCCCCTTCCCTCCTACCTCCTTCCCTCCTACCTCCTTCCCTCCTACCTCCTTCCCTCCTAGCTCCTTCCCTCCTACCTCCTTCCCTCCTAGCTCCTTCCCTCCTACCTCCTTCCCTCCTACCTCCTTCCCTCCTACCTCCTTCTCTCCTACCTCCTTCCCTCCTACCTCCTTCCCTCCTACCCCCTTCCCTCCTACCTCCTTCCCTCCTACCTCCTTCTCTCCTACCTCCTTCCCTCCTACCTCCTCCCCTCCTACCTCCTTCCCTCCTACCTCCTTCCCTCCTACCTCCTTCCCTCCTACCTCCTTCCCTCCTACCCCCTTCCCTCCTACCTCCTTCCCTCCTACCTCCTTCCCTCCTACCCCCTTCCCTCCTACCCCCTTCCCTCCTACCTCCTTCCCTCCTACCTCCTTCCCTCCTACCTCCTCCCCTCCTACCTCCTTCCTTCCTACCTCCTTCCCTCCTACCTCCTTCCCTCCTACCTCCTTCCCTCCTACCTCCTTATCTTCTACCTCCTTCCTTCCTACCTCCTTCTCTCCTACCTCCTTCCCTCCTACCTCCTTATCTCCTACCTCCTTCCTTCCTACCTCCTTCTCTCCTACCTCCTTCCCTCCTACCTCCTTCCCTCCTACCTCCTTCCCTCCTACCTCCTTCCCTCCTACCTCCTTCCCTCCTACCTCCTTCCCTCCTACCTCCTACCTCCTTCCCTCCTACCTCCTCCCCTCCTAGCCCCTTCCCTCCTACCCCCTTCCCTCCTACCTCCTTCCCTCCTACCTCCTTCCCTCCTACCTCCTTCCCTCCTACCTCCTTCCCTCCTACCTCCTTCCCTCCTACCCCCTTCCCTCCTACCCCCTTCCCTCCTACCCCCTTCCCTCCTACCTCCTTCCCTCCTACCTCCTTCCCTCCTACCTCCTACCTCCTCCCCTCCTACCTCCTTCCCTCCTACCCCCTTCCCTCCTACCTCCTTCCCTCCTACCCCCTTCCCTCCTACCTCCTACCTCCTACCTCCTTCCCTCCTACCTCCTCCCCTCCTAGCCCCTTCCCTCCTACCTCCTTCCCTCCTACCTCCTTCCCTCCTACCTCCTTCCCTCCTACCTCCTTCCCTCCTACCTCCTTCCCTCCTACCTCCTTCCCTCCTACCTCCTTCCCTCCTACCTCCTTATCTCCTACCTCCTTCCTTCCTACCTCCTTCCCTCCTACCTCCTTCTCTCCTACCTCCTTATCTCCTACCTCCTTCCCTCCTACCCCCTTCCCTCCTACCTCCTTCCCTCCTACCTCCTTCCCTCCTACCCCCTTCTCTCCTACCTCCTTCTCTCCTACCTCCTTCCCTCCTACCTCCTTCTCTCCTACCTCCTTCCCTCCTACCTCCTTCCCTCCTACCTCCTACCTCCTTCCCTCCTACCTCCTTCCCTCCTACCTCCTCCCCTCCTACCTCCTTCCCTCCTACCTCCTTCCCTCCTACCTCCTTCCCTCCTACCTCCTTATCTCCTACCTCCTTCCTTCCTACCTCCTTCCCTCCTACCTCCTTCCCTCCTACCCCCTTCTCTCCTACCTCCTTCTCTCCTACCTCCTTCCCTCCTACCTCCTTCTCTCCTACCTCCTTCCCTCCTACCTCCTTCCCTCCTACCTCCTACCTCCTTCCCTCCTACCTCCTTCCCTCCTACCTCCTCCCCTCCTACCTCCTTCCCTCCTACCTCCTTCCCTCCTACCTCCTTCCCTCCTACCCCCTTCCCTCCTACCTCCTTCCCTCCTACCTCCTTCCCTCCTACCTCCTACCTCCTTCCCTCCTACCTCCTTCCCTCCTACCTCCTCCCCTCCTACCTCCTTCCCTCCTACCTCCTTCCCTCCTACCTCCTTCCCTCCTACCCCCTTCCCTCCTACCTCCTTCCCTCCTACCTCCTTCCCTCCTACCTCCTTCCCTCCTACCTCCTTCCCTCCTACCCCCTTCCCTCCTACCTCCTTCCCTCCTACCCCCTTCCCTCCTACCTCCTTCCCTCCTACCTCCTTCCCTCCTACCTCCTTCCCTCCTACCTCCTTCCCTCCTACCTCCTTCCCTCCTACCTCCTTCCCTCCTACCTCCTTCCCTCCTACCCCCTTCCCTCCTACCCCCTTCCCTCCTAGCCCCTTCCCTCCTACCTCCTTCCCTCCTACCTCCTTCCCTCCTACCTCCTTCCCTCCTACCTCCTTCCCTCCTACCCCCTTCCCTCCTACCTCCTTCCCTCCTACCTCCTTCCCTCCTACCTCCTTCCCTCCTACCTCCTTCCCTCCTACCTCCTTCTCTCCTACCTCCTTCCCTCCTACCCCCTTCCCTCCTACCTCCTTCCCTCCTACCCCCTTCTCTCCTACCTCCTTCTCTCCTACCTCCTTCCCTCCTACCTCCTTCTCTCCTACCTCCTTCCCTCCTACCTCCTTCCCTCCTACCTCCTTCCCTCCTACCTCCTACCTCCTTCCCTCCTACCTCCTTCCCTCCTACCTCCTACCTCCTTCCCTCCTACCTCCTTCCCTCCTACCTCCTTCCCCCTTCCCTCCTACCTCCTTCCCTCCTACCTCCTTCCCTCCTACCTCCTACCTCCTTCCCTCCTACCTCCTTCCCTCCTACCTCCTACCTCCTTCCCTCCTACCCCCTTCCCTCCTACCTCCTTCCCTCCTACCCCCTTCCCTCCTACCTCCTTCCCTCCTACCTCCTTCCCTCCTACCTCCTTCCCTCCTACCTCCTTCCCTCCTACCTCCTTCCCTCCTACCCCCTTCCCTCCTACCTCCTTCCCTCCTACCTCCTCCCCTCCTAGCCCCTTCCCTCCTACCTCCTTCCCTCCTACCTCCTTCCCCCTTCCCTCCTAGCTCCTTCTCTCCTACCTCCTTCTCTCCTACCTCCTTCCCTCCTACCTCCTTCCCTCCTAGCTCCTTCCCTCCTACCCCCTTCTCTCCTACCTCCTTCCCTCCTACCTCCTTCTCTCCTACCTCCTTCCCTCCTACCTCCTTCCCTCCTACCCCCTTCCCTCCTACCTCCTTCCCTCCTACCTCCTTCCCTCCTAGCTCCTTACCTCCTAGCTCCTTCCCTCCTACCCCCTTCCCTCCTACCCCCTTCCCTCCTAGCTCCTTCCCTCCTACCTCCTTCCCTCCTACCTCCTTCCCTCCTACCTCCTTCCCTCCTACCTCCTCCCCTCCTACCTCCTTCCCTCCTACCTCCTTCCCTCCTACCTCCTCCCCTCCTACCTCCTTCCCTCCTACCTCCTTCCCTCCTACCTCCTTCCCTCCTAGCTCCTTCCCTCCTACCTCCTTCCCTCCTAGCTCCTTCCCTCCTACCTCCTTCCCTCCTAGCTCCTTCCCTCCTACCTCCTTCTCTCCTACCTCCTTCCCTCCTACCCCCTTCCCTCCTACCTCCTTCCCTCCTACCTCCTTCCCTCCTACCTCCTTCCCTCCTAGCTCCTTCCCTCCTACCTCCTTCCCTCCTACCTCCTTCCCTCCTAGCTCCTTCCCTCCTACCTCCTTCTCTCCTACCTCCTTCCCTCCTACCCCCTTCCCTCCTACCTCCTTCCCTCCTACCTCCTTCCCTCCTACCTCCTTCCCTCCTAGCTCCTTCCCTCCTACCTCCTTCCCTCCTAGCTCCTTCCCTCCTAGCTCCTTCCCTCCTACCTCCTTCCCTCCTACCCCCTTCCCTCCTACCTCCTTCCCTCCTACCTCCTTCTCTCCTACCTCCTTCCCTCCTACCTCCTCCCCTCCTACCTCCTTCCCTCCTACCTCCTTCCCTCCTACCCCCTCCCCTCCTACCTCCTTCCCTCCTAGCTCCTTCCCTCCTACCTCCTTCCCTCCTACCTCCTTCCCTCCTACCTCCTTCCCTCCTACCTCCTTCCCTCCTACCTCCTTCCCTCCTACCCCCTTCCCTCCTACCCCCTTCCCTCCTACCTCCTTCCCTCCTACCTCCTTCCCTCCTACCTCCTCCCCTCCTACCTCCTTCCTTCCTACCTCCTTCCCTCCTACCTCCTTCCCTCCTACCTCCTTCCCTCCTACCTCCTTATCTTCTACCTCCTTCCTTCCTACCTCCTTCTCTCCTACCTCCTTCCCTCCTACCTCCTTATCTCCTACCTCCTTCCTTCCTACCTCCTTCTCTCCTACCTCCTTCCCTCCTACCTCCTTCCCTCCTACCTCCTTCCCTCCTACCTCCTTCCCTCCTACCTCCTACCTCCTTCCCTCCTACCTCCTCCCCTCCTAGCCCCTTCCCTCCTACCCCCTTCCCTCCTACCTCCTTCCCTCCTACCTCCTTCCCTCCTACCTCCTTCCCTCCTACCTCCTTCCCTCCTACCTCCTTCCCTCCTACCCCCTTCCCTCCTACCCCCTTCCCTCCTACCCCCTTCCCTCCTACCTCCTTCCCTCCTACCTCCTTCCCTCCTACCTCCTACCTCCTCCCCTCCTACCTCCTTCCCTCCTACCCCCTTCCCTCCTACCTCCTTCCCTCCTACCCCCTTCCCTCCTACCTCCTTCCCTCCTACCTCCTCCCCTCCTAGCCCCTTCCCTCCTACCCCCTTCCCTCCTACCTCCTTCCCTCCTACCTCCTTCCCTCCTACCTCCTTCCCTCCTACCTCCTTCCCTCCTACCTCCTTCCCTCCTACCTCCTTCCCTCCTACCTCCTTCCCTCCTACCTCCTTCCCTCCTACCTCCTTATCTCCTACCTCCTTCCTTCCTACCTCCTTCCCTCCTACCTCCTTCCCTCCTACCCCCTTCTCTCCTACCTCCTTCTCTCCTACCTCCTTCCCTCCTACCTCCTTCTCTCCTACCTCCTTCCCTCCTACCTCCTTCCCTCCTACCTCCTACCTCCTTCCCTCCTACCTCCTTCCCTCCTACCTCCTCCCCTCCTACCTCCTTCCCTCCTACCTCCTTCCCTCCTACCTCCTTCCCTCCTACCTCCTTCCCCCCTTCCCTCCTACCTCCTTCCCCCCTTCCCTCCTACCTCCTTCCCTCCTACCTCCTTCCCTCCTACCTCCTTCCCTCCTACCTCCTTCCCCCCTTCCCTCCTACCTCCTTCCCCCCTTCCCTCCTACCTCCTTCCCTCCTACCTCCTTCCCTCCTACCTCCTTCCCTCCTACCTCCTTCCCTCCTACCTCCTCCCCTCCTACCTCCTTCCCTCCTACCTCCTTCCCTCCTACCCCCTTCCCTCCTACCTCCTTCCCTCCTACCTCCTTCCCTCCTACCTCCTTCCCTCCTACCTCCTCCCCTCCTACCTCCTTCCCTCCTACCTCCTTCCCTCCTACCTCCTTCCCCCCTTCCCTCCTACCTCCTTCCCCCCTTCCCTCCTACCTCCTTCCCTCCTACCTCCTTCCCTCCTACCTCCTTCCCTCCTACCTCCTTCCCCCCTTCCCTCCTACCTCCTTCCCCCCTTCCCTCCTACCTCCTTCCCTCCTACCTCCTCCCCTCCTACCTCCTTCCCTCCTACCTCCTTCCCTCCTACCCCCTTCCCTCCTACCTCCTTCCCTCCTACCTCCTTCCCTCCTACCTCCTTCCCTCCTACCCCCTTCCCTCCTAGTCCCTTCCCTCCTACCCCCTTCCCTCCTACCTCCTTCCCTCCTACCTCCTTCCCTCCTAGTCCCTTCCCTCCTACCCCCTTCCCTCCTACCTCCTTCCCTCCTACCCCCTTCCCTCCTACCTCCTTCCCTCCTACCCCCTTCCCTCCTAGTCCCTTCCCTCCTACCCCCTTCCCTCCTACCCCCTTCCCTCCTACCTCCTTCCCTCCTACCCCCTTCCCTCCTAGTCCCTTCCCTCCTACCCCCTTCCCTCCTACCTCCTTCCCTCCTACCTCCTTCCCTCCTACCTCCTTCCCTCCTACCTCCTTCCCTCCTACCCCCTTCCCTCCTACCTCCTCCCCTCCTACCTCCTTCCCTCCTACCTCCTTCCCTCCTAGTCCCTTCCCTCCTACCTCCTTCCCTCCTACCTCCTTCCCTCCTACCTCCTTCCCTCCTAGTCCCTTCCCTCCTACCTCCTTCCCTCCTACCTCCTCCCCTCCTACCTCCTTCCCTCCTAGCCCCTTCCCTCCTACCTCCTTCCCTCCTACCTCCTTCCCTCCTACCTCCTTCCCTCCTACCTCCTCCCCTCCTACCTCCTTCCCTCCTACCTCCTTCCCTCCTACCCCCTTCCCTCCTACCTCCTTCCCTCCTACCTCCTCCCCTCCTACCTCCTTCCCTCCTACCTCCTCCCCTCCTACCTCCTTCCCTCCTACCTCCTTCCCTCCTACCTCCTTCCCTCCTTCCTCCTTCCCTCCTACCTCCTTCCCTCCTACCCCCTTCCCTCCTACCTCCTTCCCTCCTACCTCCTTCCCTCCTACCTCCTTCCCTCCTACCTCCTTCCCTCCTACCTCCTTCCCTCCTACCCCCTCCCCTCCTACCTCCTTCCCTCCTCCCCTCCTACCTCCTTCCCTCCTACCTCCTTCCCTCCTACCTCCTTCCCTCCTACCTCCTCCCCTCCTACCTCCTTCCCTCCTACCTCCTCCCCTCCTACCTCCTTCCCTCCTACCCCCTTCCCTCCTACCTCCTTCCCTCCTACCTCCTTCCCTCCTACCTCCTCCCCTCCTACCTCCTTCCCTCCTACCTCCTTCCCTCCTACCTCCTTCCCTCCTACCTCCTTCCCTCCTACCTCCTACCCTCCTACCCCCTTCCCTCCTACCTCCTTCCCTCCTACCTCCTTCCCTCCTACCTCCTCCCCTCCTACCTCCTTCCCTCCTACCTCCTCCCCTCCTACCTCCTTCCCTCCTACCTCCTTCCCTCCTACCTCCTCCCCTCCTTGCTCCTTACCTTCCCTCCCCTGGCAGTCCAGCTCATGCCTAGTGCACTGGGCCTAGTGCCTGGTTGCGATTGTTATTAGCTGCTATCGGGGAACATTCCTCAATCAGCCCCTGGATGAGGTCAACCACTTGGCAACATGCCGCTGAATTGATTTATTGTTTTTTATGGTGGCTTTTATCAGAGAGCCAATAGCTGTATCAAACCCATCAAGCACACCTTTAAAAAAAAAAAAACTAAATCCTTGTTAATAATTAACTGTGATGGTGAATGGACATCAGGGCTGCTTTCTTTCCCTGTGTTCTCAGGTTGTACCAGTCACTGAGAGTGCACACACACACTGAGAGTGCACACACACACACACTGAGAGTGCACACACACACACACTGAGAGTGCACACACACACACACACTGAGAGTGCACACACACACACACACTGAGAGTGCACACACACACACACACACACACACACACACGGGTGGCGTGTATAAACCCTGTTTGTTTTGGCCATCCGTTGACCATTATGACCCAATCCCCCCCCCCCCCCCCCCCCCCCTGGAGACCTCACCGTATCACCTTATCAGCCTCAGCCTTGGCAGGCAGACTTGTTTTTGCCAAAGAACCACTGGAACTCATTAAATACCGTATTTACCACAGAATCACCTCACTGTCGTCACAAAGCGTCATCGACTATATGAAAGTGTTTGCGACATTGGTTAGGTGAGGATGAGGCTGGGAGGAGGCTGGGTCTGGGGTGCAGGTCCTGGCTAGCCTGTGAGGGAGGGAGGGAGGGAGGGAGGGAGGGAGGGAGGGAGGGAGGGAGGGAGGGCGGGAGGGAGGGAGAGAGAGA
>NC_137677.1:803086-828086 GCF_963989245.1 Nansenia antarctica
GGTCCTGGCTAGCCTGGGAGGGAGGGAGGGAGGGAGGGAAGGAGGGAGGGAGGGAAGGAGGGAGAGAGAGAGAGAAAGAGAGAGAGAAGGGCTGCAGGGAGGGAGACACACTCACCCTGTTGTTATCCATCATCACTCCTCCTGTTGGAACACGGAGCCAAGCGGCCTGCGGGCTCAGATTCTTCACTTTACATTGATGGTTTAGTTTATGCTCTTTAATGTAGTTTTACCCCACTGACTGACTGAAGCTGCACTTCTCCACTGTCTCCCAAAGGAATATAGGGAAAGATTGAGGAGAGAATAAATATGTTCAATAGGTTTTAGCACCTTTCTCTCCCATATGTTCAATTCAATTCAACTTTATTCGCCCTAACCCTAACCCAGTGCACTAGGAACATGACTTGGTATTCTACCATGCTGAACAAGCTACAGTACATACAACAGCAAGACGACAATACAACAAAACTCAAGACAAAATATACAGTACTAGTTCCCTTTTTGTTAGAATATCCCCCAAAGGTTAAGTGGAATGCCCTTGTTTGGAACTCGGAGTGTTGGAAATTACAATTTCTCTCCCGTGAGAGAGACACTGGGGTAACAATGAGCCTGTCCACTTGTGTCCGTTGAGCAGCCAGGCATGGCTGCGTACTGTTAGAGGTGATGTGTCTGTCTGTCTGTCTGTGAATAAGATGCCTGCCTCTCCTCCTCCCTGCCCTTTCCCTCAGATAAAATCTACGGTCTCTCTTTCTTTCACAGGGACCTTTGGCCGGATCTTTCATGGCATTCTTTTGGACGAGAAGGATCCCAGCAAGGAGAAACAGGTCTTTGTGAAAACAGTGAAAGGTATGCGCTCCCAGTCCCTCATCGCCGCTACGGTCACTTAGCTCAGGAGAACGAGCTTTGTTTTCGCACGTTAATTGAATCATTGTGCTCTAAAGGTTGTTAACCTTATTTTTCCATTTTCTCCTTTTCATGGGTAACTTAGCGTGTGTTTAGAAAATAAAAGTATTGGCGTCGGGTGTGCAGGTCGGTGCCAGGACGGGATGAGGCTGTAGATTACACTCAGCAGTGGGATGAGCGTTCTAGCGGCTGTCTGCTGCCTCTGCTATCGCTATTGAGCTTATTCGTGGGCGTCTATGGAAAAGCCCTTTGCTGCCAGAGTTGCCAAGGCTAAGGGTTACTTAGGGCAGTCAGTCTTGTTATGACTCAAAGGGGAGGACCAGAGATAGTTTACGCTGGTGTCTGGTGCCAATAATAAAAGAGGAGTAATAGTAAGACAGGATTATAAAAAGGTAAATAACGCATCAATATAGGGAGAAGGGAGCAGGGCAGGTGGAAAGGTGCCCTGAGGTACCCTGAGGTAACTCGTAAGGTAACCCTAACTCCACACGTCTCTCCCTTCCACGGCCTTTCTCAGCTTCCTCTCCCAGCTGCCCTCTTGCCCCGGCCGCTCTGCCCTTGTTGACTCAGGGCGGGGTGGGTACCAGACGATGAACAATGTGCCCATGCCACGCTGGGCTCAGTCCAGAGCTCCACTTCCTCCTCTCATCCCCCGGGGGCAGGAAACAATACTGGTTCCCATAAGCACCGAGCAGCGTTGGCTAAAGCTGCACTCAGAGATTAAAACGCAAGTCTCTGTGCGCTTGGCAGAAGTCGATATTCTCTCCGTGGATATTCCAACTATGGATGGAATTAAATATCCGTTAACGGAAATCCTCTTGCCGTTCTCATAGAAGGGGTGTCGGGGTCGGGGGTCGGGGTCAGGGTCAGGGGGTTATCAGAGGGCTTATCATCATACTGCTTATCGTGACCTCTCTCTTTTTCTTTTGTTGTTGTTGCTGTTTATAGTTATTCATGACCTGGCCAAGAAGGTCGTCATGAACTAGCCATGTTATCTGTGGTTGCTTTCTTACATGTTAGTTGAGTGTTCTTGTATGTTATTATTGTATGTTATTATTAACCTTACCTAACCCTTCTTCCTTTGAAACCCTCTAGATAACTCCTCTGAGGTGCAGGTCACCATGATGTTGACTGAGAGCTGCAAACTCCGGGGACTCCATCACAGGTACGTCACAGCAGCTTCGACTAATACTTAACTAATACTTAACTCACTGGGTTAGGGTTAGCTAACTGGGTTAGGGTTAGGGTTAGCTAACTGGGTTAGGGTTAGGGTTGGCTAACTGGGTTAGGGTTAGGGTTAGCTAACTGGGTTAGGGTTGGCTAACTGGGTAACCACCACCAACACTCAGACGGTCCACACTATTCTTTTGCACCCTTGTTTGTTTCAAATGGCCACACATGGACAGATAATAAGACACTATGATCTGAGCGCGTTATGCAATGGTCCCACAGCCTCAGCTGTCTACATACCACGGCACCACAAATCTAATGGCTCCTCCCACTTGACCAACACACTGTCATCATTGCTGCTTTATTCATTCAGTTCTGCTGTATTCCCCTTTGACTGGAAACTTGTGCAAGCCAGTGGGATTGTTTCAACAACTGTCTGAGAGAACACAACAGCATGTACCCATGACTGTACCCATGTACCCATGACATCAGGCCGTGTGAAATGAAACCAAAACGTTGTTGAACATTTTGTCCCATTTTCATACGAAATGACTCAGACATTTCGCCATCATTTTTGTGTATTGTCTCAAGCACTCAGAGAGAATACACATAGCTATCTAGTTGATTGACAGTCTCTGTATTGACTGGGTGGTGTTGTAAATGTAACATCAATGTTCTTGTTGCATATCACATGATTGGACGTGATTCAAGGCCGCCCCGCCTTCAGAAGTGTGTTAGATATCTGATCACTTGTCATGTCGTGTGTGTCTTTGATTCTATGAGAACCTTGTTCGTCACGGGTCAGCCCACACCTTCCTCTTCCCCTTCCTTAGGTCAGGAGGGCAGCGAGGGCCGTGTCTCAGAGACACTTCCTCATCCCGCCGCCGTTTGACAGAGACTCTGATCCCTCTGGCCAATTCTCACACAGAATTATATAACTAATCTTCCCACATTGTCACGCAAATGGCTTTACTACTCCACCCATTTTTACTACTCCACCCCAAACAAAAATGTCCACTTGAATCCTA
This sequence comes from Nansenia antarctica, assembly GCF_963989245.1. NCBI lineage: Eukaryota > Metazoa > Chordata > Actinopteri > Argentiniformes > Microstomatidae > Nansenia > Nansenia antarctica. The sequence continues at coordinate 806,185 of NC_137677.1, forward strand.
GCTGACCCACACACATAGTTTCTATATTCGGTAGACTAGAACATTTTGGATGTGCAGAAATGTCGTTGAAAATGGTTGTTTTCTTACTCTTTTTCCTCTCAGAAACCTGCTGCCCATAAGTCACGTGTGCACAGAGGAGGGGGAGCGGCCGATGGTGCTTCTACCTCACATGAACTGGGGAAACCTGAAGCTGTTTTTGCGGCAGTGCAAGCTAGCCGAGGCTAACAACCCGCAGGTAAGCTAGCCGAGGCTAACAACCCGCAGGTAAGCTAGCAGAGGCTAACAACCCGCAGGTAAGCTAGCCGAGGCTAACAACCCGCAGGTAAGGCCCTGCCTCGGCCCAACAGGCCACATGAGCAGGTCTGCTATGCCTCAGACATTAGAAGAACTTAAACATCTAGTCCTGCTCAGCCATCAACACAGTAATGGGGAAAAAATAATCTGATACTTTTGTGATATACAGCTCTGGAAAAAAATTAAGAGACCATTGCCAAATTATCAGTTTCTCTGGTTTCACTATTTATAGGTATGTGTTTGAGTAAAATGAACGTTTTTGTTTTATTCTATAAACTGCTGACAACATTTCTCCAAATTCCAAATAAAAATATTGTCATTTAGACAATTTGCAGAAAACCGAGAACCGTTGCACCCCTAGTCCTAATGTCAAAAATCGACTTTGACCCTTGGGAACAATTATTTGAATAATCGATTATTCTGTCCCATCCCTACTACAAATGGTTTTTACAGAACAATATGTGTTTTATAGCAATTATTAGAATTACAAGGTTCTATCTCCGTTTAGGGCAGTTCAGAGATATTGAGCGTCAAAGTTTTTACATTCCATTATGTTTTGTGAGATGGAACCGTTGTATTGTATTAATTACTAACTCAAAAATGTCAACATTTTAAAAATAACACCACACAGGCATTAATAAACACCTAATGGATCAGATTATGTAAAAAAAACTCAATTTAGAGAGCCATATAATTCTAACATCACGTAATGTTATTAGAGTTCTTTTTATATGTAGTGTGTAAGCTTCGGGGCTCGGGGCTCAGAGACTCTTTCCCATGAAAAGACAATCAGGCTTTTGTGCTGGTTAACCCCAGGGAGCCTTTGATCCACTTGGCGTAGGCACCCCTGCAGAAGCCATACCGTAGATCCAACCAATCAATCAGCCCCAGAAACTACAAGGCAGATGAGGAGGGAAGCCTTGTTTAAGGTGCAGCGAACCTATGAAAGTTTCCCTCCACAAGACGAAGCTTGCCGCTCAGATGCAGTACAGAAAACCCTTTTGTACGTTTTCTGATAACACACCAATTTTAATTCCCAGTCCTCTCATTAAATACTTAAGGCGGTTGTCAGGGCTTACAAAGACACACTCATAAACTTTTTCCCTCATGCTGTCGCCATAAACATGAAGCTATAAATCAGCACTATAACATTAGGAAGAGACCGAACTGTCTGGAGAGCATCGAGGGAGCGTAGCATTACCGTCTGGCAATGACACTAATTCTCTGATTCAACATCTGGTTTAGAACCTTTTCTTAAAGAAGAAAAACAGGTATTGTGTAAATCTTGTGTACATTTTGCATTGGTTTTCTTTCCATCGCCGACCTTCTCTGAATGTGCTGGCCTAACCTAATTGAGTCATAGACCGTCTCCCCAGCGAGCTCTGCTGCAGGTCTGAGACAGAGACAGATGTCTCGGTCGATGCTGCCTGGTTGGGTTTTAACAACACGACAGGTTGCCAGGGCCTGGGTTTTTAGTTTTTTAGTTTTTTTTCACAGGGCCCCAATTAATACGAGTTCAGTCACGCTGTCAGATCAGATCAAGGCGCATTAACAGCCATACGTCCGTGCTGAGTGCTGAGTGCGTCGGAGCCAGAGCTGGTAAAGCACCTCAGAACGTCTGACTCAGAGTCAGGCCAGGCTTACATAAAGACAAGAGTGTACATAAGCAAGACGGGCCACTCCTCCAGAGCTCTGTTCTCCAGGGAGCTAGCACGCGGACGGCTGTCTGTTCTGCTTCCAGGTGCACAGGGTGTTTATGTACATACCGCAGAGCTACGGTAATTAGCGTCATAATCACAGCTCAGACGTCAAGCCATAGTGGCTAATTAGGTAGATAATGGGGGTTGGGAGACTACTAATAGTTTCTGGTAATCTTGGTAGATTGTTCTCTCGTCTTGTGCCTGTCTGTCTGGGGTCTTTCAGACGTGTTTCTGGGGGTACAACTCTTTTTCAGAAGCTAGAGGGGTTAGCAACTAAGGTTGCAAAGGGTCAGAAACTTTCCAGTAAATGTCTGGAATCTTTCCGGAATCTTTCCATGGGAATTTAAGCCCGGGAATTTAACAAAAAAAGTTATGTTATAACAGTGAACTTTTTTGTTGGATACACATAAGGCAATTCTAGGTCTTGTGGCATATTTTTGTTCAACTATCCCCAATTCAATGGAATTGCAATGCACCCTGGGTCACACGTACAGCTGATTCTCAAGGTCTTGCACACTGATGAGAAGCTATTGGGTTGTTAAGTCGTGACGTGTTTCCGGGTCCAGAGTTGGCTGAGGCGCTCTCTTCGAAATGCCTCAGTAATAATAAGGTATATATATCTCAAGGTCTTGCACACTGATGAGATGCTATCGATCCCACACTACTACAGTCTGAGCCTGACTACGTGCTTTCTGGTACGTTAGGGGGAGGATGGGTCATTGGGGATCATTCAATATTCCCTTTCTTTTGTTGTCCAGTGAAATCATCCCATGTGAAGAGTCAACTCATTTAATTGAAGTTCAATTTGTAACTATCTTACTTTTTTCTTATTATTTCTGTTGGATTTAAGGATTTAATCATGTGCAATTATATCTACTTATGATAAAGGTAAAAGGTTTATGTTTAGAAAAACACATTTAAATGGTGTTAATTTGCATATATTCCCGTTAATTCCTATGGAAAGTTTCCACCTCTGAATATTCCCCTAAATGTGCAGCACGTCTTTTTCAAAACTTCGTAGAGAAACGGGAGAAACAATGTTCAGTGCTCTGAGGGGGAGGATTCTACCTACCTACTCTGCCTCTTTTCCTCTCATCTTTTTTTCCTCTCTGTCTCCCCTCCCTTCCTCCCAGGCGATTTCTCAGCAGGACCTGGTACACATGGCCATCCAGATCGCCTGTGGCATGAGCTACCTGGCTCGCAGAGAGGTCATCCACAAAGACCTGGCGGCCAGGAACTGCGTGTGAGTGCTCCTAACACAACTCAGTGCAATTGTTTTGTATTTACAAGTACATTGAAGTGTTTGCCCTCAACCAATATGTCATTCTCCATAGATAAGAACTTAATTTTGTATGGAAGAAATGTACTACTGAAGATAGAACGGTGTTCTCTGTACCCTCTCCCTCCTGCAGCATTGACGACAGTATGCAGGTGAAGATCACAGACAACGCTCTGGCCAGAGACCTGTTCCCCATGGACTACCACTGTCTGGGGGACAACGAGAACCGGCCCGTGCGCTGGATGTCCCTGGAGAGCCTGCTGAACAACGACTTCTCCAGCGCCAGTGATGTGGTGAGAGACTGTCAACTCCACTTTAACCTCCAGACACCTTGTAACCTCCGTTTACTGCACGGCACTCTTTCCTCCAGACGGCAAACATGTTTTTGTTTTGAGACAAATTTCCGCTGTAGACGAAATGATTAAGCGAGTAAATCCTCAGTATTAATATGAATCCTCACCTAAGGGCAGTGTTCTAAATTGTGATCAAAGGGGTTGTTGCGTAAGCTCCTAAATGTTTCACAGTGCTACCTGGGATTTTCATTTGGGAGCCCATTGCAACTACGACTGAAAACTGAAGCTTTCGATTGGTTAGGTGATGTAGGGGTAAGAGGTGATTGGTTAGGTGATGTCGGGGTAAGAGGTGATTGGTTAGGTGATGTAGGGGTAAGAGGTGATTGGTTAGGTGATGTAGGGGTAAGAGGTGATTGGTTAGGTGATGTAGGGGTAAGAGGTGATTGGTTAGGTGATGTAGGGGTAAGAGGTGATTGGTTAGGTGATGTAGGGGTGAGAGGTGATTGGTTAGGTGATGTAGGGGTAAGAGAGGTGATTGGTTAGGTGATGTAGGGGTAAGAGGTGATTGGTTAGGTGATGTAGGGGTAAGAGGTGATTGGTTAGGTGATGTAGGGGTAAGAGGTGATTGGTTAGGGGATGTAGGGGTAAGAGGTGATTGGTTAGGTGATGTAGGGGTAAGTGGTGATTGGTTAGGTGATGTAGGGGTAAGAGGTGATTGGATGTTTCTCTTTAAGATAGCAGCAGAAACTAAAGCCTGGTACACTCCTATAAAGATAATCTAGCCGATTTTGGCCCGATTTCCCCCCTTCCGACCAAGGACAGCAAACGCCCGATTATCGGATGGATCTACCCGGACAAATGTTAGTGCCCGGACACTATTTTGCATGACAAAACCAAATAAACAATTACGTCTTGATGATGATGATGATGATTAAAATATATGTGAAAATGTCACATACAGATGTGCAAAGCACCACTAGCAAAGCAGTCGACCAGATCCCACGGCGGAGCGTTTCTGTCTCTGTTTACGAGGGACGGGAGGTCCAGAGCACAGAGTGTGTCTGGCGGTAACAAACACCACCGTGCTCCCCTTTGACCTGGCCGGGCCTGGCACAGCTTCTGTCCACAGCCAGGAAGCCTCTGAAGCCTCTGGAGACACCGCGGCTCTGCTCCAACACCGTGTGCCTTGTGCCATGCCCTCCCATCCCTCCCGTCCCTGACCTCCCATCCCGTACGCCCTACGCCTCTTATAGGCTGACAGTAACAGTAAAGATGTTGCTGGGCTGCCAGTAAACTCCAGCAGGATACATGACACACGCGTCCTTTCTTAGTAGTTATAAAATAGATTCCTCTGGTCCTGTCCTCCGTCATCCACTTGCTTCCTACTCAGAATGCATCGGAGGATTTGATCTGAGACTGACGCCCCTTAGATATCCTCCTCCTATGTTCTTTGGGAAGCAGAGAGAGAGGAAGGATGCAAGGGATTGAATTCCGAACAATGACAGAAGAGCTTAGGAAAGCCTCGCTGCTAAGCATCCTCTTCGGTTTTCTATCTCCCAGTGTTACTCATCCCATACCTCAGTGGAGTGGAGAGATGGAGGTGTACTCTCTCTCTGTCTGAGGAATGTTGGCAGGGTGTTCTCTCTGTTCTTCCTCTGGTAAAGACTTAGATTCCTCTCAATTCCCTGGTTCCCTTTAACCCTCCCTCCACTTCCTTTAAAGGTCTGGGTCAAGCCAACAAGCTGGTAACAAACACACACACGTTTACTGTTAATAGAGAGGCTAGAGAGGGATTAGACGTCAGTGTTTGCAGTGGAATTATACCCTCTCTTTGTTCAACACAGCCACGTTAGGACAGAGAACCAGGACAGGCTTGGCTCTAAAACAATCACATTTCTTTCTATTTAACCCATATTTTTTCAGGTTAGTGTGTTTGAGATAAAAAATCATTTTCAGGACACTGTCAGTGTCAATATATTTAATTGAATTTACAGTGTATTAGTAGGCTAATATTTCTAGGTAAAGTGAGACTTACAATGACAGCATGTTGAGAGTAGCTGGTGTAGTTGTGTAAGCGTTGCAGTCCAGGGGGACACCGTTTACTTTCAAGCCTTTATCAAAGGTTTTAGGACAATGTTCTAAAGTCAGTATACATTTTTAGCAAATTTCCTTTCCTTGCATTGTGTCTGTGAAATGCCTCTTCCCTGAAAGTCAATAAGCGGCAATATATCTTTTTTTGTCAGACGACAAAGACCCTTTTGAAAAATTTCTGGACAACATTTTGTGGTGTTTCATTTTTAGCTTCGGTAAAACGAACTCTGATGATGGAATTTCCTCTCCTTCCCATCTGCACCAAATGTTGATATGAAAACCTCCTGGCCCGGTTGTAAATGGTAAATGGTAAATGGACTGCACTTACTGTATATAGCTCCTTTTTTGCTGCTCCAAAGCTGCTCCAAAGTGCTTTACAACGGCCTCTCATTCACCCATTCACACACACATTCACACACCAATGGCGGCAAGCTGCCATGCAAGGCGCCGGCCGGCCCCGCTCACTTGGAGCAATTTTTGGGGTTCAGTGTCTTGCTCAAGGACACTTCGACATGTGGCCAGCCGGGGCTCGAACTGCCGATCTGCCAGCCTTGTGATCATTAAACGGCAGCTCTACCTCCTGAGACACAGCCGCCCCTCATGTTAGTCATGTCTGGTTGTCCGTTCTATCCTGTGGTCTGATCTCTGATCTCTGCGCTGCTTGTCTTGCCTCCTCAGTGGGCGTTTGGAGTGACCCTCTGGGAGCTGATGACCCTGGGCCAGACCCCCTACGTGGACATCGACCCCTTCGAGATGGCCGCTTACCTAAAGGACGGCTACAGAATAGCACAGCCAATCAACTGTCCCGATGAGCTGTAAGTCTTCTCCTGCAGCTTAGCTCCTCCCATTCCACAATTAAAGCTTTCATGCCGTACTAACTGACCATAGATACACCTACACAGCGCACACTGACACCTGTTTCTTATTGGCCGCTTAATCTGCACTGATTTCGATGGACAGTTGTAATTTTGTCATGTCTTAGTATGGCATTCAGGCGTCTCATAAATACTATATGTCATGAGATTTGTGGTACGTTTAGTGCATCCCCCTAAGAATAATACATTTGGCAATGAAATGTGACTTATCAAGAATATTATGGGCTGTTTAGTTCACTATCAACATAAGTACAGATATCAAATGTGAACCCCTACCAAATAAAGCTTCCTTCTGTCAGGGAGATGTTTGCATGATCTTTCAGGAGAGCTGAACTCAATTCAAAGTGCTCGTAGTTAGTTACTGTATCAGCTAGTAGCTAGTAGTTACTGTATCAGTAGTTACTGTATCAGCAGCACAACTTCAGACTCGACCTTATCCACATCCTGCAACTGTCAGGGTGCTGAGCTGCAGCCAGGAGTCACAGAGGCCAGAGCTGTTTAGTGTTGTCCTCAGCACACGGCAGGGTTACAGTGTGACTCACGGCTCTCTGGTTGGAATAGAGGGAAGTGGAGGAAAGGCTAATCAGAGTGCTATTGGAGAGCAGCACACGTATCCTGTCATAAAGAATAGGTGTTGAACTCCATGCTTATTGGAACTGAAACACACTGACAGATGCAGGAACGTCAAGCATGAAGAAGTAGACTTTGTTGAATAAGATACAGCCAATAACTAGGGGGGGTACTGTATGTATGGAAAAACAATATCTTTATTTATATGTTTGTATTTCCAGCCTCATTGTTAGAGTGATCCTGTTTTACAGTGTTGCTCCTGGGATATTTAGTACTGTTATAACATACTCAAGCCTTTTTAATATTTAGTCATTCATTTGCACTGTGCAACTATTTGGAATTGCTTGCCAGTGCAAAAATAATCGGCTGACCCAGACTTTTCTATCCTTCCCCCCTCTCTTCCCCCTCTCCTCCCCCTCTCCTCCACCTCTCCTTCCCCCTCTCTTCCCCCTCTCCTCCCCCTCTCCTCCACCTCTCCTTCCCCCTCTCCTCCCCCTCTCCTCCACCTCTCTTCCCCCTCTCCTCCCCCTCTCCTCCCCCTCTCCTCCACCTCTCCTCCCCCTCTCTTCCCCCTCTCCTCCACCTCGCTGCAGGTTTGCAGTCATGGCCTGTTGCTGGGCTCTGGATCCCGAAGAGAGGCCGAAGTTTCAGCAACTTGTTCAGTGTCTCACCGAGTTCCACGCTGCCTTAGGGGCGTACGTGTGAAACTGAGCCCCTGGCTTTTGTAAAGACCAACCAGACAGACCTGAAGTTTGTGAACAGAACTCATCACGAGGAAAAAAATATACAAAAATTGTGCCTTATCAAAAGAAAAAGACTTTCGTCACTACAAGTGGATTTTGTTTTGTAAGATATCGATTTGTTAAAACCACATTTCCATTATGTAGACCAAGTGAAATTATCGGCGTTTGTTGAGGCCTCAAAACAGTGGAGTAATTCTCTTTGAGGTGATGATATTTCTCATGTCTCCCAGGCCGACAGGAGATACCTGTACCCTTATTTCCCAGAAGAAGACACGACGGAAGGTTCTCATTTTCTCCAGCGCACCAGCCACTCTCTTGGAAGACAGTCCTGAGAGAACTCTGTGCCAACATGCTGTTGTCATTTTCCTAAACATTCAGCCCTTGAGGACCTGTTTTTAAAGACTCAATAATAATGTTTTCTACAGGTTTTTTTTGTATTTAGAGAAGAAAATGTAGACCTGATGTTTTCAGTGAGAGATTAACTCCACACACAACAGATTAAGGCTTTACTAGGGTGCCAAAGTTTGACGGAGAGCTTCATCTACTACGCATATATTGTACACTATAGACATGCTGCTTCACTTTGTCATAGTAAGCTCAAGATTGGTACGGGAGGCCTTCGGGGGAAACAGTTTTGGATGCCAACGGACCTTCGCTGGACTTCTGTCAGAGATGTGATATCTTCAGAGATGTGATATCTTCCACTCGCTGAACAATGGAAACCCAACAAAGAGCGTCGTCATCACCACATCCCGTCCCTTCGACATTCATTAGACCAGCGACAGTATGTGGACCGTGGGTGTTACCAGTCACGTAAACTCTACACTCTGATGGATGTCTTTTTAAAGTGGTTTTTAAGTGTCTTCAGTTCTTGGAAAACCGCCCGATGCCCAAAACCCCGCCCTCCTCCACCTCCACCACCACAAATTCTAATATCACGTACAGGGTCGTCGTCATTATTATTATTATTCATTTTTGAGTTTGACTGTTCTGTGTCAGAACAAAGTATAGCTACCACGTTTTTTGAGAATTTAAAGTATGAATAACTAGAACACTAATCACTGTGAACCTCAAACCTGCCGAACAGCAACGTGGCCTGATGTTATCCTCACATGTGCACAGCGACATCACGTCTCTGTGATTGGCTGTTCATGATCACTGCATGTTGAATTAAAGGGTGTTGTGTAAACTGCTTCCTGAATTCATATTCATACCCACAAATTAAACAGAACCCTTGAAATAAGATCTGCGCTCATTTTTCCATTCATGTGGTTTTATTCTGGTTTGATATGTTATTGTTTTGCTCATTCCAGAGATGGGCTTCGCCTGATTGGCTTAGGGTCCTGCTGAGGGCTCTAATGAGATTTCTCAACATGACATCAAAGCGTTGTTGTACAGAAGCCCGTCGGTTCAGATGCCTGCCCCCCTTCTGTTGGGTGAATTATGGTCAATGAGAAGCTTAATTGATGAACAAAAGATGTTTGCTAAAGGGATGTACTGACAAGAACTGTTGCTTAGTCTCTGTTGGAGCGATTTCATACTTGGGATTCCCTGATTATAACCTTTATTTGAGTTGTGCAAGATGATCTTAGTTTTTATAGTTTATCACCAGAGGGCTTATAGTCTCAGACATCATGAAACTTTGTTTTGGTTATTGTTGTTTTTTTTTACTGAATATCTGCTTAATTCAGAACTCTGAAGTAATTCATCTGGTCATGTTTTGCCCACATTGGTGTCTGGTGTGTTAGTTTAACTACTAACTCTGATGTACAGTAATGCAGTTTGGTGTTACGGACATTGTCATTGTCTGTAGTAATACACGAGAACAAAGGTTGTTTTTGTTGCACCCATTTCAGGATGAAGTCACAGGGAAAAAAATCTGCATTATTTCAAGATTGCGTAATGGAAGATTATCTCAAATCTAATTTGTGCGGAAACCCTGAGGTGCCAAACGAGACCTCTACATTGTGTCTTTGTGTAGAGGAGAAGTAGTGTTTGCTTCAGATAGGCTGTGCAAAGGTTTTTACTGTGCATGTTTATACATTAAGGTCAATGACCAACATGTGTGGCTGCTCTCTCTCCCCATCTCTCTGTCCTTGTCCTCTGAGCTCCCCTGCAGAAGTGTCCTAACCCTAACCCTACACTGAAACAGTTGGGGTACAGTTCATACCAGATAAGACACCCCTCCCCAATAGACTGTGAGTCCCATGGCCCTGGTATAGTTGTCTTGTTTTGCCCCCAACCATATGATGTCCTCTCCTGTACCATCCACCTCTCTGTGGTTTACAGCCTTGGAGGAGATGTGCACCAGAGAGATCTGAGGTCAGTTAAACTCTGCTGCAGACATGATGAAAGCACTGCCTCGTTTAATGTGAATACTATTGAATCCGTAAGTATTTACTGATGATATATTTTGTGTTATTGTTTTTACAATGTATGTGTGACCATTTATTTCCTGAGTTACCTTTGCAATGCTTTCTGTTCCATGTGTCAAGCCTTTCGTTTGCTGTCAGGGAAGGTTGGTTTTGTGCAGATAATCCCCTGAATGATGTGTACAGTTGGTGATGTTATGGGTACACTACACACAGTTTGATATCGTTTTAAACTCCTACAGGAAGTCCGTGGTGGTGTTGATGTGAAACATGCAGGTATGAAGAGATTCAACAGTTCACTGAAGTTCATCTAGAGATGTTCCTGTAGGGAGGTTCAGCTTGGCGGTTTGGGTCAAATAAACAGATAATCTTTGTCCCCAGAAGTAGAGATACTGTCGCCTAGCCCCATCTTGTGTACAACATCCACATGTAAACACACACTTATTTAAACGTTTTAAACTCATTTAAGTAATAAACGTTCCACTGTCCTTCAATTCTAATATTGTTCAAATATTGTGCTTTGAGTAAGTTAACGTTAACCTCCTCGTCCAGTCATAATTATATTGAATGAATGAAAGCTTTATTTCGAACATGTGAAAAAAGAAATAGTTATAACAACAAAAAACAAAAACAAAACAAAACAAAAAACACTATTTACTTAACATGTCCGAAAGGGAGTAGGAAGAATATTCATGTCATTACAAGAAATGCACATACTTACAGGAATCATCGTTCATCGTTTCTTTGCAGGAAAACACCGTATAAAAGCCATGCGGTCATGTTTCAAATATGGACATGTGCCAAATATGGACATTCATTACGTTCCAAATATGGACATTCATTAGTTACGTTCAAAACATCACAGCGTGTAGTTGGACTCAGCCCACAACGACATCACTGACATGACAAGCTGCTTAAAAGCTGCTTCAGACTCACTACCCTACACCCTGACACACTGCCTGTTCTCTCTGTCTCTCTACTCACACACACAGGCATGGAGATGTATGCAAAGGACATCAAGAAACCAAGGAAATTATTTTGTAGCATTAAGGTAAATACTTACTTTAATTATTATCATTATTGCTCTAGGTTATGGATTTGTGACTTGGTTATTGTATTGTTATAATTATTAGTTATTATAGCTATTTTGCTGTTAATACTTCCTTTTAATGCATTAGGATTATTTACTCCTGTTTTTATAACTAATATTCAGTTAATTGTTTGTAAAATGCCAGGAGATTGTTCCATTATGGCAACGTGTGTCATTTGAAGTACCAACTATTCCTGGAATGTGCTCTTGAGACATACAGTTGTTTATATTACCTGTGTTGTGTTGAAGGTAAGTGTTGCTGGCATTATTGTGTGTGTGTGTGTGTGTGTGTGTGTGTGTGTGTGTGTGTGTGTGTGTGTGTGTGTGTGTGTGTGTGTGTGTGTGTGTGTGTGTGTGTGTGTGTGTGTGTGTGTGTGTGTGTGTGTGTGTGTGTGTGGTCACAATCTGACCACAAAATTGCCAGCAATTGGAGTAACAACACATCTGCTCTGAAGTTACACAGAGGTGATACTGTACAATAGGTAAACTATGATTAAAGATACAATTAATTATTTACAATATAATCAATGCTAATCAAGCATTGGTTAACTTACAACAGGTAGAAAACAATGTAATCCATCACAGATTGCCTTTCCCATCATTGTAACCCCATGATAGATTATTCCTAATATGTTTTTCACACCAAACACTTCACTGGAGCTTCTACAGTTCAGGGCAGGTTATGTTGTCATCTAGACAATGAACTCCTATCTGACTATCCTTTAGAGATCATTATCCCCGTAAGGCACACGTGAGTCAAAAGTCCTACCTCGTAGTAGATCACTAGGCTGAGTGATTAAGTGATCATTTCATGACTCATTGTTACGATGCGTCTGCAATATAATCAACTTTGCTTCCGTCATTTCTTAGAATTTATCATGTTTTGGCTTGTCAGTTACTCGAAATGATGTACTGTATATATATATATATATATATATATATATATATATATATATATATATATATATATGTACTGTACAGTATACAAATAAATACTGTCCCCCAGATCGGACACCTGAGTGAGTATGAGCCTATTACAACAATGTAACTCCTCTCTCTTTGGATAATTGCTAAGTCATTAAGTCACAGCCTTTACTGTAAATGTGATGAATGGCTGCTGACTTGTTCCTAATCTACCTGTCCTTGGTGACATGGTTGTTGACCCCCTCTCTGCTGTCCACATGTTGGAGAGGATACAGAGGAGGTGGTTTGGGAAAGGGCCTGTCAGACTCGGTCCAAAACCAACACAGAAGAGACATGACAGACACAGAGACACAGAGACGCGCCTCCACATCCAGACCCTCTCAGCCAGAGTTGTTTACGTTCAGGGTTCTCACAGGGCTGCGGTAGGTCCGTTTAGAACCAGATTAGTTTTGCGGATTGGTGGTTATTGCAAATGCTGAACCTCCCCCCACGGCTAACCCCCCCTCCCCGGCTAACCACCCCACCCCACTCCCATTTCACACTTTACCCCCCCCCCACCTCTCCCCCCAACTAAAACCTCAGATGTGTACAGGAAGGGGTGTGTGTGTGTGTGTGTGTGTGTGTTTGTGAGTGATTATGTTGTGCGTGGGCATGTCAGTTCATGAGCAGCAGCCAGGTAGTCAGTGTGCTGTTTGTACTCTGCCCATAGTCAAGGCTGTGTGACGTGGACGAACATGCCGTTCAGTCTGACTGTTGTTGCTGTAATACTATTAGGAGGACCTCATGCATCACTATCCAGGTAGCTCAGACGTCCAACTGTAATAACAGGCTGTGACATAGGCTTGCATAACAGTGTTGAACACTGAGAACCTGTTTTGTGATGTTAGAATTAGGCCTATAAGGTTCTATCTCCATTTTTGTCCAAATTGAGTTTTTTTTACATAATCTCATCCATTAGGTGTTTATTAATGCCTGTGTGGTGTTATTTTTAAAATGTTGACATTTTTTAGTTAGTAATTAATTAAAAAACAAAGGTTCCATCTCTCATGGCGCGTTAAGATTCATAACAGGCTGTAAACCCCTTATGCATCACTGTGTGCTATACTCTCTGGTTAACTGGTCATCTCTCTCTATCCGCCGAACCCTTCACTGGTATATTTTCATTTACAAATCCATCCTTGGTCTGCTCCCCTCCTACCTTTCTAACCACCTGTCACGCAAGCAATCCGTCCTCGCACACAGGACATCATCACATACTCCATCCCCTTGGTCCGGACCATGAAAGGCAAAAGGGCGTTCTCATTTGCAGCCCCTTCCTCTTGGAATTCTTTACAGCAGAGTCTGAAACTGTCTCATCTGATCCCTCTTTCCAGTTTCAAGCTCTTGCTGAGAGACATACAGTGCGAGTCCATGATTTGTTCTTGCTATTAAGTTGACCCTCCCTTTTGCCCATTGCTGACCCCTCCCTGTCCCTAGATCTTTAACTGTCTAGTTTTAGGTTTTTGTAGTTTTAGTTTAGTTTTAGATTATCTAGATTGTTTTAGACTAGTTTTAGACTATGTAGTTTTAGTTTAGTTTTAGACTATGTAGTTTTAGTTTAGTTTTTAGACTATGTAGGCCAGGTTTTGTATTGTATTTGTTTGTGGTGGATGTTGTATGCCTGTGAACAGGTCACACTTGAAAATGAGCCCTTGGGGCTCAATGTGTTTCTTACCTGTATAAATAAAGGTTAAAAAAAACAAAACATAATGGAATGTAAAAACGTTGACGCTCAATATCTCTGAACTGCCCTAAACGGAGATAGAACCTTATCATTCTAAACGGAGATAGAACCTTATCATTCTAAACGGAGATAGAACCTTATCATTCTAAACGGAGATAGAACCTTATCATTCTAAACGGAGATAGAACCTTATCATTCTAAACGGAGATAGAACCTTATCATTCTAAACGGAGATAGAACCTTATCATTCTAAACGGAGATAGAACCTTATCATTCTAAACGGAGATAGAACCTTATCATTCTAAACGGAGATAGAACCTTATCATTCTAAACTCACGGTGTGTAATAACATGCTGTAACATAGGAGTGTTGAACGCTGAGAACCTGTTTGACATCCTGGATTTCTACCCCATCCTATTCATCCAGTGATGAGAACGTCCACCAGCTCAGATGCTGTCAGATGGAAACAGTGGAAGTTCTGAGTTAATGAAGATCACCATGAAACCAGTTTAATTGAGTCTGAGAGGTGTGGTCGCAAATGGATGCAAACATATTCAGAGAGAAACACCCTTCTTACTGCAAGTGGAATCTTTCTCTCTTTTTGGGGGGAATTGATGTATTAAACCCACAAAGCTTCCCAAACAAATTACCAATGGTCCATACTCCAGTTCTCACTGACGTAAGCACCAGGAACAGTATGTTACCGCAAGACAATTTTTTAATTTAAAAGATAAGGAATGTTGATTGATCATTTAACTAAATTCTTAGCATTTTTTTTCAATAATGTTGTTCTGTTTAGCCGACTGATTTCCATCCTGTTTTATATCTACTCTTAGTTTAATGCCAGAACTTTGGTTACCTTCCTTCTTACTGACAGTTTGGAAATTGGAAAAATAAAGAATATATATTTCAGATTTGGCCTAACCCTAACTAAATCAAACTGAAATCCAAGCACAGGAAATGTCAACAAACGTTTAATTGGGAACTATTGTAATCCATCAGTCTTTCCTTACCACATAAGTACATATTGTACATTACTTTGTGTTCATGGCAGCACATTTCAATATATTCTGTTTGCTTTCTCAGTCTCTGGAGCTTATCTTCTGCGGGCTACACCCTCTAGGTACAGAGAAGGTGTTCCACCTCCAGACATGTTCCTTTAGGACACGGCAGCCCCATGATGCATCTGTTTACTAAGAGCTTTCCTTTTCTCTCTGACCTGCGTTCAACCTTTCAAACCTGTCATGTCCCACACAGCACCCCATTTCATCATACTGGAGATTCTGTTTTTCTGTGGATGTCCTCAGGGACCTAACAGCTGTTGTCTGAGGTAGCATGTAGTATGTTGCATGGACAGTATGTCTGAGGTGGCATGGCCATGGACAGTATGGCTCAGCTGGGCCATTTTGGAAAGTAGTGGGTTTCCCTGGAGTTGTTCAGTTGTATGGTTGTTTCATAGTGTATCACAGTCTGGCTGATCCAAGTCTAGCTTATCACAGTCTAGCTGCACCATGAGGGGAGATTGTTGGCTAAGCTGGGCGTCTTTGATCATCATGCTATTGTGTAGAGGAGCGTTTTAAGTGGATTTACGACAATGGTTGGGATTTTTTTTTGGGCCTGTGATCTCTCACCACTTTCAGGTCTTTTGAACTGGTCGGAAATGCAGCAGAACTTTTTTTGTCCAAATGTTTTTTTTTTCTTCCATATTTATTTATTTTCGTCCAGTGTTAACCTGTTAAGACTATTTGACTCATGGAAATCCAAGGGTCCGGTCCAGTGTCTCCAACACGTGTCTTTGGAATAACAGAATCTGGAATATTTAAGTCAGCACTTCCCTCTATTCTCTCCTCTCAGCAGTCCTCATGGCTGAGACAATGGCAGCACTGACACAGAGGTGGAAGTGGAGGTGTTTGTGGACCTTGAGGATGTCCAAATGTTCCACAACGCCAGCGACTCCACGGAACGTTTAGAACTGGAAATAAGAAAGATCAAAGTGTGGAAGTTCACCAGTTTAAAACATCAGAGGGATCCTGGGATGTGCTGCCTGAGAGGGATGAGCTGGGGCGGCTGTGTCTCAGGAGGTAGAGTCGCCGTCTAATGATCGCAAGGTTGGCAGATCGGCGGTTCGAGCCCCGGCTGGCCACATGTCAAGGTGTCCTTGGGCAAGACACTGAACCCCAAAATTGCTCCCAGTGAGCGGGCCGGCGCCTTGCATGGCAGCTTGCAGCCATTGGTGTGTGAATGTGTGAATGAGAGGCCGTTGTAAAGCGCTTTGGATAAAGGCGCTATATAAGTGCAGTCTGTTTATGTGCTCCCTGAGTCCCACTGAAGGTGGACTAGATGATGGAAAACGCCTTTCACAGTTTGCTTAGTTCTGAATCATCTGAGGTTACCAAACGCAGTAATTGGCAAATGATATACGTAGGTCATGAGGTCGTGATGCACCACCCCTGTGGCGCCATCCGCTGTTTGTCATATATGACATAGTGAGTGATCATCAGAATCACACTGTTATTGTTATGATGACTCACCTCCAGAATACCTGCTTCATGTCCTGCTGGAGTTCCTCTTTTGCACAACATCACAGACCTTCCCTGAGTCTCTGAGTCTCTGAGCATTATGTCACTTTCTCTTCATTCAAGTGTGATTAATAACCCTCTGCACTTTGCCCTTAATTGCTTTGCCACTTGGTGTGTGTGTGTGTGTGTGTGTGTGTGTGTGTGTGTGTGTGTGCGCGTGCGGGTGCGTGTGCATGTGCATGCATGCGTGTGTCTGCGTGTGGGTGTGCGTGTGTGTTCGTGTGAATGCATGCGAGCGTCTGTGTATGCGTGTTCGAATGCATGTGTGCTTCTGTGTGTGTTTGTGTGAGTGCATGCGAGCGTCTGTGTATGCGTGTTCGAATGCATGTGTGCTTCTGTGTGTGTTTGTGTGAGTGCATGCGAGCGTCTGTGTGTGTGTGTCTGTGTGTGTGTGTGTGTGTGTGTGTGCGCGTCTGTGTGTGTGTGTGTGTGTGAATAAGGGCGAGGCCTCTTAAGTTGTTGTAAGTGGACGTGTATGAGGACGGCTCTCACCAAACCCTGACCCCAGGCTGCTGTTAAAGCACTTTGATTGATGACATTCTGTCTTGAATTATTTATTAGCGATATTGTCGTACTGTAGAAACAAGCTTGTCAGAACGCCCAGAGGATAAGACAGAGATGAGTTATCTGCCCTGAAATCTGATATTTCAATGGTTCTATTATTATGGAGAAAGGGAATCAATCATATATATCCTATGTCTACAAAGGATTAGCCTGGCTTGTAGGCTAGCATAGCTTGTATTAACCTGAGGCTACGGTAGCAGAGCTATATATATATATATATCTGCCATTCAGACTGCTAACCCTTTCTTTTATCCCAGATCAAAAACAAAGGAATACATTTTGTTGCCCCAAGCCAACAGGTCTTGTTGGAAATCGTTCATAATTAAAGACCCACTTGATACAAAACAGGGATGACATTTTAGCAACAGTGTAAAAGCGGCTATTGTGTGTGTGGTAACCAAACCATCAAGCCAAGTTCCCTTTAATAGGAGCATTAACTGTTCCAGAGTCAGATGGGCTTGAGTTTATTCTTCCTCAGAAGAAGATGTTATGGCAGCTGCTGGATAACAGAAGGGTTGGATTTACTACTTCTGTTTTCAGAAGAAATCCAAATCTCAACATGTCCCCTCAGATCGCCTCCTGCCTCCGCTGGCCCCACAGACCAGCTGAGTCCATGTGAAGGGTGTCACAGTCACAGGAATATCTGTGTCCACTGGCGGACTCAGGGGGGGGGGGGGGGGGGGGCAGGGGGAGCGACCGCCCCTCCTGGTGCCCCCACGGTTGAAAACGTCTCTCTTAAGTGCCCTTTTGAGTGGCAAAATTAGAGGACGTGCCCTATTGGCTGCCCTTCCAATGGTTTAAACTTGACCATGTGCACTGATGGGGTCCCTTCAAACAGCCTGAGTCCGCCACTGTCTGTGTCCATCTGTTGACACACATAATGGCCCAACCCCTCTTTGCAGGCCACTGGTAACCTGTCCAGCACAGGACGCTGATGCTACCACGGGTGTCAGAGAAGCAGCTCCAGAGACGGATGTAAACAAGCGGAATATCTGTCCTCTTGAAGCTGATTGCCGTGTAAACAACTAACACACACAGACCTCCGTACGGCCGTGTGAACTGTTACTCTGTTTATGATGATCTAACACGTGTTTACGTAGCTGATACTGTATGTGTACTGGCCTTCATTAGCACCAAACACTGACCGCTGGCTGGGAGGCCAGAATAGTCAGACTATTTTGATAAAGCAGAGGAATCACAATCACAATCAGAACTGCTTTCATCCCAAAGTACGCAAGAGGCACATTCTCTGGCTTAGGTTCCTCAACATTGGCATTGCAGCAAGATACAAAATCAACAATAATAGAGTAAAGTACAATAAGTAAAGTAAGTAATAATACAGTCATAAAGTCATACATTGATGGTAGTCGTACTACAGTGGAACCAGTCATACTACAGTGGGATCAATAGTGCAATATGCTGTTCATAGTACAGGAGAGTTGTCAGTGTGGCGCAGTAGGCCTGTTAAAACTACTAGACACTGTTCTCTACCTGGTGTTTGAGGAAAGCGTCATCTGAGTGGCCTCTCTGGGGGGGCGGTCTAGCCTCTGTGCCAGATCTGTCTGTCTTTGAATGAAGAGAAAATAGTTTAACTTTCTAATTCTAAACAGTGTGACTGTAACTCCATGTTTCCCTTGTAATAACGTAACCTATCGCGCCTTCAGATCCGTCACAGTGACAGGTGTTTAACAGTGAGAGAGCTGAGTCGCCTTTGAAGGAAATAGGGGGCAACTCCTTGTGACACAGGATGTTTTTAAAGACTCTTCTCACTTGCTCTCAAACACACACAGAGGATCTCGTGGGACTGTAGACAGACAGCTAGAGTGGGAATCATCGTTTATTCCAGCTGCTGCTGTGACAAGGTGCTCCACAGCTTTTGTTCCCAGCACATTTTTTACATTTACATTTTGGGCATTTAGCAGACGCCTTATTCCAAAGCGACTTACGATCAATACATTTGACTAAGCAAGTGAATCATCAATCCACCAGTCGTAGCAGGAAGAGTAATCCAGCTCAGGCCCGGGGCCACTGATAGAAGGAAAAACCTTCTTCTAAACCTAGGTTGTTGTTTTTTTTGTTTCTTTAGACACTGGAGAAACAGAGAAACAGTACAAGGGGGGCAATAGAAGTTTTTAGGGGACACAGTAGAGGGGAAAAGCGGGTGTCTTCAGGAGACGCAGTGCTGGGGGGCAGTAGATGTCTCAGGAGGCGCAGTTAAGGTGTAACCTGAAGAGATGGGCACATGTGGAGTGTGTGTACTGGGACTGCTTGTATGGTGAGGAGGTTGGTTAGTGATTTACCAATGCTGTTGAGATGCATTCAAGATGTTTTCAGGATGTTGGTAAATGTATAACTCCAGGATTTCAACTGTGACTGTGTGTTGCTGTGACAACATGGGTTTATTTGTGCCCATCCTTTTGTCATGTCTATGATCTCCCCCTGTTGTTTTCTCTCACTTCGTGACGTTAGATTAAATAAATTATTAATTATTAGATAAATTATAAGGTTCTATCTCCATTTGTCAATATTTTGTTTTCTACATAATCTGATCCATTAGGTGTTTATTAATGCCTGTGTGTTATTTTTAAAATGTTGACATTTTTTAGTTAGTAATTAATAAAATACAAATCAAATCAAATCAAATTTTATTTGTATAGCGCATTTCTTACAAGATGCAACTCAATGCGCTTCACATAATGAACATTCTCAGTCAATCAATCAATCAATCAATACTGACAGAGGTTCCATCTCACAAAACATAATGGAATGAAAAAACGTTGACGCTCAATATCTCTGAACTACCCTAAACGGAGATAGAACCTTATCATTCTAAACTCACGACTGATCCTCCATCAGTGTTTTACATTTCAACCATTTAGCAACACTTTTATCTCCCTGGAGTAACTGAGGGCTAAGTGTCTTACTCAAGGGCACACTAGTGGCGGTGTTCATGACCTTCACCAGTCCAACTCACAGACCCCAGCTGTTTGTCCAGTAGATGTCTTATCTGTGTGCTGGTCTCTCCCTGGTCTCTCCCCTGCAGCTGTTCGTCCTGTGCCATGGCTTGCTGCAGCTCACTCAGCTGCTCTACAGCTCCTACTTCAAGAGCACCATCACCACCATCGAGAGACGCTTCGGTCTCAACAGCGCCTCCTCTGGAACCATCTCCTCCCTGCACGAGGTAGGAGCCGACCACCACACCACAACACACCACGACACACCACCACACCTCTCTGTCTGTCTGTCTGTCTGTCTGTCTGTCTGTCTGTCTGTCTGTCTGTCTGTCTGTCTGTCTGTCTGTCTGTAGGTGTGGAACACTAACCTGTCTGTCTGTCTGTGTGTCTGTCTGTCTGTAGGTGGGGAACACGGTGCTCATAGTGTTTGTGAGTTACCTGGGGGGGCGGGTCAACCGGCCGCGCTTCATCGGGGTTGGTGGTCTGCTGATGTCCGTCAGCGCCATGATCCTGGCCCTGCCTCACTTCCTGTCTGAGCCCTACACGTATGACTCAGCGTTCAGCCATGGTGAGCTCAGGGGGTCAATCCCAGCATGCATCACATGGCAACAAAGACCCCCAACTAGAAGCACCGTGCGACCAATGTCTGGGTGTGAGGGGGGACATGTCGTGACGTTAGAATTATAAGGTTCTATCTCCATTTTTGTCAAAATTGAGTTTTTTACATAATCTGATCCATTAGGTGTTTATTAATGCCTGTGTGGTGTTATTTTTTAAAAATGTTGACATTTTTGAGTTAAAAATACAAAGGTTCCATCTCACAAAACATAATGGAATGTAAAAACTTTGACGCTCAATATCTCTGAACTGCCCTAAACGGAGATAGAACCTTATCATTCTAAACGGAGATAGAACCTTATCATTCTAAACGGAGATAGAACCTTATCATTCTAGACGGAGATAGAACCTTATCATTCTAGACGGAGATAGAACCTTATCATTCTAAACTCACGATATTCTCTGTGAACATATTTAGTGTAGAATGATACCATATGAGTGTGTATAAATGCTAGAGCAGTCCTAGGCTCACTTCTTGTATAAAAGAGCAGCCAGATAGTATGAAGGGTTTGGCTTGGCTGTTCCTGAGTGTAGAGGCTGTTTGAGTGTTTGGAGAGCCTGGTGCTGCTCTCCTGCTGAACCTGTGCATATAAATCAGTTTGAACATGTTAATCTGTGCATTGAGACATCCAAGGAGATCAGAGTTATTATCTTCATAGGTCAGGTTCTCCCAGGGAGTTAATCAGCCTCCACATCCACTCTTCATTCCTGACATGGTGTTTCTATTTAAGGGTCACAGGAAACATGAAACTAGTCTAGTAAGTAAGTAAAGTGTATTTATAGAGCGCCTTTCGCAGACCAAGGGTCACAAAGTGCTTCACATAACAAGGAAAAAGCAAACACAATAAAACAGAGTACAAGAGCGAGAGCCACAGCAGGTTAAAACAGACAAAAACAAGTAAGACAACCAGGTGTACAACAGCATCAACAGGACACAGAAAGACAAGCCCATTAGGGCTATCCAAGTTATCCTGTCTACATGCATTCACTGTCCTAATGTAATTAACAGTGTACTTTGTGTGTGTGTGTCCTTTGTGTGTGTGTCCTTTGTGTGTGTGTTCTTTGTGTGTGTGTGTGTGTGTGTGTGTGTGTGTGTGTGTGTGTGTGTCTGTGTCTGTGTCTGTGTCTGTGTCTGTGTCTGTGTCTGTGTCTGAGTCTGTGTCTGTGTCTGTGTCTGTGTGTGTGTGTGTGTGTGTGTGTACTTTGTGTGTACTCTGTGTGTGTGTACTCTGT
>NC_137677.1:833086-855586 GCF_963989245.1 Nansenia antarctica
CTGAGACACAGCCTCTACCTCCTGAGACACAGCCTCTACCTCCTGAGACACAGCCTCTACCTCCTGAGACACAGCCTCTACCTCCTGAGACACAGCCTCTACCTCCTGAGACACAGCCTCTACCTCCTGAGACACAGCCGCCCCAGTATTTGACATAAACTGGGAGAAGGTTCTTCCCACTCCTCCATGCAGGTCATTGTCAAGTTGGTCCACATCCACTTCAGATTACATTTTTGGACAGATGGTCTCATATTTTCCTCCAGCGCCCTCTGATACAATAAATAATTCATAGCTGATTCTATGATGGTGAGCCGGCCAGGCCCCGCAGCAAAGCAACCCCAAACATGACATTTCCACCCCCACGCTTCACAGTTTGAATGAGGTTTCTTGTGCTCAAATGCTGTCTTTGGTTTGCGCCAAACATGTGTTCTTTTACTGTGCCCAAACAAATTCAACTTTGGATTCATCTGTCCAAAGCACATTGTTCCAGAAGTCCTGGTTTTTGTCTAGCTAGGTGTTCTCTGGCAAAACTTAAGTCTTGCCCTGATGTTTTGTTTGAAAACCAAACTTGTGTATTCTCTTTCTGGTGGTAGATGCATGACATGTACTCTGTACTTTGACAGCAGCTGTGGCAAGACCTACCTGTAGGTCCCGTGATGACATGTTGTGATTGTTGGAGACGTCGTTAAGCGTCTTGCGGTCTGGTCTGCTCCTGGGCTGAACGTTCTAGGACGGCCTGACCTGCCCATGTTGGCAGTTGTTTTAAATGTTCTCCACTTGTAAATTATGTTCTGGAGAGAGGGATGGGATTTATAATTGTTTGGAGATCTCTTCAAATCCCTTCCCAGACTCATATGCATCTGCAACCTTCTTCCTGAAGGCCTCTGAGAGCTCTTTTGATGTCGCCATGGTGATACCACTCACTCACTTCAACAATCGAGCTAAACTAAATGTCAGAGGTTTAAATAAGACAGGCACCTTTGCACCTGATGTTTTGCACTTGATTCTAATTTTAGGATTTTTTTAAGTAGTAATAAATGTGGGTGTGTCAAAACTTTTTCCTTACAAGAAAAATTGCATTTCTATTAATTACATTTGACAAATTATCTTTCTTTTTTTCAGTTTTAATTGTTTAGTTATGTTACCTAATCTCCATATGTTTAAATATGTTGGAAAAAGACAACGGTTTAAATGGGGTGTCCTATCTTCTTCACATGACTGTATGTTTATCTAGTCGTGACCTTAGAATGATAAGGTTCTATCTCCGTTTAGGGTAGTTCAGAGATATTGAGCGTCAAAGTTTTTACATTCCATTATGTTTTGTGAGATGGAACCTTTGTATTTTATTAATTACTATTTTTAAAAATAACACCGCACAAGCATTAATAAACACCTAATGGATCAGATTATGATATATATGACAAAAATGGAGATAGAACCTTATCATTCTAACGTCACGAATGGTTTAAATGGGGTGTCCTATCTTTTTCACATGACTGTATGTTTATCTCGTCCCAAAGTTCTCTTCTGATGTTCTCTATCATCTGTCCCCCCCAGGTGCCATGAACCTGCCCTCCGTTGCCATAGGGATGCTCCTGGGCGGGGTGATCATGAAGAGGACGGGTCTCTCTCTGAAGGCCATCCCTCGCTTCTCTGTGGCCGTGCTCGTCATCTCCGCCCTCCTCTTCATCCCTCTCTTCTTCATGGGCTGTCCCACCCAGAAGGTCGCAGAGGTCAACTACAAAGATGGACCCCAGGAGTGAGTCTGTTCTGCACGTCTGTAGTCTCTGTACGTCATTGAGGGACCCGTTCATGAAGCTTCACCAACTGTTATTTCCACTTGAGTGACAGTGTTGTTTCTGCATCTTTACAGAATACTGTGTTTGCATCTTAATTTGACATCAATGCACTACTAGTAGTTGATTGGAGGACTGAGCTGAGAGTTTCTGGGGGGGGGGGGGGGGGGGGGAGGGGGTGCCTGTAGCATGTCAGGGTGTCCCAGAGATAATAGAGCTCACACTTTTTCACACTTTTTCAACTCATACACACACACACACACAGACACACACACAGACACACACACAGACACACACACAGACGCACACGCACACTCACACGCACACTCACACACATATACACACACATACACACACACACAGACACACACACACACACAGACACACACACACACAGACACACACACACACACACACACACACACACACACACTCACACGCGCACTCACACACACATACACACACATACACACACACACACACACACACTGCTCGCGCCAGATTGATAGTGAGGTTATCACTACAAAAGCTACGCAGGATAAACTAAATATTGTGAGTTCTTTGGAGAGGCCAGGAAGAGCGATATCCACTGATCAGATACCAGCCTTATGTAACTCTGTGAGTGGAGACAGGGCTATTACTTGGAATTATGCCACAGGCAAACACAAACAACTAGGATATTGTTCCCACCAGAACAAACAAAAGGCTAATGAAACACAGACTACACAAACAGGAGCCTCAAACTTTACCCCCAAACTCCACGACTCTGTTTACCAGCCTGGCGCTGAGTTCTACTGATGAACTTGATTCTCTTCAAAGCTCTGGGATGAGACCAGAACCCTCTCTAAACATCTCCTAACCCTAACCCTCCTCCTCACAGGTGTTATTCCAACTGCTCCTGCCCTCGGTCAGCCTTCAACCCCGTGTGCGGCTCTGACGGCGTAGAGTACATCTCTCCCTGCCACGCGGGCTGCACCGCCTTCACCACAGAACCCCACAACATCTACCGGGTTCAGGTGGGTCTCCGTTCAGCTTAGCCCCTCTTTTATTTTTCATTTTATTGGACAGATGTAGTGAAGACAGACAGGGAAGTAAGGAGAAGAAGGGAGAGAGGAGATGTCAGCAGGGCATGGACCGGATTAGAACCCATGCCGACATGGGCATAATGTGTGCACTGTAGACCACGGTGCTAGACCACTGGACATGGCCACACAACTTAGCCCCCTCTTAACAACAGATCGAAATAAAGTTACTGTAGAAAGCGCTTGCTGCCAAAACCACTCTGTTTGGAACTTCCACCCGTTTGAACTCTAATTAAGAGCGTCGGTCTGGCAGGCCACTGTCTAATACAGGTCATTGAGGGAGGAGAAAGTGCTGTGCGCTGCTTCCTACTGTACAAGACGTGGTGGTTAACAATCGATGGCTGAGTCTGATCGATCTGTAATTACCCGCGGACCGTGGAGGACCATGGAGGACCGTGGAGGAAGTGTTTTAAGAGGAGCAAAGCCACTTAGAGGTGTTACAGCTGGAGGATAATCTACTAGCCGGAGGGTTGCCAAGAGAGTGTTAGTCATATGATCTGACAGCATATGATACTGCATGGATATTATATTGGATAATGGCAAAACTGATTTACTCCTTCAAACTAGCCCTTAAAACACATCTGTTCTCCAAGGCCTTTGGCCCCTAGTCACTGTTTCTGTTTTGCTTTGTTTGTTTTCTGTTTTGTCTGTCTGGTAATTTCCTTTTAGAATTGTAAAGCGTCCTTGGGCTTTTTTGAAAGGCACTATAGAAATTGAAGTTATTATTATTATAAGAATATAGTGCTTTCAACTCAATATAAGGTATCAATTGAACACATTGAAAGCCAACGACTCATTTTGTCTTTTAAACCTGATGATGTCACTGCCCTCTGTGATGTCATAGGTAATGAATAACATTATACAACAGTTAGTTCCGACCAAGTAATTTGATTGGACAAGAGGCATTCCATGAGTGCTGATATCCAGTATAACAGCACTGGGACTTTTAACTATAGGTATCACGCCTGCGGCCTCGTACCTACGACCGAATCACAGCCGTGCTGATATCCAGTATAACAGCACGACCTCCAGTGTGATATTGCTTAAATAACCCAGTCTTCTCTTCTTCTCTGTCTCTGCCTGCAGGACTATACCAGCTGCAGGTGCATCTCAGGCAGCAGCCAGGGCACGGCCAGCCCCGGGCCTTGCCCCAACAGATGCCCTCACTTCCTGCTTCCTGTCATGTTCATCATCTCCCTGTCAGGGCTGATCGCCAGCCTGTCCCACAACCCCATCTACATGATGGTGCTCAGGTGAGGCTGGACAGGAGAGGAGAATGGAAAACATACATACATGGCACATGGTCCAAAGAGTACTGTACACAATACACTACCCTCCCTGTCCCTAGCTCTTTAGCTGTCTAGTTTTAGGTTTTGTAGTTTTCGATTATCTTAGACTGTTTTAGACTAGTTTTAGTTTTAGACTATGTAGTTTTAGTTTAGTTTTAGACTATGTAGTTTTAGTTTTAGTTTTAGACTATGTAGGCCAGGTTTTGTATTGTATTTGTTTGTGGTGGATGTTGTTGTTGTATGCCTGTGAACAGGTCACACTTGAAAATGAGCCCTTGGGGCTCAATGTGTTTTTTTACCTGTATAAATAAAGGGAAAAAAAAGAAAAGAAAAAAAAATACTAGTAGTACACAAAGTATTGAACACAAACATTTTATATGTGACATGTTCTGAACCTCTTTCAAGTCGTTTCCATTGCTAACTGGATCTCTCTTTACTGCTCTTGTTGTAGGAGTGTCCCCTATGAAGAGAAGTCGTTTGCCATCGGGGTTCAGTTTCTGCTCATGAGAGTGCTTGGTAAGTGAACTTGAACTTTGAACTGACATACTGAGTATCCTGTTTGCATACGTGCCATGTCGTGAGCTTAGAATGATAAGGTTCTATCTTAGAATGATAAGGTTCTATCTCCGTTTAGGGCAGTTCAGAGATATTGAGCGTCAAAGTTTTGACATTCCATTATGTTTTGTGAGATGGAACCTTTGTATTTTATGAATTACTAACTCAAAAATGTCAACATTTTAAAAATAACAAAACACAGGCATTAATAAACACCTAATGGATCAGATTATGTAAAAAACTAAATTTTGACAAAAATTCTAACGTCATCTCACATCCATGAAGATGGTGGTCCCACATTACTGGACCGTTTGCTGCCTTTATCTGTTATATCCTGGGTGTTAGAGCGTCCTCTAGTGGCTGAAAACCTAGTTGAACAGTTATTATATCATCTTATTTTTTGTCTGGATGTCTATGACTAGCGTGGCTACCAGCACCAGCCATATTTGGAATGGCCATCGACACTTCCTGTATTTGGTGGAAGGAGGTCTGCAACAACAGGCTGGGCTGTGGTTACTATGACAACAACACCTTGAGGAACAGGTGAGGATATTTTCTAATCCCAGTATTGACATTTATACAGCTGTGTCTCAGGAGGTAGAGTCGCCGTCTAATGATCACAAGGTTGTCAGACCGGCGGTTCGAGCCCCGGCTGGCCACATGTCGAAGTGTCCTTGGGCAAGACACTGAACCCCAAATTGCTCCCAGTGAGCGGGCCGGCCGGCGCCTTGCATGGCAGCTTGCCACCATTGGTGTGTGAATGTGTGTGTGAATGGGTTAGATAAGTGCAGTTAATTTATACACAACATAATGGTTGGTGATGATGCTAAGCTAACTGCCCCCTAACATGTATGTTCTAGGTACCTGGGACTGCAGGTCGGCTTCAAAGTCATGGGGATTTCATTGCTGGCGTTGGTGGGCTGGAAGGTGCAGCGTACCAGAGAGTATAGCTTACAGAAGAGGCCAGACGGCCTCCTGTGATCTACTGTGATCTACTGTGATCTACTGTGATCTACTGTGATCTGGACCCCTGACTGTGATCTGGACCCCTGACTACAAGTACAACATTCTGTCATGAGAGAGAGTCCTCTGGGCATTTCAACAGTCTGCTTAAGTGAACAAGCACCTCTCACTTCACCCAACCCTCCTTCTGGAGTCACCCTGACCTAGAGGAGACCCAGCGTGGGAAGCTCTCCTTCAGC
Organism: Nansenia antarctica; assembly: GCF_963989245.1. Classification (NCBI taxonomy): domain Eukaryota; kingdom Metazoa; phylum Chordata; class Actinopteri; order Argentiniformes; family Microstomatidae; genus Nansenia; species Nansenia antarctica. Next base: position 839,011 of record NC_137677.1, read on the forward strand.
ACGCTCTGGTCCCATTGGCTGCCACACTCTGGATCCTGATTGGCTGTGGAAGGACCTTGTCCAACTGCCAAAAGGAATTTCTGTTAAACCAGAAATGTCTTCCAGAGATTTTATTTCATGTAATGCCCCTTGAGGTTTTGACATGAACTACAAGTGACTGTATTGTTTTTAACAATATTATTAAATGCAAAATGATATTATTATTTTTTTTAATGTAATTGAGCCCCACGCATTTACAGTGCTGCTTGAAAGTATGTGAACCCCTTGTGAAATTATTAAGAGAATATTTATGCAGAAAAAAGTAATTGTAAATAAATTAGTGCAGGTGCCAAAAATATGTTATCCCCAAGTTGCAAGATTTGAGCTCCATCAGTCCACGGTGAGGCAAACCATGTACAAATGGAGAGCATTTAACATGACAGAAACTCGGCCTAGAAGTGGACGCCCTTCCAAAATATCCCAAAGAGCCGCAAGAAGAAGAAAAAAGAATAATTAAATGGTCATAAAATGGGATTTTGCACCACGTTCAGGAGGAATTTTGGACCATTCTCCGACATCTCCAATCTCATTTCATTGACTGGACTCCAGGTTTGCTAACGCCTACAATTAGGTTTTATAGAAGTCATTAGCCTTAAGGGGGTTCACATACTTTTTCCAACCTACACTGTGAATGTTTGACTGATGTATTCAATATGGACAAGAGCAATACAATAACGTGTGTGTTATTAGTTAAAACAGATTGTGTTTGTTCACTATTGTAACTTAGATGAAGATCAGACCAATATTATTTTAAGACAAAAAGGCACTTTCTTGCCACTGTATTTTTTTTTCTATTGACTTAACGTGTTAAAGCAACGTGGCTAAAGATGAACGAAAACTGACACACATTCATTTTTTGAATGAATATTTGATTATTTGGGGGCTTTTTTGTTCTTCATGAGTGAAGTATTTGCTAAAATATACTACATGTTCACACAATCTGTTTGAATGAAAATGGAGCAACAGATCATTATGATATTTGGCCTATATGTCACAACGATGAAAGGCAAAAGGACCTTTTCAATACAAAGTGCCAAAACCAAATCTTCTATATTAATGTGCTTAACGGCACTTAGACATGAAGACAGTCTGCCAACTTCTACTGGTCTGGTACTTCAGTTCAGCTTGTGTTTATTGTGTGCGTGTGTGTGTGTGTGTGTGACAATGTAAGGAAATTATGTTATATAATTTGAAGGATGAAACTGCCTTGTCTTTGGGTGCCCAGTGAGAACAGTAACTTCTTCTAACCCAGGGAATTGTCCATTCAGGTTTCTAGTTGCAAATGGCAACATATGTAGTTAAAGCTAGCTTAATATTTAAGTTTATTTTGAGATGTTTTGTCTCGAACAGAGGCATTAAGTGATCATGAAAGACCTTGTATAACTGTCTGTTATAGCTCGCAATCAGTGATGTGATCACTATATAATGCTACAAATTATTTTTCAAACATAATCTTCATTTTTACAATGCTAGGGTCAGTATTCATACTCAGAAACAGTTATTTGCCATGTATCCAACCAACGATGAATGAATATATGATCTCTGTTAATGTAAATAAAATGTTTATTTAGAGATTTGTGTTGGTATTTGTCTTGTTATTTCTGTGTGGAAAATGACGAGATAGATAACCTGAGATGTTTTCTAATCTGCACTGATCATTTGGGACGTAGATCGACATATAGAACCTTCTCATTCTAAACGGAGATAGAACCTTATCATTCTAAACGGAGATAGAACCTTATAATTCTAAACGGAGATAGAACCTTATCATTCTAAACGGAGATAGAACCTTATCATTATAAACAGAGATAGAACCTTATCATTCTAAACGGAGGTAGAACCTTCTCATTCTAAACTCACGACGTGTTGCTCTATCTTGTATTGTATATCTAGGCAATTAGACTACTATAGATCGATATGTAGGTTTACAGCCTAATTTACCCAGGCTATCCATCTGTCTTCAGGAGATATTCATTGTTAACATTTGTGATCGGCTAATTGATGATAATGCAAATTTGTTTTTATATATCATACAGAAACAACAGTATAATCAATACATAACCATAATACAATACAAGTTGAACACCTCTATCCAGAAGAGTAGTTTACACAGACGTATACTGTAAATATATATATATATATATATATATATATATATATATATATATATAGAGAGAGAGAGAGAGAGAGATAGATATAGATAAATATATAAAAGACATAACAAAAACAACTATTATTCTCAAAGATTACAATCAAAGACAGAACATCCGGTTTGTTGTGAAAGAAAGTAATACTACAGAATGTTATGTTCTTTCATTGAGGGAAAATCCATGGTCCCAAAATAATGCCCTTTATCACTCTATATAATAATATAATATATATTAATAAATAACAATAATAATAATAATATATAATATACACTACTCCTCTCCTCGATCTCACTCTTTTGTGAGGAACATGTTGAGAATCCCAGTGTGGAAGTGAGCACTGGCGTTGAGGAGGCAGCAGATCTGGCTCTGGAAGTCTTCTTCAAAGTCTTCTTGATCGTTATCTGTGACAAGATCGTTGACAGTTAGAAATCCGCATATGTCTACATATTTTAACTGTTTTTCTATTAATGTGTTCCCAAATAATATGCCCTTAACTTTAAGATTGTTTTAGTGCTACAAAGCTTGAATGAATCTGGACCCTGATCTGATACAATAGTCATAGTGCCTATAACAACTCACCTGGCAACATGGACATCTCCATGGCAACCTCTGAGAACATGTTTTCCACGGCCTGGATGAAGGACCACTTGTCAGCAGAGGAGGAGAACACCTCACACACCTGCTGCACCATCTTGACGGGCCAGTTCATGGAGTACCCGTCCTTCTCACACACCTGAGAGGGGGAACCAGAAATGTCAGTAGCTCAGGCCGGTTCAGGCAGTACCTTCCGTTAAGTGGGCACAAAATGGGGGAAATGTGTCTCTTAGGTTAAAAGATACCGGAACCCTTGAGCAGATAATAAAGTTATTTAGCAGCAGTGACTGACCAGTACGAGGTACACAATGAGTCGTGAGATCTCAAACAGGCGTCCATTGAGGGCCTTTCTGGCCAGTACGCTGCAGCACACGTTGTTCCCACACAGGAGCAACAGACGAGCCACATTCTCCATGTGCCATGCCTGGGGGAGGACTGGAGGCCAACAGAACCAGCACAAAACAAAACAACTGTCATTCATACACACAGCATTCACACTTTACATTAACATTTTTGACATTTAGCAGACGCCTTTATCCAAAGCGACTTACAAGCGAAGTACATTTATCGCATGCCCGGTACACACATAAAGATAATCTGGCCGATTTTGGCCCGATTTCCCCCTTTCCGACCAAGGACAGCAAACGCCCGATTATCGGATGGCTCTAAAGATTATCCTACAAGATTATCCTGTGGTGTGAGGTGTGTTAAGAGTCAATTTCTCCTGGGCCCCGCGGTGGTGTAGCGGTCTACGCACTGGCCACTAGTGCATGCTGCCCACCGGGGCCGGGGTTCGTATCCCGGCTCGCCAGATCCAGATATGGCCGAGGCACACGGGAAGCGGCATATTGGGCGGCCGCTTCCGAGGGCGGTATAGGAGTATTTCTGGACAAGGATCCGTCGCGCAACACCGCCCCCTGGGTGCCGGAATAACAGTGCTGGGCTCGAGGAGCCAGTCAGCTAGTCTGCCTGGCGGCCTCTTCTGGGACTGCCGGCCACGGGGTCGTGCGGCGGATCCTATGCAATAGGCAGGGGATAATTGGATGCTAGGTTGGGTTCAATTGGCTACCAAATTGGGTGAAAAAGGGATAAAATCAGAAAAAAAAAAAAAAAAAGAGTCAATTTCTCCTGACAATCTGCTCGGAAAATGGTCGGGGCCGACGATCGTAAATATTAAACGTGTTCAATATTTACGATCAAAAGTCTTATTGTCTGTGGCCAAAACTGACAACTCCCAAGTCCGATTGTGAAGTGGAATGGAATGTAGCCACTCAAGAAGCCAGCTGACTGACGCGTCTTCTTCTTTTCGTTCTTCTGCACTTTATTTTCCCTGTAGCACATGGCTGCCTCTACAGGTCAGTCAGGGTACTACTACCCTGTTCACGCGAGACTCCAGACTGTCGGAGGACAGATCTTTATGCATGTGGTTGTATATTGGAGCACACCACACACAATACGATCAAGACTGTTCAATCCATGATTTTTTATCTTCATGTGTGGGGTCCTTCTCAGATAATCAGAAAATCCTTATATGTGTACCAGGCTTAAGGTAAGTGAATCATCTATACATCAGTCATCATCGCACCATTTGCTTAGTGAAATCTATAATCCTATGGTAATGGTACATACTGTACGTGTGGACTGACCAGACATACAGTATATACAGTATACAGACAAAAGAGTGTAAAAGGTTTGTCTACCATTCCTGGGTGTGTAAAATATAATCATTAAAAGTTGCCAAGTCCTCTGGGCTACTGCAGTTACCTATGAGCTCCTCCAGGATGTCCATTATGGTGTTGGGGGTCCAATCTTTGGCTTCCAGGTCGCTGTGTAGCAGGAAGAGAGCCAGGTCCCACTGGGCCCACTGGGCCACCCCAGCACGCAGCTGCTCCTGCCAGCCTAGCGAACCTGGAAAGAACATTCCCTTACACTACACATACACTTTGCCTTGCAACTCTGGCCAACCAAAAAACAAGCATTTCATTTGTTATTATTAACATTAGAATTTGATGTAATTACTAGCAAGTGATTTATATACTGTACAAAAGTGCAACCAGTTTTTTTAAGGTAGAAACCGAGAAGGCCCATGTTGTCCCTCTCACCGTCTGGTAGCAGTGGTCCGTAGAGGATGAACAGCAGCCGGGCTTGGCTGACAATGGGCCAGGGTTTCAGGATGCGGGTCAGCCAGAACAGAGCGTCCTTGCGGTTCTTCCAGGGGTCCAACAGAACCTGTCTGCAGAACAGACGGATCTGTTGCTCCAACAGCTGACATGAACCTGAGGGAGAAAAAAGACATACGGATCACTCACGTCTCTCACACTCTTTCAATTAGCCTTTCTGTTTGTTTCTCTCTCTCTCTCTCTCTCTTATAGGGACAGACACTCACCTGGCTTTCCTGTGACCACTGACAGGATTTTCTGGGGTAGATTTGTGAAGTCGCACAGGAAGTTGAAAACTCTGTGACGCTCCAGCTCCTCCCAGCCGGCTATCAATGTCTGTCAGTCAAACATTAACCATCTCAATACAGGATTCAGCCTTTGATATTAAATTGTCTGATGTTCTTTGTAACTAGGCTCTCACCTGTAGAAACGCTCCATAGCTGGAGAAGCCTTGGCATTGCACTGATTTAATGCACTCTTCCATCATGAAGCAAGGAACCTGAGTGGGAGGTAACAACTGTGTTAGTCTAAGTAAGGTTAACTAGAAAATAACAATCTATTCAATGTTGTCAACTGTTTGGTTTGTTTAGAAATGTGAGAATGTTTGTAGAGCACAAACAGCTAAACATTGCCTCATCTGTCCTCCCTCACCTCTCTGTCTTACCTGTGAAAACTTGCTATATATGAACGTTAGCCTATCCTTTGTTGGCAGCAAGACGGTACATCTCTTGAACAATAAACCTGAAACAATGAGCAAAAACAACAAGAATGTAACATAGTGACTATATTTGCCAACCAGGACCACTTGCTTTCCTCATCGGACCCCCTATGAAAGGAGATAGAAATAATACTTTGGTCTATCTACCTGATAAAGAATTACAGCAGAAATAATGTGGCTCTGAATATTAGTAAGTTTATTCTAAACATGTGTGTTCTTGGCCAACCAACTAAGTAAAATAAGGGTAAATTACTCAAATAAAGCTGTTGAGGAGCCTCTCACCCAGCGATGTGTAGTGTTCCAGTGAGGACACCTCGGTGGAGTGATGACACCCCTGTACGATGGTCCTCTTCCTCCAGGTCTGAGTGGAGACATAGCCCATGATGTGGCGACTGATGGCCTTGGACACCATGCTCAACACACTGATCTGCAACACTTTACCACAACAAACAAATGAATGAATGAATGAATGAATGAATGAATGAATGAATGGACTTTATTGTCAAATGAGGCAGGGAGAAACATCTCATTAATTCAGATGCACGTCATTGGAGCTATACATATTTAAGACCATTTTAGTACCCTGCCCCTGGTAACGGCTTCAATCAGAATAGTCCAGCCTCATAGGTATGTCTCATCTAAATAATCATAATTAAATTCACCCATCCTGAAAAATGTCCAAAGCAAACAGAACCCACCAGAGAGTCTGTCCAGGATCATGTCAAAGACCTCGGGGGCCAGCCGCTCATGTGTGTGTGTGTGTGTGTGTGTGTGTGTGTGTGTGTGTGTGTGAACCCACCAGAGAGTCTGTCCAGGATCATGTCAAAGACCTCGGGGGCCAGCCGCTCGAAGAAACTGGCCTGAACCTGACGACCCTGTCTGCGGGTGGTGACGGTCCTGACGGGAGACGGCGGCCGGCGTCTGCACACGTCTGTGAATTCCCTTGTCGCCATAATAACTGGAATACTCTGTCAAGCCTTTATTGTCCCGTAAATAATCTAGAAGCGAAAGGAAATTGCCAGTTAAGTTAAACTTGGTTACTTAGCCACGAACTGAAAAGTTGCTAGCTAGAGTAAGTACACCGTAAGCCTTACCCAGCTGAGGAAATGGCACTTGTCAATAAACCTTTGAAATTGTTGCCTTACTGAGCTTTAAATGCTCCTTCACATGCTGTTATGTGTTCTGGTAAATATTGACACCACTGACATGAGACAATATAATAATAAACTATAATATATCTAAACTAAAAGTCACCAACAGTTTTACCTCAGCCGGCGAGCTGCACAGTTCCTGCTCCCTCGCGAGGACACTCGCTGAACAACAAGGGGTGCGTTCGTAACGACGCTCTGGAAATCTGATCAGCACTCATGGAATGCCTGTTGTCCAATCAAATTACTTGGTCGCTTTATGACGTTGAACCCAGTGTGCGTTCCGGCGCTCTCAGAGCAAAATGTACGAACGCACCCAAGGAGCGCTACCGCGAAATACGATCAGCTCGCGCCGCATCATCTCGCGCCAAAAGTAAACATCACTAATAATAATAATAATATTCGACTCTTTATTTGCTTCAACTTCTGACAATAGTTTAATGTAAATTAATGCTGTAGCCTTAAGGTGAGAGAGTGTGACTTGTATGAAATAATATAGATGTTCTATCTCCGTTTAGGGTAGTTCAGAGATATTGAGCGTCAACGTTTTTGTTGAGTTTTGTGAGATGGAACCTTTGTATTTTATTAATTACTAACTCAAAAATGTCAACATTTTAAAAATAACACCACACAGGCATTAATAAACACCTAATGGATCAGATTATGTTTTAAAAAAACAACTGAAAACTAAATGTTGACCAAAAATGGAGATAGAACCGTATAATTCTAACGTCACGAAGTAAGAGTAAAGATAGAAAGTGCACTTTAGGAGAAAACATCAGATTTGATTTGATCTTCTGCCTCTTTCTCACTCACTGTTTCGCATGACGTCATGTCCCAGAATGGGAGGGGGGGGGGCAGACAGACAGACAGAGAGCAAGGAGAGGCCGCGCAGGCGCAGTAGCCACCTCATCTGACAGCCACACAGTGCAGCATTCAGCAGAGCAGAGCGGGTGTGACGGGTTCTAACATCTAACGGGTTTAGGCGTCGCTTCTTCTCTCATCCCTGAAACATCATCTCAGCATCACAACCTGAACCTCTGGGAACCTCTGGGAGAAAGCACATCATCAAGTCTCCGAGTCTAGTACAATTTCCACCCAAAACCACCATGTCTGTGGGTAGTGACTTTGGAAACCCTTTAAGAAAATTCAAACTCGTCTTTCTAGGGGAGCAAAGCGGTAAGTCATCTGAATTCTCTCTGGAGAAGTTGTTCAACATTTTAATATTATAATATTAATAATTAGTAATTAGGTGGAGCAGAATTAATTTTAATTTAATTTAATTAATTAAAGCAGAATGAAGACACCTGCTGGTATTAGATTAGACAGCTGTAGGGTAGCATCTAGAAGTTGTAATGATCTCTGTGCTTTACACAATGAAAGGGTTAGTTAGTAACACATGTTAGGATTGTATCTATGGTGGGGATGTTCCCTGCATGTTCTCATGCTTTTAATCCAAATAGTTGATTATTATCTGATTCACAAAAGTTGATGATATTAGGATATTCGCGCGGGGGTCAATTGTTTATTTGATTGTATTTGTGTTATTATTATTATTATTATTATTATTATTATTATTATTATTATTAACACTTTGCTCAGCGTGGGGTTGAGCAGCGGAGAAAACTGCCAAGTTTATCACCGCAACTGAGGACAGAGAGACAAACATATTCTCACCATTCAACATATTGCTTGTCCTTAAAATGATTATTAACCACGACTTTCTAACGGTTTGATTATGTTATGTTGATTACATGTTACATTTAAAAATGTAAAATGCGCAGTAGCCTACAGTGCTACAACAATTTCATTTATTTACATATCGATAATGAAATAATTGTGGTTATTTATTTATTATAATCTATTTAGAGTCATCTGTAGTCGTTTCAGTGGGATTATTATTGTTGTCAAATGCGATCGCTGTTTGGTTGAGAACAGGAGATAGATAGTCTCTAGATGAATGTCCCTCTGTGTGGAGAGACTCAGAGACACACCCAGGTTGCCAGGGTCGTATCAGGAGAACTTGTGTAGCTGCAGTGAGTCTCTCAGCCAGCCTGGGGTGTGTTCCTCTCTGCAGACGATGACTGAGTCATTAATCTGCATACTGAGGTGCTACTGTATCTACTGTACCGTGTGTCTATTGACAACCGTACATATGAAGTGGATGGATGACTGTTGACTGTTTATACGGGACCAACTTATGATCTATCTTAGATTAGTCAGTGACTGCATCGTAATCACTACCTACCCACCCACACCCTGATGAGACAACTTGAAGCCTGTTCCATGTCTCATATGAGCCTGATGGATGTGTCTCGTATGTATGAGGAGCGTGCAGGAACCTTTCCCATGTTTCCATCATGTCGTTTAGAGGGATGGGGATGGAGGGAGTAAACAATAAAAGAGTGCTGCCCCTCCCTGGAGAAGAACATTTGGGATTCTTTGACCTCTCCTCCCCTGTAAACATATTCGAGGCGTTTTAGAAGAGTCTAGTTGTGGTTACGTCAACCGCCTCTCTGTTTCAGAGACAGCTAGGCTATATCAACTAAAGCCATTTAGTCTCCTGGACAATGAACAACGTATTGGAAATCTATTGTCTATTATTTTGACTACCTTCGGTCATCCCAGTGCGTATATATTATACTCTGACTGGCCGTGGGAAGGGGCTGGTGTATGTATTTTCATATTGTATGTTGTTTCCATGTGAGCAACGGCCTTAGACAACCCTTTGACAACATACCAGTGCCACACATGCAGTTCTAGAGGTTTCTCTGGGTGTGTTACCCAGGGGTAATAGGTGACGATAACATTACTTATGGGGCTTTGAATGATCCATCCATTGTGTTGTCTGTCTTCATCTAATATGGATTGCCAGTCTAGACAAATCATGTTACCACAGCCAGCGGAGGTGTGAATGATGTCGCAGGTGGATGTTATTGTGAGTGTGATGTAACTGTTTAGGAGCTCGTTCTACCTACAGTAACTCCAGGTCACAATGCAGAGCATGCTAGACATGATGCAATCCTTGCCAATCTTGTACTGTAGGCCTACCTTTGACATTGTAAGGGATTTATTCATTTTGTCAGGTACAATGCTTGTGGCTCATATCTGATATTCATTTGTTATATCTACACAGTTGTGTAATTACTCTTAACAAGGTCTCTGTGGTTTAGGGATGAAAGCAGCAGGGTAGATCACAGTGAACTGACAGTAGTGAATGTTCTTTCTTCTGCTACTGTCTGTGTTCATGTAATCATATTTAACCTCCCTGGCGTCCCTTGTTATAGTAAGTCAGTGTATAAGTCAGTATATACTCCGCAAAGTTCCCACTTCATTGAGGGGCGTAGTGTCGAGGGCATACCATTTTGAAATTAGCCAATTAGCCTACATTAAGCTGAAAGTTAATGTCTGTAATGATTCTTAAGATTCTTCTATATTCCTCATTGAAGGTTGGTTAAGAATCATAGAGCATTACCGTACTTCATATTGATTTAGAATAGTGATTTTACTTCTTTCTTTTAGTTCAAAATGGCTGTTGATGGCACAGGTGTCATCTGTCCACCAGGTGGTAAATGTGCTTATTGATTGTGTTCAGTTTCTTCTCCCTGCATGCAGTCACATATATCTCCAGTGGTTATTGTGTTGTCATGGTACCCTGTGTTGATCAGAATAAGAGTATGTTAAGAATAAGAAAGTCTATATTAAAGGAAAACAAGGAGAATGTAATGTAGGCATTATTTGGTGGCCACCACCATCTGCAAAGACCTGAAAAGCACGCAATAGGTTGATAGAGACAGTACATAGCAATAGGTTGATAGAGACAGTACATAGCAATAGGTTGATAGAGACAGTACATAATTAATAAATCAATTAGCTCATCAAATATGCATAATGTCTTATTGAGTTACATTGCCGGAGGAGCAATTTCAAATGTTCATATTTGTTTCCAGGGTTGACTGACTAATGTAAGACTCGCAGGAATGTTTCCTGCCATTAGCAAATGAGAAAATCTTCTTTGAGTTCTTGTTTGCTTTTCTTTAATTCATTTAGTTTTGAGTTTCATTTAGGGATGTTTCTTCCTTGATAAAGATTGTAGTAAAAAAGTAGTAAGTAAAAAAAATCCATATAAAGTATGTGACACTTCAAGAAAATGCTCTCGTACTGTACAAGAGGCTATAGGATAGATTCAAGATTCAAGATTCAAGATAGCTTTATTGTCTGTCACACAGTGACAGAAATTCTCCTTTGACAGGCAGAAGTGCAGCTCAAGAATACATTTCCACATTAAAAAAATAGGATTGCAAATGTCAGCATTACTCATAAATATCGCTTATATAGACAAACGCCTAATGACAGAGAGATTTGAGATGTGAAATATCAGCAAGATGAATATACCCTCCCAGGTCAATACCACCATGGATCTCTGATGGTCTGGAGACAGCTGAGTGGAGGCTGAGAAGCCCCAGTGTCTTGGAGCCGTTTCAGGAGAAGTGTCCAGGGTGCTGAACCGCCGAGCCACCGGGGAGGCTGATGTGAAACCCAGCCTGTGTGTTCGGGGGGTCCAGGCCCGTCTGGGGGAGATAAGGCTCAGACAGTCGGTCTGTTATCACGCAGGGCACAGCCCAGCACAGCCCAGCACCCAGGGACTGTGTTTTTTCAGCCACAGTGAAGCCAGACAGACAGTGGCGGGCGGCTCCAGTTCCGCATTTGATTGGCTCTCCTCTAACTGAAGCGGCGCTCCTCAACATGTCCAGCGTAATTGCAGCGCTGGTGGCCAGGCAGGCGTGAATCCCGGCAGGTCGCCCGCCATCATTTATTGATGCACAACGGGACTCAAGTATGTCAGTAGCAGGGGCAGAGACGCTGCAGGAAACACAGCAACATGTTCCAGCTTGATGGAGGGTTGACAGAGCCATCTGAAGGCCTTTTTTAAGGGGTCGGTTAATGGTTAATGGTTAGGCATGAGGTCATGTGGTCTTAGCTTTACAAAATGAACAACATTCGAGAAAATAAATCGTTCGGAGGTCTAAATTATTCAGAGGTCTGTGCCGATGTCTTCCCCTTTTGTGCACTAGAAGTTTAAAGGGTAATCTATCATTGGTACATACAATCTTTGATGGAATTATTAATATACTGTATAGAAATGTGTTCTTGAAGAATCTACCTAAATACTGATTGTGAATCTCAATGTTTGTGAACACTGCAATGGTAAACAACCACTGTAGGCTATAACTTTAAAACATAAAACATACTTTCATGAGCTGTAACTGAAAAAACAACTGTCATTTGGAATGTTTGAGCTGAAGGACGAATAATGGCGGGAAGAATCATTGTTAGCATTGTTAGCATTGATACGTATCAACCATGAAGATGAACAGAGAACAGAGAACAACATTAGTTAACTTAACCACTTTGCCTCCCTGACTGTAGTCATTCAGAGTCTATAAACTCCTTAAAGTGGGACGTGAGTCACGGATGTTCTGGTGTGGAAAACCGTTTAAATATCGTCCGAGGGAATGACGACTCCAGATCGAGTGGGTGGCGGTTGCAGCTTTCATGCAGGCGGAATGTTAAATGAGTCGTCTCTCCTGGCTGCTTCTCTGGCTGTCCTCTACGCTGCCTGTGTGGAAGGCTCGTCTCTCCTGGCTGCTTCTCTGGCTGTCCTCTACGCTGCCTGTGTGGAAGGCAGGCGGATCCAACTTCCCTGGCCAAAGCCGAGGGGTTTTAAGCTGGAAAATCAGCTGGTTTTCCTAAAGTCGGTGTGCCCACCGCCGCCCACGCTTACTGTGGAAGCAGCACCTTGCCAACGTTCAGCCTCAGAGCAATCAACAGGGTCGCTGTTGAGATGGTCGCTTCATTCTGTCTGTTTATTAGCTCATACGCTAGCTGTTTAGCTGTTTAGCGGTAGTTGTTTAGCCATAGGCAGGTTTTTAGGTAGCAGTACTTACTGCACAATACCAAAAGCCAATTGTCTGGAGGTAATTCCCTCTTTGCAAGCTTCATTTCACCTCAGACAAACAAATGGGGATAGATTTGGTAGAGACATCAGCTTGTCTATCGTGAGGCCTTGCTCACTGAATCTGAATCCGAATGCTGTTTTTTTTTTACATTTCTCAGTGCTCCCAGGTTGTAATAGCATAGCTTAGCATTGGCTTCCAAATATTGCTGAATCACTCGACCAATGCTACAGAGTGGCGTTGTGGAGGTAGTCTGAAGCATCAATCACAGTGTCTCCAGGCAACAGCACTCTGAGCTATTGAAGCTCTGGGGTTTTGGCTCCCTCAGACAGGGAACACATTTTAACCCTTTTCTAGGAGTCCACAGCCTCAATATGACGCAGCTAGATAGAAGGTTTATTTAGAATGGCATATATCATTACTGAGCCATTACTCTAACCTCAATAGGGTGGCTTTAATATTTTGTATATATATATATACGTATATGTATATATGTTACGGTACATAACAAAACTAGGGTTAGGGGTTAGGGTTAGGATTAGGGTTAGGGTTAGGGTTAGACATGCCAGCATGTACCAAGTCACCCTAGCACCTAACCCTAACCCTAGTTTTCCCACATGTACCGTATTCCCACATGTACCGTAACATATATATATATATATATATATATATATATATATATTAGTCCAGACATTTCTAAACAAAAGAGGATCATCAAAGTGTGTGTAGAGTGCGTAAAGAAACAGGTTGGCCTGGTTAACGTGATTGTGATTTCCCGTAATGCTTTCCAGTTGTACTTGTAACCTCATTGTACATCTTATATGCACCCAACACTATCAATCCCACTCTCTCTCTGGTTTAGGCAGGTTTGCAAAGATCTCCACAATTAATCATCAGCATTTGTGGATGGGTTGGAGCTTGATACGGATGTTTAGAGCCCTTTTTCTCTGCTGGTTTGTGTTTAGTGTTCTGTGCTTCCCTCTTTGCATTTTAATGACGTTCACAAACAAGTTGGTTTTGTCTTATCTGTTCCAGCTCCGCACCTCAGGCTTGGTAACATACTTTGATTGTGCCTCTGTGATGTGCTTCATCGTTCTTCACCTCAGAATCAATATGCCTTTCATTAGGCAGCTGGTGAAGTAATCATCTATTTATATGTCTTTGATAACGTGATATAAACGACTATCGTACCAAGCTGTGTTCATTTAGGAACAATAATAAGAATCTGTAGGCACCTCTAGAACCTAATTATCGTACCTAATATTGAGACTGTCTTGTATTTCTGCAGTTTTATCAAGTGGAACGTCGACAAAATTGGTCAATTTAAGATCAGCCAATGAGCTTGAAGAACAGATATTGCTATATGTAGCTGGATTTCTGTTATCTGCATGGAACTATAAACTGTTTTTGTAATGTTTTGCTTCACTCTTTTAAGCCAAGCTAAAAAGCAATAGTTATGCAAAAGGTATGAGCACTGGCCAGCAACTGTTTCTCAATGAATATGTTTGTTTATTCTTTTCTGCCAGATGTCTATAATGTACATATACATATAATGTAACTTACTTTATGTGGCCCAGCATGCCTTGGGCCCTAATTTGAAAATACACGGACACAGGCTACGGACACAGGCTACAGACACAGGCTAGTATCAAACCTGGATCATCAGCGTACCACACCCCAAAAAGCTACGGCAGCTTTTGGGCTAAGGACAATGGTGGACGTGGACATTCTCACGGATGGTTACCAGGTTTCAGGCACGGTTACGAGGCTAAGCACCAGAGAAAAGTGTTGCCTAAATTGCCATGGTTGAATGTTGAGTAATCGGGTATTTTGTATGTGGTCCGAAGACAGTGCACTGTAATAACATTTGGTATGACTGTTGTGTTGTACCATGGTATGGTTGTAATGTCGTAACAGTTTGACCTTTGAGAAGCTGCTGACAGAGGTTGTTTTAGAAGACGGTATTGATCTGAGGTTCGCGTCAATGTAACTGCGCAGATAAATCCAATTTGGTTGTTTTGTGGATTCAGGCTTTTCTCCTGGGTGTGATGGACTTGAAATGAACGTTCAAATCAACAATTTCAGGGCCGAAAGCGCCAAAACTATTTTCTTAAGGTTTCCGCCTGTTCTTGTGTTTCATGTGGATTTAAAAGTTCTGAGGTGAAACATAGTCAGACACTGTGTTTGTTTGTCTCATCTTGTTTCATTCTGCTTTAATTTATATTCCTCTGTGTTCTTATGGTCAGGCAATTAACATATTTATGATCTCTCTTTAAGTAGCTAAGACATTCTGGATGAAATGAATGAATGAATGAATGAATGAATGAATGGTCTTTATTGTCATTGATATAGTACAGGTACCATACAATGAAATTTGGGAGGGGTGGCTCCCCTGGTGCTAGGAAAAAAAACTAAAAACAAGAAGGGAAAAGAGCTGGTTTACATAAATAAAGGCTATGTACACTATCCACTATACATACTATACAAATAAAACACTATGCTGTACTCTATGCTATGCTATACCTATTCTAACATTTCCTATCTCTGAACCTTATGTACCCGAGGGTTGTCATATTGCACATAGTGTTATTGCACATTCATTTAAAGTGTCGCAGTTTGCAGGTTTGAAATGTTCACAGTTGTGTTTCAGTATTGCACTTGATTACAATCTAGTAGCTGCCATCAAATTGTCTAGATTGTCCAGGGCCTATACTTAGGTCTTTGCTGTGTTCAGGGCCTGAATGGCCCTGGGGTAGAAGCTGAGCTTCAGTCTATTTGTCCTTGCGAACATGGTCCTGAACCGCCTGTCCGAGGGCAGCCGAGCAAAGTGTTCGTTCCCAGGGTGGGATGGGTCTCTGGAGATCTTGGAGGCCTTCCTGAGGCAGCGTGTGTTGTACAGCTCTTCCAGAGAGGGGAGGGGGGCGCCGGTGATCTTCTGAAATGTTTCATCTTGTGAAACGAACTAACTTGTTTTTAATGTGAGAAAATCTATTTTAATCTGAAAATAGAAATGCACAACATATACTGTAGATGACAGGTTTCCGTTACATAATCTGTCCCTGGATAGACTCAGGCCTGCTACAGTATCAGGGATATTAGACTTGCTGAGGCAGATACGTATCTCCTTTAAACCCATGCCAAACCTGCCATGATGCTGGCCAACAGCCAAACCTGCCATGGTGCTGGCTAACACCCAAACCTGCCATGCTGCTGGCCAACAGCCCTCACAGCAAGGGGCAAGCACAGAAAGCCTGAGGTCCCACAGCTCAAATCAAATGATCATATCACCATAAAGTTAGAATTAATGAGGGTGCACGCTTTAGGGATGGATTTCAAAAATGTTGACTTTTGATACATACAGTACACCCCTGTCTTTGTTATTGTCACATTAACACAGAAAATAGGCCTACATATGTGCTAGGCTATATTGTCAGTTATTTATGCAGAACTGAGGGAGGAAGGAGGCTCTTCATTGAGGCTTATTGGGCGATGACCGTTGCGTTCAGACATGTTGATGTCACGCTGTAGCTGAAACTGAACCCCAGACTCCTGGTCAGTGAACAGCGAGGGAAATAGAGACACTAGATCTTTGTGTAGGACTTACCCCCCAGACCGAGGGCACAGCTGATCGGTGTGAGCGTGTGCTGCGGGTGTGAAAGGGTGTGAGAGGGTGTGAGTGTGTGTGAGTGTGTGAGTGTGTGTGTGAGTGTGTGTGAGTGTGTGTGAGTGTGTGTGTGTGAGTGTGTGAGTGTGTGTGTGAGTGTGTGAGTGTGTGTGTGAGTGTGTGTGAGTGTGTGTGAGTGAGTGTGTG
>NC_137677.1:860586-895586 GCF_963989245.1 Nansenia antarctica
AGTTTGTCTTTCCTGGACCCTCATTAATCTCAGAGTGTGGGGGGCCCAGGGCGAGGGGGGGGGGGGGGTTGGACTCCACTGCGTGAGCTAGGATCCCTGGCTAGATGTGAGGAGGACAGTGCACCAGGGTGGTGGTGACGGCGTGGACCACAGCAGGCGTCAGAGGGGTACCAGACCAGGGAAGATTTGTGGAGTGGAGACCCACTCTCCATTCATCACTGCCGTTTAGTGTAGACCCACATGCAGGCAGGGTCACTACCTGATGTATCACAGGGTGGGAGCTAGCCTAGGTGGTAGAGACTAGAGACTAGAGAGGCCTCTAGGCTACAACTGTGTAAAACTGCTCTCTGGCAAGATGAGTCATTAATCTACTCTTAGACAGAGGGACTTTTATATTTAGTGTTACAAAGTTTTTTGTTTACTCAGAGGGAGGGTGGATGTTCCTGTCTACAACTGAATGTTTTTGTGTGCAAATGAGGTCAGGATTCTTCTTATTTTTCCCAGGATTCAAAGCTGTTTTTGTTTGTGTCTCTGATAAGGAGCCTTGTAATAACAAAGGCATTTCCTAGTCTTCACAAGCACAGAATAGCTTGGATTGCCCTTCATTGGTACAGTGTTGTCTTTTGAAATTACAATTTATTTAGAGTTCCTTGTTTTGTAAGATGCTGGCGGCTAAGATGCTGGCTTCCACTGTGTTTAACTTGATTATGAGAGCATAAACTAACTTGTGAGCTTAGAATTATAAGGTTCTATCTCCGTTTAGGGCAGTTCAGAGATATTGAGCGTCAAAGTTTTTACATTCCATTATGTTCTGTGAGATGGAACCTTTGTATTTTATTAATTACTAACTCAAAAATGTCAACATTTTAAAAAAATAACACCACACAGGCATTAATAAACACCTAATGGATCAGATTATGTAAAAAACAAAATGTTGACAAAAATGGAGATAGAACCTTATAATTCTAACGTCACGATCTGTGTAGCCGTCTGTAGAGATATGGAACACCTAATGCAAGGCTTGGCTCAGACCGCAGATATTGGCACACCGCTGACACCAATTACGGCCTGTAATTATTTAACTGAGTCGTTGCGATGGGATTCACTGTAGCCTTTGGGCCATGACCATGAGCATGACTAATAACTCTTATTAAAGTGAGGCTGACTCCTAATAGGAGCGGGTGAGCCACACTGGAGGACCGTAGCTGGTAAACAATAAGAAAACTACAATGGAATGAACAGAACAAAGGCAAGGTTCTACAGCTGCTTAACACGCTGTGAGGAGATGGATGACAGAGGAAGCGGAATGTACATTGTCTTTAGAATTTGTCTGATGGTTCTAAAGAGGTCGTCAGTGGAGTCCAGTTCCATGCCGTCTGTTGGTCTGTTCTGTCTCTAGATTCTGTCTATAGGCATTTGTAGGAATCGAACAAACCTCAATCGTGACGTTAGAATTATAAGGTTCTATCTCCATTTTTGTCAAAATTGAGGTTTTTTTTACATAATCTGATCCATTAGGTGTTTATTAATGCCTGTGTGGTGTTATTTTTAGAATGTTGCAACTTTTTTAGTTAGTAATTAATAAAATACAATGGTTCCATCTCACAAAACATAATGGAATGTAAAAACTTTGACGCTCAATACCTCTGAACTGCCCTAAACGGAGATAGAACCTTATCATTCTAAGCTCATGCAATTCCAAATGAATGGACCTGAATAGGTTCCATCCAATCCCATTAAATGATGATGAGGAAGGGTGTGGGGCAGAGCCTGGTACCCACAGTACACTGGGCCAAACAGACGAGTCCTGAATGAATGAATGAATGAATGAATGAATGGTAACGACTCAGTGGACAAACATAGTTGAACGCTGCCGTACTCTGAGGCGTGTGCCTGACTCTCTCCTCCAGCCCACAGGGACACAGGGGAGGTGGTGATGGGCAGAGGGGGACTGAGGGAGTACTGTTATTCACCTCAGAGGTCTCTAGAAGCCCCAACATGTAATTGCACCTGCGCCTACGTTGTGTTATTCGATTTGTGCGGAGAACATTTTGGACCTGTCAGGTGGTTTAGCTTTGTTATCATTTCAAAATGAATTAATAAGGACATGATGCAGTTCTGTCTGGAAACTGAGTAAAAAAAAAATGTGACGCCCTTGGAGTGTGCCCTTTCTGCTAGACAGATGCGTCAGTGAACCAATTGCATATTTTTGCATTTTGACCGTGATCCATTTTGTAAAGACTTCCCGTGAACAATTAATAATCCGCCAGCCAGTCCGCCACCCCCGCATTTGTCTTTCTCCGTTTCGTTTTTCATGGAGGCAAGATCAATAACTGTGTCTAGCTTTCAGGGGTTTGACAAGTTGCTGCGGCCCACTCAGACGACTCTGTTTGCATTATCGTCAGCGTGGAAGAACATTTGATTTGGATAACTTTGTTTGTTCATGAGACAGAGCTGGCATGACAGTTTTTTTTTTCACATTTTAAAACGTTTTTTAATAGTCTTCACTCTTTTAGTGTTATGATCTTTTCCTGTATAGTAACTCCCTCTATATAAGCTGGGGAAAGATTTACCACATTGCCATGTGTCCTGATGTTCTGACCAACCACATGTTCCTGGTGTTATCGTACATAAGAAGTCATGCATGTCGGATCATATTGGACTTGTCCTGTATCAGGGAGGATGCTGGCTCTAGTCCTGCAGCTTCCCAGCACCCTAACCCCCCACCTTATAAGAAGGGAATCTAATTTAAACATTGAAACGTCAAACTGGCCTTTCTCAGACCCACTGGCCTCAAATAGCAGACATGTGACTATCTCCTCTCCCAAGGGAATCACACAATCACAACCCTGCCAGAGTCATATATCTCACAACTGGTGTCACTCCTTGATGGGTGTGTGTGTGTCTGTGTGTCTGTCTGTGTGTCTGTGGGTGTGGGTGTGTGTGCGTGTGCGTGTGTGTCTGTGTGTCTGTGTGTCTGTCTGTGTGTCTGTGTGTCTGTGTGTCTGTCTGTGTGTCTGTGTGTGTGGGTGTGGGTGTGTGTGCGTGTGCGTGTGTGTGTTTCTATTGCCTTTATGGGGAGGAAGTAAAATGCCCCATTAAGCCCAATTTAGACTTCAGAGGAGCTGAAAGATGAAAGATGCTTCTGAGAGCTTCATTTGTGGTGGACCCTTACCGGCTTTGTTAAGTTTGAGAACTTCATTAAGTCCATTATTAATCCATTACTGGGTGATATTGGTTATGGATGTGTCCTGGTAAGAGTTCATATTGCTGGCCGACCCACAGGTTCAATCTGTGTCAAACATGTTGTAACTCAACGTCATCACCCACCTTGTATATGAACATAATTAGATTAGATTGACTAGATGGCTACAGTTGGCGTGGAATATCCTAGATAGTGTAACACTGTCACAACACAACAGAACAGGTTTGTGGAGCTTGAAGAAGCTTCCCTGCACATAAACTCTCTTAATTGGTTTCATGCAAGGCTTACATTGTATTGCTTTTTGTTAGCTTGTGTGTGTGTGTGTGTGTGTGTGTCTGTGTGTGTGTCTGTGTGTGTGTGTGACTGGAAGCAGGTTACATATTCTGCTAAGCATCATTGTGACAGGCCTAGCAGCAGATAGCTTGTTTACCTTCAACATGCTTCACATGAAAGAGGAGGGAGGATCTATTCCCTGGTAGAGAGAAAAGAGAAGAATAGAAAGAAAGAAAGGTGGAGGAGGAGAGGAAGTGGCTTTGCAGTGATTCCCAGGCCTGTTGGCATTGTTGTTAAACCCTTTCTGCTTTGAAGACAGGTGCTGTGGATGGGAGTGCTGCGTGCTGGTTTACAGGCAGAGTAGACCTCTGGGTTACCAGGGGGTTGAACCATGACAATGGACTCACCGTGGTCCTGAATATGGTGCTGTCAGTCAGTATAGTTTCATGCATTTCAGAGCACACACTAAGACTCCTGAACACTGATAGACAAGGAAACATACCGTAGTTTCTTTCTCTGTATATCTGTCAGAATGTATGACATCTTCTTCCACTCACAGGAGTGGCAGCGTTTCCAGTCTTACTCCCCAGACTGGTTCTGTCAGGAGGTTTCTCAGATGTGGCAGTTGGTGCCAATCGCATTGTATTTAGTTGTTGCTAGTAGGCTACACTGTATAGCAGGGGTTATACACTGTTTTCACAATGGGCCACATGAGAAACCGGGACTATTGTTGAGGGCCGGACCAGTAGACAAACTTATAACATCACGTGCAGAAGATGTGTATCATATTACAATCACACAGTCACCCTTATTAAACTGTTTAATCATATCTGATTCCCTTTGCAAGCCATTAAATCAATAACATTATTATCAAACGTACATTCTGTTAAATGTAATTACGTCACACACATGTAGAGACATGTCAGATACAGCCCAGCCTTGAACACATGACTCTACATACATGAGACTGTTTGACTTCTCTGGGTGTTCACATTATTATAAACCAGATGCTCTCATACTGTATTTTCATTATTAGCTAGTTATTATTGTAATGTTTACCTATTTTACTGTATCTGACATTGCTGCTGCATATTCACCATCTAGCAGACACACTGAGAGCACAAACTATATGATAACAAACCATAACCAGCTCAGAAATTACTCTGTGTGGGGAAATATACCATAATCTTTCCTAATGAGTGACAACAGATAAAGATTAATCTAAATGCTTATTTTACTGCTTGGTCAGTCAGCGTGATTGACAGGAGAGATGATCAGAGGGGCAGAGTTTTTACCACCCTTATTCAGGTAAGGGCCGAACAATGGATAGAGTTTCTCAGTGAAGGTGCAGCCAGTGAAAGAGTAGATCAGAGACCTGGCCTCCACATCATAAAAGGAGACCTGGCCCTCCTCATAATCCACAAACACCCCCACCTTCTGGGGCTTCTCTCTCAGGGACAGGGGGACAGCAGGGCCAGCGAGTGCCCTGTACTCATTTCCATTTCTCAACCCTACAGTCCAGTATCCATTCACAGGGCTCAGTGTGATACTCCCCTTCCTGTTGATGGACTCTCTGGCCACTCCTACATCCCAGTCAGTCTTCTCCTTCACCTCCACTTCATAGTAAAACCTCCCTGAGGAGAAACCCTCCTTTCCCAAGACAAAGACACACAGGGAAAACCTCTCTGCGTTATCAGGGACATTCTTTCTTGTGTCTCCATGTCTAACTTGTTTCCCATCCTCAGACAGAATGAGACAGGGATGTGCTGTATCAGGGTCCAGAGTCACGTCCACTGCATACTGCTGAATCATCTTCAGCTCAACATCACACAACTTCTTCACTTCGCTCGTAAGTGTCTCCTCCAGCTGAGACACAGCTCTCCTCACAGTCCCCACAGCTCTCCTCACAGTCCCCACAGAGAGATCACTGTGAACCCTGACCTCAGACCAGTCCTTGGTGTGTGGAGGGGTGGACAGGGAAGGGAAGCTCTGGAGGAGGTGGAGGTGGTCCTCAGTGTGTGAGAGCTGCTCCAGCTCAGCGCTTCTCCTCTTTAGCTCAGTGATCTCCTGCTCCAGCTCTTTAATCAGCCCTTCAGCCCGCCTCTCTGCTGCTTTCTGCTTCTCCTCGATCACGTCAAGGAGCTCAGCCTGGCTTCTCTTCATGGAGTCCACCAGAGCAGTGAAGACCTGTACGCTGTCTGCTTTCTCTCTCTGTGTATCTTTCTTACTAAGATCTACTGAGTGTTTGATCTCTGAAACCTTCTGCAGTCGCTCCTGGATCATCTGCTGAACATCTGCCTCTGTCTTCCCCAGTTGAGCCTTCCTCTCTCCATACTCCTCCTCTATGGGGACGGTGTCATGGGTCTTGTGGTCTGTTTTCATGCACAGCCAACACACACACATTTCATCGCTCCTACAGAACAGCTCCAGGGGTCTGTCGTGCTTCTTACACATCCTGTCTTCCAGGTTCTCCACAGGGTCGATCAGCTTGTGTCTCTTTAAGCCTGCGACTCTCTGATGAGGCTCCAGGTGAGTCTCACAGTAAGAGGTCTGACACACCAGGCAGGAATTCAGAGCCTTGCGCTTCGTCCCAGTGCAGACGTCACAAGGCACTTGTCCAGGTTCGACAGGGGACTCATCTTCAGCCCTGACTCTCATTGTCTTGAATTTCTCTACGACCTCTCTAAACGTTGTGTTGACGCGAAGCTCAGGTCTTCTATAGAACGTTTCCTTACACAACGGACACAGACACAATTCACTGGTGTCCCAGTACTTTCTGATACAGGCCATGCAGAAGTTGTGTCCACATGGAGTAGAGACAGGGTCAGTGAACACATCCAGACAGATGGAACACAGGAACTGCTCCTCAGACAGGAGACTGCTGGAGGAAGCCATATCTAGAGAGACCAAAGGTGACACCATAAAGCATTTCCTGGAATCAATCAGATCTCGATAGTTTCAGCTATGGAGCTGACAAGACTGTCTTATGAGATTATACAGCGACCAATGATGATAACATTATTCTACATCACATTGGAAATAGTCCTTCAACCAAATCAATATGTTTTACATGCTGAATATATAAACCAAACTGGTAGAGACTACACAATAGTTTATCTTGACTTGTCATTGTAAGTCTCAACTCACCTGTCTGTGATTCTGTGAGAGTGTGATAGATGTCTCTGTCCTTTCTACTGTATGTGTGATAGATGCCTGTTTGAGGACGATATCTAACAAGTTTGAGAGAGTCTGCCCTTGTCCACGATACACTTTACGTCTCTACACAGTTTAGTTTCATTTCAGCTGCCTGACGTTGAGATGCTCCTCCCCTCCCAGTACAGCGCTCCTCCCTGGAACAGAGTTAACCCTTTACAGGCTGCTCTGTTTCTTTTTTCTTTTCTTTTTTTTCTTTTTTTCTGAGTGGGGCAGTCCCACTCATATTTTTAATTTTTTATTATGACAGTACAGTATAGATTATGACAGGAAGGATGGGTGAGAGAGAGAGGAGGGATGACATGCAGGATATGTCCCCGGCTGGAATCGAACCGGGGACCCTGCGGTTACATGGTCGACGCTTAACCCGCTACGCCACCTAAGCGCCCCGGCTGGTCTGTTTCTAACATGTGGTTTTACACACACGCTCTTCTTACCTGTCATTTCCAATCACCATATTGTTCCCAGTCAGTATAAACTGTAATCAGAATAATATTTGTGATCAGGGGCCTCATTTATAGAAAGTACTTTGGATAAAATGTTGATCGTACGTAGAAAACCACGTCAACGTAGTGATTTATACAATTTCAACTTGAGTCAATTTGACCGTGGAAATGATCGTAGCTCTACGTCGGGTATTGACCTTGCGTACGCACATTACCTACTGGTTATGCAGAGTTATTACAGGCATGTGAGCCGCACTGCCTACTGTAATTCATGCGAAGTGAACGTGACTCGTAATAAAATTAACGATGTTGTGATCAGCTGAGAAAATGAGTTTAATTCAAGATTTAAAGGGAACGTTTATGATTATACTTCAGTCTTCCTTTATATTCCTCCGGAGCTGTCAAGGCAACGCCATCTCCCCTTCAACATGCCTAATGCGCTAAATTATACTGGATTTTTCTCCGGAAAACGCAAGGTCAATACCCGACGTAGAGCTACGATCGTTTCCACGGTCAAATTGACTCACGTTGAAATTGTATAAATCACTACGTTGACGTGGTTTTCTACGTACGACACGGGTAAGATCAAAATTTGATCCAAAGTACTTTCTATAAATGAGACCCCTGGTCTTGTTAAAAACCCTACACTCTGCATCAATCTTTCTCTTTTTAAAGAGCTGACATTTTTCTCCTCAGCATCTCTCCAACTGCACATTACAGTGAAGATGTGTAACATAGTCACGCACGCACATACGTCAATTGAAAATAAAAAATTGTCGCCTTCAAAATAAAAGCAATGCAATTGTACTGGATGCATTGCCTACACTAATTTACATGTTATTTATATTATTATGATTATTCTTTTATTTTTTTACCTCACGCAGGGCCGGCCAGGGGGGCCGTACAATGCCCAGGTCTGCTGTATAGACTCCCTAGCTAGAGAATGTCTCCCATCAACTAGAGTCTGTTATGTATTTCCGAATGGAGCCTTTTCCCTCTTGTTACCTGATGTTACTTTGTCTGGTGGCGTTTCCATGTGGAATCCTCCTTTTACCATCTTAGATAATTCATTTAACTTGCATTTGCATTGGGTAATTAAGAATGTAATTAATAATAATCATAATAATAATAAATAATAATAATAATAATAATAATTTGGCCCCCATCTGCTGTGTGACATTTCCCCGTCCTGATATATCCAACATGTCAGCTGGTCTGGTAAAGTGCTGCACTTCCACACAGAGCCTGAGTCACATCACACCCGGTGGAATCTCTCTCTCTCTCTCCTCCCTCTCTCTTCCTCCCTCTCTCCTCCCTCTCTTCCCTCTCTTCCTCTCTCTCCTCCCTCTCTTCCTCTCTCTCTCCTCCCTCTCTTCCTCTCTCTCTCTTCCCTCTCCTCCTCTCTCTCTCTCTCCTCCCTCTCTTCCCTCTCTTCCTCTCTCTCTCTTCCCTCTCTTCCTCTCTCTCTCTCTCATCTCTCTTCCTCTCTCTCTCTCTCTCTGTCTCTCTCTCTCTCCTCCCTCTCTCCCTCTCTCTCTCTCTTCCTCTCTCTCTCCCTCCCTCTCTCTCTCCCTCTCTCTCTCTCCTCCCTCTCTTCCTCTCTCTCTCTCTCTCTCTTCCTCTCTCTCCTCCCTCTCTTCCCTCTCTCTCTCTCTTCCTCTCTTCTCTCTCTCCTCCACGGCTCTGTGTTCTGCCTCCTCTACAGCCACACGTCATAAAATATCCACGTCATCTTTTTTTCTTTCCTTGGTTGATGAATTTTTGATGTCATTCGTTCTCTTCCGGTGTGCCAGGCTCACATCCCTGGTTCGTGCGGAGGCGGAGGGGAGGGGAGGAGGGGGAGGAGGGGAGGGGAGGGGAGGAGGGGAGGAGGAGAGGAGGGGAGATGGGGAGGAGGAGGGGGGGAAGGAGGGGGGAAGGAGGGGAGGAGGAGAGGAGGGGAGGGGGAGGAGGGGAGTCGCCCGCCGTTGTTTATTTTTATCTCTCTCCTTGTGAGCGGGAGCCGGGCCCAGGATGTAGCGGCAGGCTCTGATTGGCTGCTGGGCCGTCAGGGGTGTTGCATTTTGTCTGCCCCCCAAAGAACGCTCACAGTGTTTGTACCTGGCCCTGGCGTTAAGTAAAGGCCGGAAGCGCGACTCAACAGTGAAACTGAAGCTACTATCTGTCTGAGTGGTGAAGTCTGGGTATTTTATGGCAGGGCTAACGATGCGGCGATGGCAAACAGCTGGTAACCTGACTCACCTGACCCCCCTCCTGTAATCTGGGAGAGAGAGAGAGAGAGAGAGAGAGAGAGAGAGAGAGAGAGAGAGAGAGAGAGAGAGAGAGAGAGAGAGAGAGAGAGAGTGAGAGAGAGAGAGAGAGAGAGAGAGAGAGAGAGAGAGAGAGAGAGAGAAGAGGAGAGAGAGAGATGAGAGAGAGAGAGAGAGAGAGAGAGAGAGAGAGAGAGAGAGAGAGAGAGAGACTGCAGGCTAACTGGAATTGGAGGGCGTGACATGGAAGGCGCATCACTCTGACAGACTTTTCTAGAATATATAGTGTCACTACTTCCCAGTCCATAAATCAATATCCTTCACAAAGGTAGGAGATGAGACGGCTCTGCTGAAAGGACCTTTAATTACCGCTGGACTGAGGGGGACGGATCTGCATGACAGCTCCATAGAACTAACTCCATTACCAAACGCTGCTGAAAGGGAGAGACACGGTTGAGATGCGTGGAAGTATTATGAGGTAGATAGCGAACCAGGAGTCCAGGAACAGTTTAATTTGCTCTGCAGAAGGGAGAGAGGGAGAGGGGGAGATGTAGATGGAAGTGTGAAGTGAAGCGAGAGGAGAGTGGGAGGGCCTGGTGTTTTATACAGATGTTTAAGGTACAGGATGTTTTCTTGAACTGTAAGAGCTCTGGAAGCTCTCGCTATCACAATCAAACTTTCATGGCGTGTGGGGGCCCAGCAGTGTAGCCTCTCTGTTCTTCAGACCGCAGTCCACTGGAGATCAAATTCAACTTAGGCCTCCACATCAGGCAAACCCCAAAATGTCCCCAAGCCTATTTAAGCTTTACCACATTCTAGGATGTACTAAGTTGTCACAACCAGTATGATTGTGCAGTCTGGCTGGATGCTTGTAGTCAGTAGTGTCTTAATGTATCTAGTAGTCTAATCTATCTATCTAATCTAGTGCATCTGGTAGTCTCACTAGGCAAGGCAAGGCAAGGTTATTTGTAGAGCACATTTCATACAACAGGGGCAATTCAAATGCTTTACATACAGCATAAAAAAATACAACAAGAGGATAGTAAGAAAATAAAAATTAGAAGAATAGATATAGATATATATATAGAGAGAAAATAAATAGATAAACATGTCTGCCAGTGTAATGTTGTGGTGCTGGAAGGCAAATGCATTTGGTTATTTTTTCAGCACCACAGATTCAGAGAGAGGAGAGAGGAGCTGAGTCTGTGTTACAAATGGAAGTGACGATTTCAACCAGGTTATTTTTCCAAACAGAGTGCAAAGAACGCACACAGTACTCACATGCAACGATGGCGTTGAAAACATACTCAGCTAACTGAATGTTTTCATTGTGTGCGATGCGTGCAAGTCGGGTTGTAAACGTACGGCAGAGTGGAACGGGAGGGGCGTCGCCATCAAACATTTTAAGGGGGTGGATTATCCCTCCCCGGTTTTCATTTCCTGCGTCCCCAAAATCTAAATGGAGATCCTGTGAGATCCTTGGCTCCGTTGCCGTTGGCCCAGTCAGTCCTGGCTGGACTCTGTGGACTCCCAGAGGTGAAGGTGCAGATTTTCTGGGCCACAGATGTTCCTTTCCCTGTTTTTAATTGGCCCTCATGAAGCTAAACCCCGACTGTATTTTAAGTGCCACAGGACAGGCGCAGACAGACTTCATTAACGTAGAGCTGTAATTGTGAGCCCGCCAGAAGGGACGTCCGCTCCATGCCTGTGCTTATTAAGCCGTCTGTAATACGACTACATAACTGATTGGTTGTCTGTGACCTCCTGAGAGGTGATTGGCTGTTTCATATGCGGCGTTCAGTGCCACAACACTGCCAAAGGGCGTCAACAGCAGCAACACAGACAGTGCCTTACTGCATAACTGTCCATCACATGTACAGAGACTGTAGGAGGTAGAATGCCACTGGAGAGCGGCCAAGTGCAGCTATCAAAGACAGAAAAACAAGTGGTACTTCTAGTGGTTTTCTCTGTCACTGGCCACCAGGGTGATGAGCAAAGGGACTTTTGTTCCTCCGAAATCGGAGATCACAGTGGTCGCTATGGTACATAGTGGTCGCTATGGTACATAGTGGTTGCTATGGTACATAGTGGTTGCTATGGTACTAGGAGCAGAGACCCTGACTCCCCTCTGAGGCTAACTCAGACATGGGAGGTTTGGTAGCCTTCTCTGTCGCTGGACCGCTAAGCGATATAATGGTTAGTGTCAAAACAAACAAAACAGAAGGGAGGCCTTGGGCGTTACTCTGATGAGAGGGTTGGCAAGGTTTGTAGCTCACACTTCACTTCCAGGTTATATACTAGCTCAGCTAATGGAGTTCTAGGAATTGCAGATAAATGGTAAATGGACTGCACTTATATAGCGCCTTTTTTTGCTGCTCCAAAGCTGCTCCAAAGTGCTTTACAACGGCCTCTCATTCACCCGTTCACACACCCATTCACACACCAATGGCGGTGTGGTTAAATGATCTGAGGGGGGTTGTTACAGTTACCAGTGGGCAGAGCCGCCATCGCAGGTTCACAACAGCCTTCACAAGGCTCCTCAGCCTATTACAGGACTCCAATTAATTTAATTAATTAATTAATTGTAATTAATTTTGCCATTTAGCAGACGCTTTTAATCCAAAGCGACTTACAATTACGAATTACAGGACATTCCCCCTGGAGTAACTGAGGGCTAAGTGCCTTACTCAAGGGCACACTAGTAGTGGTGTGGTTTCAGGCGGGATTTGAACTCACAACCTTCCGATCACAAGTCCAACTCACTATCCACTAGAGTCTAGACCACCACTACCCCAATTGAGCTTCATTTTGAGTTAATGTTATTTCTTAAAACATTTTAGAAATCAAGATTAGGTCACTTTGGAACAGTTAAAAAACAACAGCGACGTGCTAAATGAATGACAAATATTCCTGGTGAATAGCTCAAGGCAATTATGCCCAGCACAGAATAGCCCTGCAACCTTCATAGTGTCACAAGCAGATTAACTGACAATTTACTGGTCTTTGTCAAGTGACATGTTTTTTTATGACTATCTGAAAGCTTGATTAAGACATGCCTCGAATACCAACAAATCACAACAAACAATGCACTGTGCTACCACGGCACAGACAGACACTAATTAAGTTAGCACTGGGGGAGCCTCATTAGCATATGCAGATTGCATACTTGCTTTCAGGCTATCAGCAAATCAGATCTCTCAGACCAGAAGCTTTCACTACAACACTGGCCCACGACTCACAGCCGCAGGTCAGCTTGGAACACAGAGATGCTATTCGGTTGTTATTAAGTCGTGACGTGTTTCCGGGTCCAACGTTGGCTGAGGCGTTCTCTTCGAAATGCCTCAGTAATAATAATAATTCATTATATTTATATAGCGCTTTTCCGAGGCTCAAAGACGCTGACAAATATGGGAAAAACGGGAAAGTGCTGCTGTGTCCCTTGTTGTATGAATAGATCCCAGTCTAAAAAACTATTGAACTGTCATTCTACCGCTGTAGTACACTGGTACTCTGGTGCTTTAGTACACTGGTACTCTGGTGCTTTAGTACACTGGTACTCTGGTGCTGTAGTACACTGGTACTCTGGTGCTTTAGTACACTGGTACTCTGGTGCTTTAGTACACTGGTACTATGGTGCTTTAGTACACTGGTACTCTGGTGCTGTAGTACACTGGTACTCTGGTGCTTTAGTACACTGGTACTCTGGTGCGGGGAATTTTTTATTTGGATCCAGAAATTGCTAAACGTTTGACGTCAGACTTAACAACTGAATACAACTGAATAGAGGAGCTTGGTGAAAACGGAGGCGCCTGTTTGATGAGAGATGACTCAGGGCTCACCCTCCCCCCTGTAGTATGTCTGGTGAACAGGAACAGGGCTAGTGTGGATGTTGTCTTTGTTGAGCTCTCCTCCAAAACCTATTCTCTGTGTCTGAGGGAGGCGAATGCACCGCTCCACATTAATTACAGTTTAATGGCGATCGATAGGTGCCAGACCCGGAACAAAAAGCAGTATTGATTACCCTGAAATGTCAAGATGAAAGGAGTTTGCTCAGAGAGCCAGGGGGGGGGGGGGGGAACACACGCTGATCCCAATCAGGAGGCTTTTTAATTTCACCACATGCATGGCATCATACGCACAAACACACACACACACACACACACACACACACACACACACACGCACACACACACACACACACACACGGCTAAGACCAGGCTGACCTTTCAGAACCTCAGTCAGAACACTCTGCTGTTCACACAGTATTCAACAGTTTATAAGGCTTGTATTATGTTATAGTGGAATAAGTTATCTTATATGAAAGGTGGTTTAATTTTTTGGGGCAATTAATAAGTCAATGATGTGTGTGATGCACCTATGATAATCATTACTCCTTCCTGTCATACAGACGAGAGCTGCATGTTATGTGTTGCATCCTAGATGAAATAGTTAGAAATGATTGCCAATCATTTTACTTGGATGACAGTCGACTCTGTATCTCTGTTTCTCTGAATAAAAGAAGAATCAGTATCTAGTAGACCAGAACAGTCCTCTCTAAGTCACCTGAGTTACTGACCTGTGCAATGGACACAGAGCATGAGCCCGAATCTTTTATTAATATCACTTTGTAATGATCAAGTACTCATTGACCCATCACATTTTTGTGAATGCTTGTGTCTTGTTAAATTCAAAGGCAAAGCTTCAAAAGAGTCAGTGAATGGGGATGGCTGAATCTCACACAGTACCCGCCACTCATCCTTTCAACAGTTTTGCCTGAGGTTGATATTGACTCAGGGACAATGAAGATCAATTGTGGTTGAACTTGATGTAGGTGAACACGATCCTTCCTTAAGAAATGAAATAAAGCTGCAATAGTTAAGGAGCTGGCTGATCCAATCATGCAGATCTATCGCCGTGCTTATTGTGTGTGACAACACAGCTCTGCACTCACTGAACACTTTATTAGGAACGCTATGCTAATACTGGGTAGGGCTTCCCTTTGCTCTCAAAACAGCCTCAATTCTTCATGGCATTGATTCCTCAAGATGTTGCAAGATGCAACATTCCTTTGAGATTCCAGTCCATAATAATAATAATAATAATAATAATAATATCTTGGATTTCATTTATATAGCGCCTTTCACAGAACCCAAGGACGGTTGACAAATTTTACAGAAAAACAGACAAAACAGAGAACACAGAGACAGCGACAAATCTAAACTAGGGGCCAAAGGCCTTGGTGAACAGATGGGTTTTGAGGAGTGATCTGAAGGTGTCCAGGGTTGGGGTGTTGAAGGAGTCCAGGGTGGGGGGGGGGGGGGGGGCGTTGCAGATCACTGTGGGGAGAGAGTTCCAGAGGGTGGGTGCGGCCACGCTGAAGGCTCTGTCCCCAAAGGTCCGTAGGTTGGTGCGGGGGGTGGACAGCAGACCCATGTCTGCGGACCGCAGGTTCCGGGATGGGGTATGTTGGCAGAGAAGGTCAGTTAGGTACTGGGGGGCGCAGGCATGGAGGGATTTGTAGGTGAGAAGGAGATGGTTAGTGATCTTGATGAGGGCGGTCTCCGTGCTGTGGTAAGTTCTGAAGCCGGACTGGAGGGTTGGTTATCAGCCCATCAGCACTTGATTCCAGTGTTCACTGGCTACATCTGTTAGCCGTGTGTGCTAGGTTCTGAATTCAATGTCAGAGCTTTGAAACAGAGGAGACAAATGGTGGAGGAGAGAGACCTCATGGGGTGAAATCAATGTTTCGGAAATTAAGAACCAGCCTCCATCAGCCTCTCTCTACCTCCACCAGCCTCCCTCTACCTCCACCAGCCTCCCTCTACCTCCACCAGTGTGTGTGTGTGTGTGTGTGTGTGTGTGTGTGTGTGTGTGTGTGTGTGTGTGTGTGTGTGTGGGTGTGTGTGTTTCTCACCGTGCAGATTGCACAGCTCCTCAGACCCTTCTCTAAAAGGTAAGAGGCTCATCCTTTGAGAATCTTCTCCGACAAACTGGACATTCCCGAGATTCCTTGTTTTCCCAGTATTCCTGCAGACAGGCTTTACAGAAGCTGTGGCCACACGACAGGACGACAGGATCTTTAAAGATGTTAGAGCACCGTGAGCACACACGACAGACGAGATCCTTTTGGGGAGACGATGAATGTGATTGGGGAGAACTTCTTTTTGCATATGAAGCACCCATTTTCTCACACAATCCCAGTCCCTCATCTCTAATAGCCTGTAAATATTACTTTAACTTTTGACAAAGTTCTTCTGCTTTTAAACACCAACACTTCAATAAAAAGTGAAGCTGGACTTGGAGATAACTATTTTGATCGTAGTATTTTCTTGTAATAGTTTAGTCTTGTGCTATTCCGTGTCGTAATCTTGCCACTGCTGTGTTGTAAGTCTGACAGAGCTGAACTTTACAACACTGGGCTGCACTTTGCCCTCATCAGGTGGTTTAGGGTGTGGCTTACAGGGAACCAGGTTAGAGTGTGTGTGCGTGTGTGCGTGTGTACGTGTGTGTACTTCAGACCCTGCTGCTGCCTAGACTATAATCTAATTCTACCTGACGCTCTGACCACTGACCCAAGTTCTGTGCTGTAATCAAACGTCTGGCATTTTAATACTTTTTGTGTCTCTCTGTTCTAAACGGTCTCAGAGTCATGCTTTCCTTTCTCTCCCTGATGATCACATTAACACAAATAGGCTCTGAATATACTCTGAATATACTCTGAATATACTCTGAATGTACTCTGAATATACTCTGAATGTACTCTGAATATACTCTGAATATACTCTGAATAGGCTCTGAATATACTCTGAACGTACTCTGAATA
The DNA here is from genome assembly GCF_963989245.1 of Nansenia antarctica. Lineage (NCBI taxonomy): Eukaryota > Metazoa > Chordata > Actinopteri > Argentiniformes > Microstomatidae > Nansenia > Nansenia antarctica. The sequence continues at coordinate 876,796 of NC_137677.1, forward strand.
TACTCTGAATATACTCTGAATATACTCTGAATTATAGGCCTCTGGGAGAACGGATCCCAGTTGTATGCCTGCACCTATATTACTAACATTCCCTACTGTCTCATACCGTGACGTTAGAATTATAAGGTTCTATCTCCATTTTGGTCAAAATTGAGTTTTTTTTTACATAATCTGATCCATTAGGTGTTTATTAATGCCTGTGTGGTGTTATTTTTTTAAATGTTGACATTTTTGAGTTAGTAATTAATAAAATACAGGTACAAATGTAAAAACTTTGATGCTCAATATCTCTGAACTACCCTAGACGGAGATAGAACCTTATAATTCTAAGCTCACAATACTGTAACTCTATGAGATGGTGTTGGTTAAAATGCTGAAATAGAGTCTGATGTGTTATGACTGTTCATAATGCCCAGGTGTGACAGTGGAGTCATTTGTCATCCTGCATGGTGTATTTATTTTAACGTCTTCCATATGTAAGTGGTTCCTCCTATCTGGGTCGTTTTCTCTCACCATGCATCAGACTCCTTTTTTCTCTGAGGTAGGATGACTGTGGTTACACACACACACACACACACACACACACACACACACACACACACACACACACACACACACACACACACACACACACAGTGCATCGGAGACTTACATATACTGTACAAGGAGAGTAGGAGACTCCTTAAGCCCTGTGTTTCTTTCAACATAGTTCCCTTTGCTCAGCTGTTTAGTTCATGGATAGCAGAGGATCTCACCTGTGTTATCAAGCCATCTAGCTTGTGAAAAATGTCCAAATGGATCTTGTGCAATGATGTGCCTGTGTGTAGTCTCTTCCTGGCCAGACATGTGAAGCGCTGCCACAGGTAGCTGAGTTTCTCAGTGTGATAAGTCAGCGAGGATGAAAGCTCTCCAGCCTAATGTCTCTTCCCAGCATCTTGACAGGCGTTGGTAAACCGCTGGTCTGAAGAGCCTCTCTGGGTAATGGTCCTCTAATGGCGCTCGAGATTCTCCTTCACCTCCGCCTCTCCAAACACATAAATGGGCCTCGTCAGTTGAGGGAGGGATGGAGGAATACAGACAATAGAAAACACAGGACAATGTTTCTAGAGACTTCTGGAGGAAGGAATATTAGTGCTGCTGTCGCCATGGTTACTTTAATCTGCGTTTCTGCGTTTTCTCTCCATTTGCTGTTAATTTTCCACTGTTTTCATAGAACAGTTGTTATTGTGCTGACTCCCTGTGAGTAGGTTTAAGTTACACAATGATGACGCACTTTTTTAGCCCTTAAAGCTTGATGTTGCTGAAATCGGCGTGTTCATATTCTTTTTCAAATTGACTTGTTTTCTGACTGGCGCTTTGAATTGCATTCATGTACGAAAGGCGCTATATAAATAAAGTTTCACTTCACTTCACTTCACTGTTTTGATGATTTTGAGAATAACTGGGATGCTCCCAGAGCAAACTAAGATATTGATTAATTTGAGTGTACAATAATAATTAGCATAATTACTCATTCACGTTCCACGCTTATCTGCCTTGCAGATAATGGGAGCACAATGAGAGCACAAATGCACATAATGACTATGCTTGATAACAGCTGTTTATCATAATTGATACTGCTGGTGGCCCTTTGAATGAACTGCAAATAGAGGAGGTCTGCTTCTGTTCATTACATTCATTAAATATTATTAAATATTAAATATTGGGATGGATAAAGGATATAAAGGATATAAAGGATATAAAGGATACTGACTTGAAATAAGATGCAGGAGTTTTTTTCATGTATTTATTCCTTTGGTCATGTCTTCATGCAGTATCAGAAGATGTTTACATGAACCAGGAAGTCCTCCTCATGTTTGTCAATAAAGTTTGGATGTGATGTCTGCCAATAACATTATATATGCAGGTGAATGGGCGGCTGTGTCTCAGGAGGTAGAGCCGCCGTCTAATGATCGCAAGGTTGGCAGATCGGCGGTTTGAGCCCCGGCTGGCCACATGTCGAAGTGTCCTTGGGTCCTTGACACTGAACCCCAAAATTGCTCCCAGTGAGCGGGCCGGCGCCTTGCATGGCAGCTTGGCCGCCATTGGTGTGTGAATGTGTGTGTGAATGGGTGAATGAGAGGCCGTTGTAAAGCGCTTTGGAATAAGGAGCTATATAAGTTTAGTCTATATGGTCGTCTAGAATAATCCTTGTTTCTGCAGCTCAGGAAGCCTTGTATATGTTATATATATATATATATATATATATATATATATATATATATATATATATATATATACTGTCATTCTCTAGCCTTGTTAGACCAGGAGGGACCCTACAGTTCTACAGTATCTGAAACGGTTCTACTGAAGTCTCTGTGAAATATGAGTTCTTATCCCCTATCATCATCGTTTGTGGTTCTGGTAAATAAGGAGGGAGGAGGATGTGATTGATTCTCATTGGCTCCTCCTATTCCTGGTAGATAAACTCCATGTCCCAGCCACCCTCCTTAACGAGAGCCCTGCGAGGGGAAGTGAAGACGAGGCTTTCCCATCTGCCATCCATCATCTGACTGCAGCTACTGAGCCTCATGTCCAGACGTCTCTGCTCTTGTAAAAGTGATTAACCAAATCATGTCACGGGCCGCCCGCCCTCTCCATAAATGATGTATGAAATATTTAGCGGATCTAAAATTAGGTGGTCGTTGTTCAACCATCAATCAGGAATCCAGCTAAAACATCCTTTCCTGGTTGACTACGTCCCCCATGAAGATGGAGTGATGGTAGGGATGTAGGGATGGGAGGGGGAGATGTTACATTAGCTGAGCTACAGAGCCTTCTCCATAACCTTCCCTCTCACTCTAACTGGCCTTTAGACTAGAAATGGTAAATGGTAAATGGACTGCACTTACATAGCGCCTTTTTTGCTGCTCCAAAGCGCTTTACAACGGCCTCTCATTCACCCATTCACATACACATTCACACACCAATGGTGGCAAGCTGCTATGCAAGGCGCTGGCCCGCTCACTGGGAGCAATTTTGGGTTCAGTGTCTTGCCCAAGGACAGTTCGACATGTGGCCAGCCGGGGCTCGAACCGCCGATCTGCCAACCTTGTGATCATTAGATGGCAGCTCTACCTCCTGAGACACAGCCGCCGAAACACTGAAACACTGAAACACTGAAACACTGACACTTCTCCTGACATCAGAAGAGTGGATCTGACGGTTCTTCTTATTTTGTACATCAGATGCCATAGATACATAGAATCAATAGCAGTGATTTTGTTTGAAGAGAAGAGTGGGGAAGCTAAAATCATACTCAAATACTCAATCATACTAAAATCATACTCATGTATTTACTCAAAAGCTTTATACATATACTGTATATACAAGGCCTTATGAGAACTATTCATATAAATCTGTTTTGCTGTTAAATCAGAAGGTCTCGTGTCTTTGGGGAAATTAGCATTTAGATTGTGACGAGAGCTTCTTGTCTCGGCGGTGATCTGGCCTCTTCCTTCTGTTTACATCTGAGTTCCCCCTAAAGCCCCTGTGTGTGTGTTTGTGTCTGTGTCTGTGTGTCTGTGTGTGTGTGTGTGTGTGTGTGTGTGTGTGTGTTGTGTTCGATTCCGGCCGTTGACATATCCTGCATGTCATCACTCCCCTCTCTCTCACCCATCCTTCCTGTCAATCTCTACTGTCTCTATCTCAATAAAGCAGAAATATATATAAATATATATATATATATATACAGTATATATATACAGTATATATATAGAAAAAAAGAAAAAAAAGAATGGCTGTCTTGTAAAGTCCTGCTTCACCTTTGAGAATAGGAGGAGAAGATCGTCCACGCGACTCTCCTATCTGTCCCAGTTCTTAAGCCACTAGACTAGACTAGACTATCACTCTGTTCTGCGGTTCATTTCTATAGATAGTTTCCCTCCCCACTATTGTCTTCTGTATCAGTGTGTGTCTGTGTATGTATCAGTGTGGGTCTTTGTCTTCAAGAAGGGCTTATCCTTGGATTTTATTTAAGCAATATCACACTGGAGGTCGTGCTGTTATACTGAATATCAGCAGGGCTGTGATTGGGTCGTAGGTACGAGGCCGCAGGCCGAGTAGAAGACAATCACAGCGCTGCTGATATTCAGTATAACAGCACGACCTCGAGTGTGATATTGCTTTTATACAACAGTTCTACAGCGCAATTTATTAGTTAACAGTAATAAGTGACAACAGATTATGATTTGTTTGTTTATTTAATCATTTATTTTGGCTCCGTCAACAAAAAATAGTTCCGCAACTGGACTGTTGCCTAGTAACCTGAACACAAACATCTGCAGGCTAGCTACTTTGTATTAACGGTCATTTGAGAGTGATACATAGTTAAAAGTCCCAGTGCTGTTATACTGTATATCAGCACTCATGGAATGCCTCTTGTCCAATCAAATGACTTGGTCGGAACTAACTGTTGTATAATTGATTATAAAGCAGTTTTTTTAACCTCCCGTTTTACCTTACATGCTTTTATGGCAGACACACTCTCCAGCTGGATGTTAACCCTCGAAGGTCCACATGTTTCATCTGAACTAGATACATCACCTTCTAGTTTCTGTGCCCAGAGTATTTGGAACGACCTTCAACACACTCAAATTAGATGTTCTTGTATCACTAAGTCCTTGTTAAGGGATATGTCATCCAAGGAATGTCAATATTGTAATTGATTATATTGTCTAAATGTACTTTGTATTGCTATTAATGAACTGTGTTATGTTTGTAATTCGGGTTACACAGTTATGGTTGTTTCATGCCTGGAAGCAGGAAGTGGAACTCCCTTAGGACGTCTTTATGTGTATTGTTCCTGTCTTTACACGTAATATGTTAAATCGTGACGTTAGAATTATACGTTTGTTTGTTTTTTTGTCAAAATTTAGTTTTTTTACATAATCTGATCCATTAGGTGTTTATTAATGCCTGTGTGGTGTTATTTTTAAAATGTTGACATTTTTTAGTTAGTCATTCATAAAATACAAAGGTTCCATCTCACAGAACATAATGGAATGTAAAAACTTTGACGCTCAATATCTCTGAACTACCCTAGACGGAGATAGAACCTTATCATTCTAAGCTCACGATATGTTAAATGTCATATTTCTGAAAGTGTTTTGGCACTAGAGATGATGGTTCTTCACCAGACATAACGCTTGCAGCCATCGTAGTTTAATGACACCTGGGCCTTACATAACTGATGACCTTCTAGTCACCCTCACAGCCAATCATGAGGTCCCATGGTAGCAGTCACCGTCTAGTGTACCACTGTACAGCACGCCAGCCACCAGGTCAAGTCTGTGTTTGTGTTTGGTTGCAGTAAGCAGCACAGGCTCACGCTGCAGGCTGCAGCCAGGAAGGCCTGTCTCTCTCAGGTGGAAGACATCTAAGCAATATCACAGGAGAGGGAGTGTGTTATACTGAATATCAGCAGGGCTGTGATTGGGTCGTGTAACAGCACGACCTCCAGTGTGATATTGCTTTTATACAACAGTTCTACAGCGCCATTTATTAGTTAACAAGCAACAACCGATTATGATTTGTTTGTTTATTTAATCATAAAAATAAACTGAAAATAGTTCCGCGACTGAACTCCAAATGGACTGTTGCCTAGTAACCTGAACACAAACATGTAGGCCTAGTCTAATTAACAGTCATTTAGTAGAACATCTGTGCGGCGGAGTGATACATCTAGTTAAACGTCCCAGTGCTGTTATACTGTATATCGGCACTCATGGAATGCCTCTTGTCCAATCAAATTACTTAGTCGGAACTAACTGTTGTATAATTGATGTCTCTCTCTTTGTTCTCTTGCAGTGGGGAAGACGTCTCTCATCACAAGGTTCATGTACGACAGCTTCGACAACACGTATCAGGTAGGTGGGCGCCGCCTCCAGCACCGACACTGAACATGCTGACTCTGACACTCGTTCAATCACAACGTGCGGAACAACCATCTCGCTAGAGGGACGTACAGGGTTCCCACGGGTCCTTGAAATCCTTGAAAGTTTGTGAATTTGAGAAAAATAAATCAAGGCCTTCAAAGTTTTTGAAAATAGACATGGGTCATTGAAAGTGCTTGAATTCCCCTCTCTCTCTCTCTCTCTCTCTCTCTCTCTCTCTCTCTCTCTCTCTCTCTCTCTCTCTCTCTCTCTCTCTCTCCAAAAAAGAAAAAATGTTTTACGTAGATAAGTCTCTGTATTGCTTGACTTTACACATATTTCACAATCTTTTTTTTTGCTGTGCTGTGGTAGAGAAGGCAAGAGACCATCTAGTGTTCACACATTCAAGCCTCTCTTTTTAATTGTTGTCTGTGAGCGGATAGTTCCTATTATATAAACTCTCGTCTAGATCTGTCTCAAACTATGCCGTGTTGGGTCCTTGAATTTGAGGGAATTGAGTCTTGAAAGTCCTTGAAAGGTGTTTGAATTTATTTGATGTCTCAGAAGGTGTGGGAACCCTGGAAATAGCTGTGCATTGATCAAGGCAAAAAAAGACAAATGTAAGAATGTGATTCCTTCTGCAACAGTAGAATACTATGAGACCTGAGTCTGTCATGAGGTTGTGTTGTAAGAACGCCATGACATACTTATTAGTTGGGAGCAATGGAGCTGCTTTCAGGTTAGAAGAGGTAGACTACTAGAATCAGGAGGAGTCATTTCACTCTTCTCTCTGTGTGTGTGTGTGTGTGTGTGTGTGTGTGTGTGTGTGTGTGTGTGTGTGAGTCACACTGCATCCTGGTTCTCCCCCTGCGAGCTTCAGCTGACATTGGTGTTCAAAGAGACACTTTTGAAACGTCAACAGTGGCAGGCCTCTGAAGACCCCCCCAGCTCTTGATCTGTCCTCTCCCTCCCTCCTCCCTCTCTCTCTCTCCCCCCCTCCCTCCCTCCTCCCTCTCTCTCCCTCCTCCCTCCCTCCTCCCTCTCTCTCCCTCCCTCCCTCCCTCCTCCCTCTCTCTCTCCCTCCCTCCCTCCTCCCTCTCTCTCCCTCCTCCCTCTCTCTCCCTCCCTCCTCCCTCTCTCTCCCTCCTCCCTCCTCCCTCCCTCCCTCTCTCCTCCTATTCTCTGCGCTTAACAAGTTCCTACCACTGAGTTGAGATTGAGTTCATAACACCTGGAGTAATGTGTCCACCACTAAAGGTTTGGTAGAGAGCTGTATTCTGTATCCTGAGAAATAAAAAGAGTAGAAATATCTCTCAGGGTTATTGATGACTACATGTAATGCTGCATGGTTTTACATCAGGGGAGTGTTCAAAGCATTTATAAAACATTCATAACTGGCTCCAGAGTGCAAGCACCAAATTCATATTGAACAATCTAAACTAATGAGTTATATCTGTTATAAACCGTTTATAAACCCTTTACAAAGTGTACGTTAATGTCAATTATTTGGGGAAATAATGTATGTTTATGTCTATCATTACCTCACACAAATAGTCTATGTTTACTACTTTGTTGAGATAATAACAAGGATGACACGCATCAGTAAACACAGTTGAATGTTTATTATTCAATTAATTCTCGTTCGGGGAAACATCAGCGGCTGCTCACCTGGGATCTTACGTGGAGATGCTTTAGTCACAAAGTCCAAATCCCTGTTTTTCCTGCAGCACACTGTCACTGCGACCCCTGGAGGGAACAGATCTCAGCACCGACCGCCCTCCCTTCTTAGATGTTCGCCATGAATGCTGTGCCGTGGTGTAATGAGATTTGGACGCTGCATTGTGACTGGATTAAACGGTTACTGGTGTCTCAGAGCTGCTCTGCTCTCACACAATTGCCTCCATATCCCCTTCTATTCTCTTCTGTCCCTCCTGTCCTTCTATCCCTGCATTCACAAGACATGAATGAATACAGAGCCAGACTGACTGTTGAAGTTTGTGTCTTTTGTGTGTGTGTGTGTGTGTGTGTGTGTGTGTGTGTGTGTGTGTGTGTGTGAGCCGCTGAATCAGCACAATGGGTTAGTAATGGTGCTTTTCCACTACAGGGCCAGCCCGGGTCAGCCCGGGTCAGCCCGGTTTATTATCCTTTTTCCACTGCCAAAAGTACCCGTGCCATTTCTGGTATCTAGTTCTAAAATAGTTCTTGTTCGGGATGGGTACCAGAAATGGCACGGGTACTTTTTTGCCAGGCTGCGTGTGACGTGTGACGCTGCACACTGTTGATTGGTCAATGGAAATCGTCATCCCATGTTCATAGATTTCTTCGCTAACCGCCATCTTTAAATACCACATTCGCTCTAGGAAAATGTCACTTACTGTTTCTGTAATAGCTTATTAATAAAGATTCGAAAAATTATGCTGACCATCGTATTATCTTAGTTTAATGTCATTTCAATGCATCATAGAACTTTTATTTACAACAAGCATAACACAAAAATCGCTATTATGGCGATGTGCTGTGCCTATGGTGTTCCTCAGTCCAGCGGCAGTCAAATGCCGGTAGATTAGTGTCTTGCTCTCTCAGCACCGCTTCCTGGTTGACGACTCCCGTTGACAGCAGGGGGAGAGAAAAGTTTTACCAGGGAATTCGCTCCGCGCTGTGTCGACCGTGATAAGAGTGTCGTATCGACACCAGTCAAATGGTTTTGGATTCCCTGTCCTCTCCCCTATCCGGACACGTTTGAATTGTTATCCTAACCCACGGTAAATCACAGTTATTAACCCGCAAAGGGTGCCTCCGGGCACCGTCTTTGCCCGTGAATAACACCGGCTATGAAGCTGGTAAAAAGACAAGACTATGCTGGCTAACTCCATCGGTATACGGTAATTTTGAGCCCTGAACCATCGTGGTGCCACCCCGAGAAGTGAACCGGGAGTAAACTCAATGAACCAGGAGTTCAACATGCGTCAAGTGCTTATATTCACTACGAGCAGTGTCGACATCGATCAGGCATTAGCCATCTCATATGCTCATACAGTTCATAAAGCAGACAAGTGAAGGCAGTGGTTTTAAGGGTTCAAAAAACATGACTTTATTATGTGTACATAGCTTCCTCTCTCTCCCTCTCTCTCTTTCTCTTTCTCTCCAAAAAAATCACGGTTAATAATATACCACATGCAGAGGAAAAAGTATACGATAGCTTCAAGTTCCTCCATGTTGCTATTGTTGTGGCTGTGTTGTGTCTCGTGAAAATATACGTCACCACCATGGCGCGCTGTTATGACGCGTAACTCCGCCTACTATCTCCTACTCCTCCTACTCGTTCCTGGTCTCTTGTGTATAGTGGAAAAAGGCTCATACACAGAACTGTTCAAAAGCGAGCTGACCCGAGCTGACCCGAGCTGACCCGAGCTGACCCGAGCTGACCCGAGCTGACCCGAGCTGACCCGAGCCGAGCCGGGCCCGATAGTGGAAAAGCGCCATAAGAGTACCGGTATGCCTCTTTAGGGTCAGAAATCTTCTGACCCTCACCACTACGTCTCCTAAAGACACCCGCTTTCCCCTCTACTGTGTCCCTAAGAACTTCTATTGCCCCCCTTGTACTGTTTCTCAGTTTCTCCAGTAAAAAATAAAATAAAAAATAAATAAAAAAGTTTTAGTAGAAGGCAATAATAGGGAGAAGGTTTTTCCTTCTATCAGTGGCCCCGGGCCCGAGCTAGATTACTCTTCCTGCAACGAATGGTGGATTGCTGATTCACTTGCTTAGTATTCAAATGTATTGATTGTAAGTCGCTTTGGAATAAGGCGTCTGCTAAATGCCAAAAATGTAAATGTAAATGTAAATGTAAACATTAACGAATGACGAGTATAGCCCGCTGCACTGGCGGACTCAGGGGGGGGCCAGGGGGGGTCGACCGCCCCTCCTGGTGCCCCCACGGTTGAAAAACGTCTCTCTTAAGTGCCCTTTTGAGTGGCAAAAATAGAGGACGTGCCCTATTGGTGCCCCTCCAACGGTCTAAACTTGACCATGTGCCACCCCACAGTTGAAAAACGTCGCACTAAAGTGCCCTTTTGAGTGGCGAAATTAGAGGATGTGCCCTATTGGCTGCCCTTCCAATGGTCTAAACTTGACCATGTGCACTGATGGGGTCCCATGTTGTGCAGTAGGTGCCCTTTTTTTTCTTTTCGCCCTTCAAACAGGTCAGGTCTTCCCCAGTCAGACAGTCTCTCCCTGGCCTGTCCTGTCATAAGGCCGCAGCTGTAACTCAGCCTGGTTGCAGCCTGCTCATTTATACCAGTGAACTCTAGCAGACGCCAAAGTGAGCACTCTCTCCGTGGGGTGTGTGGAGAGGCAGGGGGTCTACAGACAGATGACTTCTTCAGTGGCATAATGGGGACGAGGGCTGGAGGGATGAGAGATGTGTTCAGTCTCCCCCTCATCAGACTGGGCGTGCAGCAACCCCAGACGGATCGAGCTGCTTGCATCTGCATACTGACGTCTCCCCACATGTTTCGTGACATGTAATATCCCGTCCCCTGCATCGCACTTAAGCAATATCACAGGAGAGGTCGTGCTGTTATACTGAATATCAGCAGGGCTGTGATTGGGTCGTAGGAGACAATCACAGCCGTGCTGATATTCAGTATAACAGCACGACCTCCAGTGTGATATTGCTTTTATACAACAGTTCTACAGCGTGATTTATTAGTTAACAGTAATAAGTGACAACAGTTCCGCAACGGAACTTCAAATGGACTGTTGCCTAGTAACCTGAACACAAACAATGTAGTCTAATTAACGGTCATTTAGTAGAACACCTGTGCGGCGGAGTGATACATAATAGTTAAAAGTCCCAGTGCTGTTATACTCTATATCAGCACTCATGGAATGCCTCTTGTCCAATCAAATCCAATCAAATGACTTGGTCGGAACTAACTGTTGTATAAACAGTTTAATAACAGCCTGTGAGGAATATGATTATGTCTGATTGAGACAAAGCCGTTCGTTTTCCCCCCCACTTAACCCTGCGTCCAAAACAAACGTTTGCCTTCCAGATGAAGGACTTGTTGTTGTTTCGAGTGCCAAAGGCTGCGCTTTGTTAGCTAGGAACCAAGGCTGTGCGGGTGTGCGTGTGTGTGCACGGCACGCGTCTGTGTGTGTACAGTCCCCGGGTCTTAATCTCACTCCTCTGTGGTGGCTGCCTTAGTGACAGGAAGTCGCTGTGACTGATGTCACCGAGTATTTTTCCCCTGGTTTGACTCCGGAGACCTTTAAGCGTTAATTAAAGTGCTGTACTCAGCGTGTCATGTATAGTGTATGTGCTGCCGCTGGCTCACAGTGGGAGGGGGGGAGGGGGAAGGCTACAGTGACTCAGTAAACATGGAGGACAGAGGGAAGTGTTGGGTTTGGAGGTGGTGCAGTCTCTCCAGAACTACAGCCTGAGTCTAAGACCTATACAAGATCATGACGTTAGAATTATACGGTTCTATCTCAATTTTTGTCAAAATTGAGTTTTTCTACATAATCTGATCCATTAGGTGTTTATTAATGCCTGTGTGGTGTTATTTTTAAAATGTTGACTTTTTTGAGTTAGTAATTAATAAAATGCAAAGGTTCCATCTCACAAAACATAATGGAATGTAAAAACTTTGACGCTCAATATCTCTGAACTGCCCTAAACGGAGATAGAACCTTATCATTCTAAGCTCACGAAGGGATGTGGGTATAAGGAGAGATGAAACAGGGCGTGGTGGTGGAGGTGGTGGAGGTGGAGGTGGAGGTGGTGAAGGTGAAGGTGGTGGAGGTGGTGGTGGTGGTGGTTCTAGTGGCTCTAGTCAGCAGGTCCAGGTCCTCTGAAGCAGCAACAACAGTCTCCCATCAAGCAGCCATCCAGCCACGGCCTTCTCCGCCTGGCAGCACATAATAATAGTCTCAGGGGGCCTCCGGAGGCAGAGAGAGTTCCTCAGCGCAGTCTGAGCTGTCAGTCACGGCTGGCCACTCGCCTGTGACTGCAGCAGTTCCCTCTCCATCTCTGGAGGAGGTGTCCGTCTGTCCGTCTGCCCTGGGAGAGTTGGCAGTGGTTCGGAGAGAGAGCCACGTCATTCGGTGTCTTTATCCTCCTTCTCCACGGTCTCCTCACAGGAACACGAGAGTCATGAGTCAGCTTTCTTCTTCGCCTTCTTTCCTTTCAACAATGGTGACGATGCAGTAGAGTAGAGAGGAGGTAAGGCAGTAAAAGTGCTCACTATGATTGGTAACCGTAGGATGTTCCTGGATGCAGGGCTCATTAGAAATTGATCGGGGCACCCATCCCATTGGATAACAAGCTTGTGAGTCATCAGGGAAGTGATCCTCGATAGGTTAATTGATCTGCTGCTTGCTGCTGGAAGCAACAACAACAACAACAACAACAACAGCTTCTCCCTCGCCAACAAGACACGCGACCCTGTGAGTCTCTGGCTTGCCGTACCCACCAGTCCATGCAACCAGTGCAAAATGTGTTCCGTTCTGTGACACCTTGATATACGGTATATGGCTGTTTAAGAGCTGTCAGAGTCAGGCATGCGTTCAGGAGACATGTGCTCCGGTGCACATGCATTAACGTACCTAACACACTGTATCTATGTCATCTGGCGTCGCCTCTCACTGCAGCTACTTTCAGCTTTTATGATCTAATCAATGGAGCTTGATTAAATGGTTGTTGGTTGGAGCCATTTGTTGTCAGAGCAATGGCCCTCTATTGATGCCAACATTGTCAGGCATAGCACTAGCAACACAAGAGGACACAGCATGAAATATGTTCTGCTTTTAAAGCTTAACGTGCATGACCTGGCAGTTTACTCTATGACATTAGAACGTTAAGTCTACTACACATACTATCTTTGTACAAGACTGGGACAAAGCAGGGTTCACTTAAGTGACGAAAGACTCAACAACAGTATTTGATAGAGATATTTATGTCGGAATACGGTACATGTGGGAAAACTAGGGTTAGGGTTAGGTGCTAGGGTTAGGGTTAGGGTTAGGGTTAGACATGCCAGCATGTACCAAGTCGACGTAGCACCTAACCCTAACCCTAGTTTTGCCACATGTACCGTATTCCCACATGTACCGTAACATATATTAGGCTATATTATTATTATTATTTTTATTTTTTATTTATTTTTTATATATATGCTCACCCGAAAGGATGGGTTGCATAGATGAGTGTGCTGCCTGAGATCAGATTGCTGGTGGGTAACAAAGAATTGTTTACCTTTTATTCCATAACATGAACCATAGCCTAACGTAAACTCTAATTCTAAAAAAAACACGTTCCTCCTCCCAGCCATGGGCTGAGTTAGCCAGGCAGCCTCGCTGTGTGTTCTCATGGGCTGAGTTAGCCAGGCAGCCTCGCTGTGTGTTCTCATGGGCTGAGTTAGCCAGGCAGCCTCGCTGTGAGTGTTAGCCAGGCAGCCTCGCTGTGTGTGTTAGCCAGGCAGCCTCGCTGTGTGTTCTTTAACAATGATGTGTGATGGTAAATAATTAAACATCTTATGAATAATTCCTCAGGATCTGAGATGTTCGTGCAGCGCTGCTTTCTGTCTGTGTGGGATACTATATTTAACCCAGAGGCCAGAGCAGGTCTACTGTAGCTCTGTGTTTTCAGAATGAAAAACAACTCTGTACTTTCAACCAGACTTTCTCTCATATGGAGCTCAATATGAACCATTTTACTTGTTTTCACGACAGTGTTTGCTTCACAGATGCTTTGTAATATCTTTTAATCTTCCACAACAAACCTTGTACAGGTTTCCTAACCCAATCTTCCATACTTCTACCTGCAGAATAGCTATGCAGCGATACAGACACAGGCTCATGGTGCTTGACTTTCAAGATTCGAGATTCAAGATAGCTTTATTGTCTGTCACACAGTGCCAGAAATTCTCCTTCGACAGGCAGAAGCACAGCTCAAGAATACAGTTCCACATTAAAAACACACATAGGTCACATATATCTCAGTATCTTTGTTCACCACCTCTTTAGAGTCACACAGATGACTGTCAGAGTCACACAGATGACTGTTAGAGTCACACAGATGACTGTTAGAGTCACACAGATGACTGGTAGAGTTAGGGTTGGGTTAGTGTGTGTTAGTTAGTTAGTGTGTGTTAGTGTGGGTTGGGTTAGTGTGGTGGATCAGACTGTGGCAGAGGAGGAGCTTAGAAAAGAAGTCCTTCCTGTTCCTTAAGCCGGAGCCTGAGTTAGTCCGCTGCGCCGCAGTGGCATCGCCAGGGTAACGGGTGCGCAGTGGCATCGCCAGGGTAACGGGTGCGTGACCGAGCTGCTGATGCCTAGCTCTGGCAGACTGGCAGACAGGGACCCCCCGCTGGGCCGCCCAGCCTCCACACCGCAGGAGAACTAGAGATCTGATCAATACCAGCCTAACAATAGGCTAACAATAGGCTAACAGAGTCCTTCAGGCCATCGCACCTTTCACCTGAGAGCCAAGGTGTCCGCCCAGGAGGCGCGGCAGGGTGACAGGGTCATGTGAACATTAACACTAGAACAGCCATGAGGGGTCATTTGTGAACTCGATCAAATTTCAGGACCCTCCTTTCATGACTTTTCCTAGATATGTGCGTTCTACCACCCAGTATCCTTACATGTTCTAAATCACATCAGGATAAGCTAGTATAAAGCTATTTTCCCGTTCAACTGTGTAGGAGGCAGGCTAATTTATAAACGTCCAACTAGTGGTCGTTGTGTGTAAATAGCAGCTTGAGCATTGTACTCATTTGACCCACGAGGCGGCTCTTTTAGTAGGTAAAGAAGGCGCGGCTGTTCTAGTGTTAAAAGTGCAAGCAAGGAGAATCACTACTGACTACCAGAATGCTCCTCTCTCTGACACCTTGTTTAATCACCTTGACTCTGTCAGGTCAGGTCACAAGACAACCCCCATTGTGTCGTCCAGGGTAGTGCATTGTGGGTAGAGAGCCACTGGCCAATAGCCACGCCATGAATTAACAATGAATCCTGAATGGAGCTGTATATGTAATATTAAGTGGGTTGTGCTCACATAAAAATGTCTAATAAAATGTAATGGCCACAGGTATAATATAGCTTCTAAGACTTCGCCAAGTCTCAACAGTTATTGTGTGGTCTCGCTTTCTCTCTTTCGAAAGCAACTTCGATCCATTATGGATTTCTTCTTCTTACATCATTTGAATCCATAGTGAACTCCCTAACTTCAGTTTTGTGTATCCTTTTTTACAATTATGTTGACCCATGTTTATCTCTTTCTTTGATTCTAGGCCACGATTGGAATTGACTTCCTGTCAAAAACCATGTACCTGGAGGACCGAACGGTAAGCACCTCAATCCGAAAGCAACATGTTCATTGTCTGATGTGATACACAGGATGTGTGGCTCCTGAATGACTTTGTATAGAACTGAAGTGGTTGAGCTTCTTCATGTCATTTACATGGTATAAGAAATGGAAATGTATACAGTCAAACACATCTGCATGTCTGTTCACAACCTTGGCATGTCTTATATACTGTAGTGACCTTGGGAGTGTCTGCATGGGAATGAAGGGGTGTTGTTCCCTGTGTGTGTGCGTGTGCGTGTGTGCCTGCGTGTGTGTGCGTGTGCATGTACATGTGCATGTGGGCAGGTGGGTGGGCGTGAATATGTGTGTGTGTGTCAGTATGTGGACTGTACTAAAGGCATTCTAGTGTATGGGAGCCAGCTGCTTTCAGGCTCTCTGGAGTAACTGAATAAGGTGACCCTAAGGTGACCCAGGTGACCCTAACCCTCTACCTCTGACCCCAGGTGACCCTAACCCTAACCCCTCTACCTCTGACCCCAGGTGACCCTAACCCTCCCTAACCCTCTCTCTCTGCCCCCCAGGTCACCCTAACCCTCTCTCTCTGACCCCAGGTGACTCTAACCCTCCCTAACCCTCTCTCTCTGCCCCCCAGGTGACCCTAACCCTCTCTCTCTCTGCCCCCCAGGTGACCCTAACCCTCTCTCTCTGACCCCCAGGTGACCCTAACCCTCTCTCTCTGCCCCCCAGGTGACCCTAACCCTCTACCTCAGGTGACCCTAACCCTCTCTCTCTGACCCCCCAGGTGAGGTTGCAGCTGTGGGACACGGCAGGTCAGGAGCGCTTCAGGAGCCTCATCCCCAGCTACATACGAGACTCCACTGTGGCCGTGGTGGTGTATGACATCACAAGTGAGTGTGGCTGCTGCACGTACACACCTGTAGCGACTAGATAGAGTCCAGTAGTAAAAAAAGTCGCTGAGAGACGCGAGCAAGGGTCTGTGTTGATGTTATGACGCGCCCAAAACAATTCACTTGAGGACAAATGGTATGTTTAAAGCATTTATTGAAATGGAACAATCAAACTAGTAAACGTACAAAATTCATCCATATAAAATAAGAAAATAACAAACAATATATAACGAAAATACGGTCAACAAAAAATACAACGACCCTGTCTCCCCTCTCTCTCCACTCCCGCCATACAGGTGAACAGGTGTTTTAGTTACCTCGGGCTGTCCCCGCCCATAATCATGTGACTTCCGGAAGGAAGAACATAACGTCATCAAAACAATAAACAAACAAGCAAATAAACTCACAAATCGTATTCATGGCTCCTACAACACCTACAGTATACACATATGTTTTTTTATAAAAACTTAATTTTTTATAAACCTACCCTTTGTTTAACACCTGTCCAATATCCACATAGTGGCATTTGGTCTTCATATGTTGTCTTATTACCGTGCTGTGTTCTCTGGGTTGACATTGAATCAGCTTTCTGCCATGCTGTATTACTCCATGTTGCAGTGATTGCTGGTGACCAGAGCTAAGTGTTCGTCTCATTTCATCACAGTTATTCTACAACGCCTTAGGGCGTAGGCTCCTGCTGCCCACCATAATTATGAAGCAACATGACATCAGTAGTAGATTGAATTAAAACAAACCGCCATTTTGATAAATTAGTTCCAATCATTTGTATTTGAATACTGGCGTTGAAATCTTTTTACTCTCTACTGTGAGCGACACCACAACTCTATGGTCAATGTTACAGGTCAGATATGGTATTAGGGTTTAGGGTAGTTCAGAGATATTGAGCGTCAAAGTTTTTACATTCCATTATGTTCTGTGAGATGGAACCTTTGTATTTTATTGATTACTAACTCAAAAAGGTCAACATTTAAAAAAATAACACCACACAGGCATTAATAAACACCTAATGGATCAGATTATGTAAAAAACTAAAATCTGACAAAAATGGAGATAGAACCTTATAAGTCTAACGTCACGATGTATCTTTATTTAAGCAGCAGCACTGTAGCCATGTGAATCAGTCCCTGTAGATGCCTGCAGTTTTACAATAAATAGTGACATTTTTATTATCTGAATCCCATTGTGGCCATCAGGGGCTGGAAGGTAATGTGTTTGTGAGAGAGGAGAGTGGGGTCTGTTTAAGACCACTGCCCTGGGGAGATGAATTGTAAACCTCATTTTATCTGCAAACGTGGCTAGTGGCTACCTTCCCACACGATCATGTTGGTTTCCACCCTGAGCTTGTCAAATCCCAGTGATGTGCTACGACCTTTGAACACACCGACAGTTACGCATGCTCAAAGGCTACGGCAAGGTCAACTAGAACAGATGAATAGGAATCTCTTTTACACAGACCCTTGACATACAAAAACACATTTGTACATTGTGTAAGATTCTGTTGTCTTCCTTTTACAATATATTGGATTTGATACATAATAATAATAATAATAATAATAACTTTATTTGTATAGCGCTTTTCCTGCAAACGTTGCAGCTCAAAGTGCTTTAATCATTATATAATCTTAATTTAATTATTTTGTCATTTAAATGCAATATTAAAAGGATGGGTTTTTATAATCTTAATTTAATTATTTAGTCATTTAAAGGCAGATGGGTTTTTAGTCTTGACTTGAACATATTTGCTGAGGTTGCATCCCTAATGTAAACTGGCAGTGCATTCCACAATTTGGGTGCATAAAATGACATGTCAATGACATTAGTTTATTTGGAGAATATCTGCATATCCACTTATCAGTAAGTTTAAACGAGGTGTTTTTCAACGTGACATGATCCTCCTCTTTCTCTCTCTCAACAGATGTGAATTCATTCCAACAAACGTCCAAATGGATCGATGACGTCAGAACAGAGAGAGGAAGTGATGTCATCATCATGCTGGTTGGCAACAAAACAGACCTGGCAGATAAGAGGTGAGTGTTTGAATCTGGTCAAGATGATTATTGTGGTTTGTTGTTGACGCATCCTTCCACAGATATGACGCATGTACTTCTTACAGGTAGATCTCCAGGGCAGCAGTCCGTGTCAAACGTCTCTCTTTGGATTGTCTTTGGGGGTTTCAGTTAAATTGAAGTTAGGGACATCGTCTGTCAATCTCTGCTATGTTTCAGTGCGGCTTCATGCCTGGTCACGCCTGAACAGATTTCAACTGTGAGGAAAAAAGAGAAAGAGAAGAGAAGACAGTATACAGTATGTATAACGCTGCTCGCATTGAGAACAGGACTGAGTAGGCAAGAGAGTGCTGACGTGAGAGAGAGAGAGAGAGAGAGAGAGAGAGAGAGAGAGAGAGAGAGAGAGAGAGAGAGAGAGAGAGAGAGAGAGAGAGAGAGAGAGAGAGAGAGAGAGAGGTATAAATAGAGAAGTACATTATGGTGGCGGAACTGAGCGGATGAGAGGAAGCGATAGAGAGTGTTGGATAGTTTTAGAGATTTAAAGTGAATCAGAAAGCAGGAGAAGAGCGTTGGAGGAGAACGAGGTAGAGAGAAGAGGAAGATTTGTGAATCGGAAGTGAAGCCGAAAAAATA
>NC_137677.1:900586-1040586 GCF_963989245.1 Nansenia antarctica
GAAAGACAGTACCTGGTAACACTTTGCATGAAGTTTCCCCTATACCTGTGTAGTTACTCTGCAACAACAACAACAACAACAACAACAACAACAACACCAACAACACAACCACAACCACAACAACCACAACCACAACCACAACAACAACCACAACAACCACAACCACAACCACAACCACAACAACAACAACCACAACCACAACCACCACAACAACCACAACCACCACATCAACAACAACCACAACAACCACAACCACAACAACAACCACAACAACAACCACCACAACCACAACAACCACCACCACAACAACCACAACAACCACAACCACCACAACCACCACAACCACCACCACAACAACACCTTAATGTTACACAGTACATTAGTAATTGTGTTGTAATTGCAATGTAACGGAACTCCAACTCACAGCGGAGCCACACAGATATCGGGGCAGTAGGATAGTGACAGTATGTCTCCTTGGGATGTCTGGGACCCATCCTGGCTGCTGTTAGACAGATTAGAGGCCGTCCAACACTGATGGAGAACTGAAGGGATGGGCTTTATCAGAAGGTGAGCTGCCACCGCTAAGAGAAAGCAGAAAGCTTTATACCACCGAATGGACTGGCTTGGATATTTAGGAAGACACATGTTGTAGCGTAATGTTAGTGTTGAAATGTATTCCTCCATTCATATTATGCAGTAGACTTGCAGGGCTCGGGTATGTCTGAGGATGAATGAACCAATGTGCTCATTAAGATGGAACTCTGAGGAGGTATGTCTCCATAAATAGCCTTTGTGCGAGTCTCTGTGATGTGTCACTGTTATGTAAATAATCTACAGTGCGTTA
This sequence comes from Nansenia antarctica, assembly GCF_963989245.1. Taxonomy (NCBI): domain Eukaryota; kingdom Metazoa; phylum Chordata; class Actinopteri; order Argentiniformes; family Microstomatidae; genus Nansenia; species Nansenia antarctica. The sequence goes on from NC_137677.1 coordinate 901,431, forward strand.
CAGTTACAGCGCTGTGGTTCTGTTCTTACTAGCGACGCTTCTCTCATTTCCCTTAGTCATTCTGTCACAGTCTTATCCCTGGTCGATCTCTATCCCCTATAATCCCCTTAGATTTATGAACGTTGACCTTTTTTCGCTGCTGTCCTTGACAGATGATAATGTTCGCTCTAAAGGATATTATACTGGGGGGAATGTATTTTCATGGAGATTTGGGTGGGGTCTGTTGCTGTTGGTCTAGTATGGATGGATGGACAGTATACCTTGTTATAAATGTGTTCCTCCTATACTAGCAGTCCCTGCGCCTCAGGAAAAACGAATGTAAATGAATCCAAGTCTAAAGCTGTGGTAAATATGGGTGTTACTCCTCTTCAGATTCTCTCTGTGCTGAGAGCAGAACAAAGGAGACAGGCGGGTTACATCATCATGCCCGTCTCTGAAGACCACTGGCACTGGGACTTAAGCACACTTGTGTTACCAGGCGGAGGCTGAGGCTGGGTAGTCTGTCTGCAGGACATCATTAGATACCTGACACTCTCGCTTCCCCACAATCCCAGGAACCCGGGAATGGGCTAATTCATTAGAGTGTCATACAAATGGGCTGTAATTATTTTCTCAAGCCACAACACAATTAATCAGCGTTCGCTATTAATTAATTAACGCCTCTAGCTGCCTCGCTATGACACGGCTGTGAATGCAGCAGTAGAATGATGTGGTTGACTGGGGGAGTGTTGTCGTCTGTGTGCTCCAGTATCTCTCACCTTTTATCTCCTAAATACAATGTGTCGTAGTAGCAAACAATGGGGTAGAGTTAGTAGCTTGCTCTTAGCGGGGATCGAACTCACGACCACCAGTCCTGCGAGAGGTAACTGGCTTGGTCGAGATGCTAACAGGCTTTATACAGAGTCGTTACGGTATGATAGATAACAAACTGCTGTCCACCCCCCGCACCAACCTACGGACCTTTGGGGGGACCTTTGGGGACAGAGCCTTCAGCGTGGCCGCACCTACTCTCTGGAACTCCCTCCCCATAGTGATCTGCAACGCCCCCACCCACCCTGGACTCCTTCAAATCAGCCCTCAAAACACATCTGTTCTCCAAGGCCTTTGGCCCCTAGTCACTGTTTCTGTTTTGCTTTGTTTGTTTGCTGTTTTGTCTGTCTGATCATTTCCCTTGAATTGTAAAGCGTCCTTGGGTCATTTGAAAGGCGCTATAGAAATTAAAGTTATTATTATTATTATTATTATTATTAATAATAATAATAAACTATGTTGTATGTATAGTGTGCTATTATCTAACTATTTCGGAATTATATGAACATGATTCAGCAGTTTGTTGAGGATTGTGAATGTTCTCATTCGCAGGCAAATCACTATTGAGGAAGGTGAGCAGAGGGCCAAGGAGCTGAGCGTCATGTTCATAGAGACCAGCGCCAAGACGGGCTACAACGTCAAACAGGTGAGAGACCCACCGTGAGCTTAGAATGATAAGGTTCTATCTCCGTTTAGAATGATAAGGTTCTATCTCCGTTTAGAATGATAAGGTTCTATCTCCGTTTAGAATGATAAGGTTCTATCTCTGTTTAGAACAGACCTGGGCATTGTACGGCCCCCGGGCCGCATGCAGCCCTATGGCTGTCCCTGGCTGGCCCTGCGTGAGGCAAAAAAATGTTTTTTTCATAATAATAGAAATAACATGTAAATTAGTGTAGGCAAATGCGTCCAGTACAATTGCATTGCTTTTATTTTGAAGGCGACAATTTTTATTTTCAATTGACGTTTGTGCGTGCGTGACTATGTTACACATCTTCACTGTAATGTGCAGTTGGAGAGATGCTGAGGAGAGAAATGTCTGCTCGTTAAACAGAGAAAGATTGTTGCAGAGTGTTGGGTTTTTAACAAGACCAGGGGCCTCATTCATAGAAAGTACTTTGGATCAAATGTTGATCTTACCCGTGTCGTACGTAGAAAACCACGTCAACGTAGTGATTTATACAATTTCAACGTGAGTCAATTTGACCGTGGAAATGATCGTAGCTCGACGTCGAGTATTCATTTTTCACAAGCCACTTTAGTTTCACTTTGCATGAATTACAGTAGGCAGTGCGGCTCACATGCCTGTAATAACTCTGCATAACCAGTAGGTAATGTGCGTACGTCAAGGTCAATACCCGACGTAGAGCTACGATCGTTTCCACGGTCAAATCGACTCAAGTTGAAACTGTATAAATCACTACGTTGACGTGGTTTTCAACATTTTATCCAAAGTACTTTCTATAAATGAGGCCCCTGATCACAAATATTATTGTGATTACAGTTTATACTGACTGGGAACAATATGATGATTGATGATTCTTAATGACAGGTAAGAAGAGCGTGTCTGTAAAAGCACATGTTAGAAACAGAGCAGCCTGTAAAGGGTTAACTCTGTTCCAGGGAGGAGAGCTGTACTGGGAGGGGAGGAGCATGTCAACGTCAGGCAGCTGAAATGAAACTAAACTGTGTAGAGACGTAAAGTGTGTCGTGGACAAGGGCAGACTCTCTCAAACTTGTTAGATATTGTCCTCAAACAGGCATCTATCACACATACAGTAGAAAGGACAGAGAGACAGCATCTACACTCTCACAGAATCACAGACAGGTGAGTTGAGAGACTTACAGTGACATGTCAAGATAAACTATTGTGTAGTCTCTACCAGTTTGGTTTATAGACAGTTCAGCATGTAAAACGTATTGATTTGTTTGAAGGACATTTTCTATGTGATGTAGAATAATGTTATCATCATTGGTCGCTGTATAATCTCATAAGGCAGTCTTGACAGCTCCATAGCTGAAACTATCGAGATCTGATTGATTCCAGGAAATGCTTTATGGTGTCACCTTTGGTCTCTCTAGATATGGCTTCCTCCAGCAGTCTCCTGTCTGAGGAGCAGTTCCTGTGTTCTGTCTGTCTGGATGTGTTCACTGACCCAGTCACTATTCCATGTGGACACAACTTCTGCATGGCCTGTATCAGAGGATACTGGGACACCAGCGAATTGTGTCTGTGTCCGTTGTGTAAGGAAACGTTCTATGGAAGACCTGAGCTTCGCGTCAACACAACGCTTAGAGAGGTTGTAGAGAAATTCAAGACAATGAGAGTCAGGGCTGAAGATGAGTCCCCTGCCGAACCTGGACAAGTGTCATGTGACGTCTGCACTGGGACGAAGCTCAAGGCTCTGAAGTCCTGCCTGGTGTGTCTGACCTCTTACTGTGAGACTCACCTGGAGCCTCATCAGAGAGTCGCAGGCTTAAAGAGACACAAGCTGATCGACCCTGTGGAGAACCTGGAAGACAGGATGTGTAAGAAGCACGACAGACCCCTGGAGCTGTTCTGTAGGAGTGATGAAATGTGTGTGTGTCAGTTCTGCACTGAGACAGACCACAAGACCCATGACACCGTCCCCATAGAGGAGGAGTATGGACAGAGGAAGGCTCAGCTGGGGAAGACAGAGGCAGATGTTCAGCAGATGATCCAGGAGCGACTGCAGAAGGTTTCAGAGATCAAACACTCAGTAGATCTTAGTAAGAAAGATGCACAGAGAGAGAAAGCAGACAGCGTACAGGTCTTCACTGCTCTGGTGGACTCCATGAAGAGAAGCCAGGCTGAGCTCCTTGACGTGATCGAGGAGAAGCAGAAAGCAGCAGAGAGGCGGGCTGAAGGGCTGATTAAAGAGCTGGAGCAGGAAATCACTGAGCTACAGAGGAGAAGCACTGAGCTGGAGCAGCTCTCACACACTGAGGACCACCTCCACCTCCTCCAGAGCTTCCCTTCCCTGTCCACCCCTCCACACACCAAGGACTGGTCTGAGGTCAGGGTTCACAGTGATCTCTACGTGGGGACTGTGAGGAGAGCTGTGTCTCAGCTGGAGGAGACACTTACGAGCGAAGTGAAGAAGTTGTGCGATGTTGAGCTGAAGATGATTCAGCAGTATGCAGTGGACGTGACTCTGGACCCTGATACAGCACATCCCTGTCTCATTCTGTCTGAGGATGGGAAACAAGTGAGACCTGGAGACACAAGAAAGAATGTCCCTGATAACACAGAGAGGTTTTCCCTGTGTGTCTTTGTCTTGGGAAAGGAGGGTTTCTCCTCAGGGAGGTTTTACTATGAAGTGGAGGTGAAGGAGAAGACTGGGTGGTCTGTAGGAGTGGCCAGAGAGTCCATCAACAGGAAGGGGCAGATCACACTGAGCCCTGTGAAAGGATACTGGACTGTCTGGTTGAGGAATGGAAATGAGTACAGGGCACTCGCTGGCCCTGGTGTCCCCCTGTCCCTGAGAGAGAAGCCCCAGAAGGTGGGGGTGTTTGTGGATTATGAGGAGGGCCAGGTCTCCTTTTATGATGTGGAGGCCAGGTCTCTGATCTACTCTTTCACTGGCTGCACCTTCACTGACAAACTCTATCCATTCTTCAGCCCTTACCTGAATGATGGTGGTAAAAACTCTGCCCCTCTGACCATCTCTCCTGTCAATCATGCTGACTGACCAAGCAGTAAAATAAGCATTTAGATTAATCTTTATCTGTTGTCACTCATTAGGAAAGATTATGGTATATTTCCCCACACAGAGTAATTTCTGATCTGGTTATGGTTTGTTATCATATATTTTGTGCTCTCAGTGTGTCTGCTAGATGGTGAATATGCAGCAGCAATGTCAGATACAGTAAAATAGGTAAACATTACAATAATAACTAGCTAATAATGAAAATACAGTATGAGAGCATCTGATTTATAATAATGTGAACACCCAGAGAAGTCAAACAGTCTCATGTATGTAGAGTCCTGTGTTCTTATGAGTCTGGAGAGGCTGGGCTGTCTCTGCATGTGTGTGACGTAATTGCATTTAACAGAATGTACGTTTGATAATAATGTTATTGATTTAATGGCTTGCAAAGGGAATCAGATATGATTAAACAGTTTAATAAGGGTGACTGTGATTGTAATATGATACACATCTTCTGTACGTGATGTTATAAGTTTGTCTACTGGTCCGGCCCTCAACAATAGTCCCGGTTTCTCATGTGGCCCATTGTGAGAATGAATTGCCCACCCCTGGTTTAGAATGATACGGTTCTATCTCCGTTTAGAATGATAAGGTTCTATCTCCGTTTAGAATGATAAGGTTCTATCTCCGTTTAGAATGATAAGGTTCTATCTCCGTTTAGAATGATAAGGTTCTATCTCTGTCTAGGGCAGTTCAGAGATATCGAGCGTCAAAGTTTTTACATTCCATTATGTTTTGTGAGATGGAACCTTTGTATTTTATTAATTACTAACTCAAAAATGTCAACATTTTAAAAATAACACCACACAGGCATTAATAAACACCTAATGGATCAGATTATGTAAAAAAAACTAAATTTTGACAAAAATGGAGATAGAACCTTATAATTCTAAGGTCACGACATGTCTGCGGCCGTGTGCGTGTATGTGCGTGTACGTACGTGCGTGCGGCCGTGTGCGTGTGCGTGAGTAACACTAATGTATTTTCCCTGACTGAATAATACACTCAGAGCTGATTCACACCTGGTAAGTGTGGGTTGTCTGTAAGAGAACGGGGTATATAGTCAGAATCTACTGTAACACTAATGTACTAACACGCAGGAAGTGCGCTTGAGAGAGAGAGCTGGGAGTTCTCTGATGAGTGGGTTGGACAGACGCACCAGCTACCTTGGTTGATACAGATCTGTCCACCCACACACCATACATACAGGGACCTGTGACGCCAGCGTTACTGCCCTCGCCCCCTGTAGGAAACACAGATCTGGACCGCAGGCTGAGCTGATGGGACAGAGAAGGAAGAGACAGTCTGTCTGAGGTCACTGATGTGATGGGAAGACTGGCCTTGGCTCATAGAGGTCATCATGATGTCTTTCTGCTTTCTCTCTCTCCATCTCTCTCCATCTCTGTCTCTGTCTCTGTCTCTGTCTCTGTCTCTGTCTCTGTCTCTGTCTGTCTCTGTCTCTGTCTCTGTCTCTCTCCATCTCTCTCTCTCCATCTCTCTCTCTGTCTCTCTCTCTCCATCTCTCTCTCTCTCCATCTCTCTCTCTCTCTCTCCATCTCTCTCTCTCTCCATCTCTCTCTCTCTCTCTGTCTCTCTCTATCTCTGTCTCTCTCTCTCTCCCCATCTCTCTCTCCATCTCTCTCTCTCTCTCCCCATCTCTCTCTCTCCATCTCTCTCTCTCTCTTCATCTATCCATCTCTCTCTCCATCTCTCTCTCCATCTCTCTCTCTCTCTCTCTCTCTCTCTCTCTCTTTAAAACAGCTGGTTGTTGTAAAGCAACAACAGCCGTCTGTATAGTTAATGAATTGTCCGATAAAGACCAGCTGAACAGAACAGTAACAGCAGCAGAGCTATTATCGTGTCTGTGTGTTTATGAAGGGAACCATTGGCAGACGTGTCTGGTCTCTCCCAGTACTGAGGCAAACACAACTTCCATTCTTTTATTCTCCTCCAGGATGGCTAAGGATGGGAGGAGGGCAAGGAGGGGAGAGACCAGAGCAGAACTGATAAAACAAAAGGCTGTACGCCTGCTCCCAAAGAGCCCTCTGTTAGCCCTGGCTGTGTCACCCCTCCACCATTGTAACCTTGTACAATTGATACCAGGCTAGGGGGCTAATTTACGCTTCTGTTCATTCTAGAAAGGTACTCGATCTAGATCCATCTGTCAGTCATGATGTTGGTTGATGAGGTGGATAGCTGTAGTATAGTGTTACGTTCTTCACTTGACAGGGGACATGTTGTACATGCTGTCCCAGATACACTGGAGTATGGTTTATGGTTTATCTCTATTTCTTTGGCTGTCAAAAACAATAACTTGAAGGCGTTTAGCCAAACTGCCCTCTTTTCTACTTCTCTTCCTTGCCTCGAGCGCCCTCAAACTGTTCCATGTATTCATGGCCAGATGGGTGTGTTTTATGAGCCTGGATCGAAGGGAAAGGAGGTCTGGAACGTGTCTGTGCTGTTTAATGTCGTTAGGAAACGGGCCAGGGAATAAAGATACGGTGGTTACTGGACGGCATCATAGTCTCATATGGTTTTACCCATGATGCACTGCAATAAATGGAAGATGGCTGGGGGCGTTGGATCACGAGATGACTGAGAGAGAGAGAGATGGAGAGAGAGAGAGAGGGAGAGAGAGATGGAGAGAGAGAGAGAGATGGAGAGAGATGGAGAGAGAGAGATGGAGAGAGAGAGATGGAGAAATAGAGAGAGAGAGAGAGAGAGAGAGAGAGGGAGAGAGAGATGGAGAGAGAGAGATGGAGAGAGAGAGATGGAGAGAGAGAGAGGGAGAGAGAGATGGAGAGAGAGAGATGGAGAGAGAGAGAGATGGAGAGAGAGAGAGAGATGGAGAGAGAGGGAGAGAGATGGAGAGAGAGAGAGAGAGATGGAGAGAGAGGGAGAGAGATGGAGAGAGATGGAGAGAGAGATGGAGAGATGGAGAGAGAGAGAGAGATGGAGAGAGAGAGATGGAGAGAGAGAGAGAGAGATGGAGAGAGAGATGGAGAGATGGAGAGAGAGGGAGAGAGATGGAGAGAGAGATGGAGAGATGGAGAGAGAGAGAGAGAGAAAATACATAACTCTTTTATGTATTTAACAACCCCATTCATGGGGGCATTGGATCACGAGAGGACTTCCTAGAAGTAATTATTTTCTTCTTTAGGTCTTTCTTCTTTTGGTACAAAAAAGAGTTTCATGTAAGGTCCAATGAAGGTCATACAAAGATAATTTGATGGATGAATTGCTTGTGTAGACGTAGCTAACACAGCTAACATCCATCCACACCAAAAAGGCATTAAATAGCCCCTCTGACATTTCTTTTGGTCGACATCCTTGTTGTAACCTCTGCCTGCGCGATGTCAGGTGATCTGTCACACTGTGGCACGCTGGGACCTGTCCTGTCCCTGTGGCCATCATGGGGAACAAACTAGCATGAGCCACTGAGAGGCCTCTGGGAGGTCGTTTACCTCCTATAATGGGCCATTCCTCTTGTGCCTGTAATGTTGGAGATGTGCCGTAATTGACTCGAGTGTAATGAGATGGGCAGTAGACCCCGGAACGGCACACAAGCCTTAAGTGGTGTGAGGGAAAGGGTATGTCACGTTGGCTGTCATCCCAACTGTCATGTGTGTGTGAGAAAATGGTATGGTTTCAAGAGCAGTACCGCAGTGCATGCTGGGAGCCTCTTGTCTGAGGGGGCTGATGGGGTCCACAGGTGACGGGGGTGGGGGGATGTCCTGGTTACAGACATGTCGTCGCAGCACCCTGACTCTCTCTCTTCTCTCTTCTCTCTCTCTTCTCTCTCTTCTCTCTCTCTCTTCTCTCTCTCTCTCTCTCTCTTCTCTCTCTCTTCTCTCTCTCTCTCTTTTCAGCTGTTCCGCCGCGTGGCCGCGGCGCTGCCGGGGATGGAGAGCATGCAGGAGACAAGCAAAGAAGGAAGTATCCTTTTACCGCAGAGCCACTCAGGCTTCAACACAATATTATATATATATATGTGTCCTCAAGGTAACAAGGTAGTCCTGCTGTGCTCTCAAGGTAACAGTGTTGAAAAGGTTTCAAAATGTCAGTTCCAGCACAGTTTGTCGGGTCTTTAAATGGTAAATGGTAAATGGACTGCACTTATATAGCGCCTTTTTTGCTGCTGCAAAAAGCTTTTTTAAAGCTGCGCTTTGCAACGGCCTCTCATCCACCCATTCACACACACATTCACACACCAATGGCGGCAAGCTGCCATGCAAGGCGCCGGCCCGCTCACTGGGAGCAATTTTGGGGTTCAGTGTCTTGCCCAAGGACACTTCGACATGTGGCTAGCCGGGGCTCGAACCACCGATCTGCCAACCTTGTGATCATTAGGCGGCGACTCTACCTCCTGTGCCACAGCTATCAAGTAGACCCAGCATCTAGATACAGTACATCTAGATACAGTAGACCCAGCATCTAGATACAGTAGACCCAGCATCTAGATACAGGACATTTCAAATCAAAACAATTTAGAACACACACTGCCCTGAATGAAAAGATAAGTTAAAGCCCAGGACACTTGTTGACATGTGGGTACGTTGGACAAACAGGGACATCTTTGAAATGTGATATCTAGGTTGGCTTACAGTAGTGAGCAGGAGACTGAGGCGTCAACGGACCTCTTTTCTCTCCTCACCCTCTCCGCTCTCTCCTTGTTTAGTCCGACATCCCCCCGGAGTAAAAGCATGACTCCCGTGTTCAGCTACACATCCAATTAAATTAGCTTTTCTGCCTGCGACCGGCTGTGTTTGAGCAGCGGGGCCTGACAGACAGAGGGGTGAGAGGGTTCTTACAGCGGGTGTCGTGTCACGTGTCCGGTGGTGGGTGACAGGCAGGCCTTGGCTGGGTGATTTAATGCAGTGACAGGAGTCATCCGCCTTCAGTCGTCAGTCACAGAGCCACCCTGGCTCCGCTCATCCATTGATGCCAAGTGTGGATGTCACAGTGTGATGTGAGCGCGGAGACAGGGGTGGCTGCTTTTTCTTTTCTTCTTTTTTTTTGTACTCCACCCCAGGACTTGAAAACTAAGCAACTGCCATGCTGTTCTTTGTGCTGAAGAAAGAGACCATCCTGTTTTGGAGCCGAGCAGCTGGGAGTTTAACTCAGTCTGTCATTGTCAAGAACAGAATAGAACAACAATATACAGCAGCGTACACAATTATTTGACTTAAGCCACTCCCACTTTGACTTAAGCCACTCCCACTTTGACACAAGCTCCGCCCACTTTGACACAAGCTCCGCCCACTAACTGTCTAAGCCACTCACTCCCACTTTGACACAAGCTCCGCCCACTAACTGTCTAAGCCACTCCCACTTTGACACAAGCTCCGCCCACTTTGACACAAGCTCCGCCCACTTTGACACAAGCTCCGCCCACTTTGACACAAGCTCCGCCCACTAACTGTCTAAGCCACTCACTCCCACTTTGACACAAGCTCCTCCCACTAACTGTCTAAGCCACTCCCACTTTGACACAAGCTCCGCCCACTTTGACACAAGCTCCGCCCACTAACTGTCTAAACCACTCCCACTTTGACACAAGCTCCGCCCACTTTGACACAAGCTCCGCCCACTTTGATACAAGCTCCGCCCACTAACTGTCTAAGCCACTCCCACTCTGACACAAGCTCCGCCCACTTTGATTATTTGCTCATTTTCTAATTTTACCGCAGAGCCTGAAATTGAAATACGTTCAGTTGGTGTTTCCCACTGATCTTTGGTACACAGCCTGGGTTTTTAAAAGTTAATTACCTTTTCATTTGTGATGCAATTTTGCAATGATAATAGTTCAAACCTATAACTTTGTCTTTGCCGCGTCCCCTCTATCCCCTGCATAGGAATCATTCTGTTTATCAGCTTGTCACTACAAACTGAACAAATGGAGAGGGAACACAACTACCCAGCAATGCTACGGGGAGACTGACTGGGGAGGCTTAAACACGTCTAGTAAGACTTAAACACGTCTAGTAAGACTTAGTAAGTTGTGTGGCTGAGAGGGAAAAGTGTCGACGGGACAACATTATTCCAGTCACTCTACACATTATTTATTTTTTTACTACAAAGCATTAAGTTTAGTGCAAATCCAGCACACGATGTTTTCACACTGTGGCCTGTGTGAAGAATCGTCCCACCATGGCCTGTGTGGAGAATAATCATGTTATGGGTATGCTTGTCAGTGGCAGGGACTGAATATGTCAGGATCTAGAGAACAGTGAGAGATGTGCAGCGAAGCCTCAGTCATATGAAGTCTCAGCCTTGCCCTGATGGGGTTTTTGACAGACCTCAGACAGGCTCCTTCAATATCCTCACTAACCATGTTCTAACCACCTGATGTGGTGCACTTGATTCTAATTCTACGCATTTTAAAGTAGTAATAAATGTGGGAGTGTCCTAACTTTTTCCTCACAAGAAAATTGCATTTCTATTAACTACATGTTACTAATTATGTTTAAAGACATTCATTCGTCATATTACATCTCTCAATATTGTTAAAAATTAAGATCAAATGTCCTTAAATATGTTGAAAAAGGCAAAGATGTTCATGGGGTGTCCCTAACCCTATCTTCTTCACATGACTGTAACCAGTCAGTTACACTCCGCCATTCAGAGACGATGATGTCAGAAGATGGATGGACAGGAGGATGGGGTCCCTCCCTGCACAAACAGATACTGTATGTCGGCCATAGTGTTCTGAATCAATTTGTGTAAATGGCCCAACGTTTCATCTCTGTCCCTAGTGTAAGTGGCCCCCTAAGGGCAGTCTGGGCTCTCACTGGCCCCGCGTCGCTCATTACCTCTTTAATGGACCAGAGCATCTCTGCTAGGCTCCTGGATCAGCCAGAGACCGTCTGCATCTCTGGGCCATAATGGATCATCTTTGTAAATTAGTATTCCGGGAAGACACAACAATATTATTTTTACACCTCAAGAATCAAGGTTTGAATTCTCTTCAAGGGGAGGCTGTGGCGCAGGAGGTAGAGTCGCCGTCTAATGATCGCAAGGTTGGCAGATCGGCGGTTCGAGCCCCGGCTGGCCACATGTCGAGATGTCCTTGGGCAAGACACTGAACCCCCACTTGCTCCCAGTGAGCGGGCCGGCGCCTTGCATGGTAGCTTGGCCGCCTTTGGTGTGTGAATGGGTGAATGAGAGGCCGTTGTAAAGCGCTTTGGATAAAGCCACGCCACTCTATCCCACCTGGAGAGGGGAAACAGCTACGCGAGACTGCTCTTCGTGGACTTCAGCTCCGCCTTTAACACCATCCTTCCAGACAGGCTAGTGACCAAACTACTAGACCTGGGTCTATCACACTCTATATGTGCGTGGATCAAGGACTTCCTGACCGACCGCCCCCAGAGGGTGCGGGTGGGCCCCCACACCTCCACAGCCCTCAGCCTCAGCACTGGGTCACCCCAGGGCTGCGTGCTAAGCCCCATCCTCTACAACCTCTACACCCACGACTTCACCCCCATCCACCCCAGCAACTACATCGTAAAGTTTGCAGACGACACCACCGTGGTGGGATGTATCTCGGGGGGGGACGAGGCGGCGTACAGGGATGAGGTAGAGCAATTGAGCAAGCTGTGCAAGGTTAACAACCTGCTGCTAAACAAGTCAAAGACCCAGGAATTCATCGTAGACTTCAGGAGGAAAAAGTCAGAGATCCTGCCCCTGCTCATCGACGGAGAGAGCGTGGAGATAGTCTCAAACCTCCGATTCCTGGGACACAACATGCGGGATGACCTGGCCTGGAAGGACAACACTAAAGGCACCATCAAGAGGGCACAACAGCGGCTATACACCCTGAGATGCCTCAAGAAACAACACAGCAAGAAGGAGATGCTGGTGGCCTTCTACCACGGCGCAGTGGAGAGCATCCTCACCTTCGGCATCTCCAACTGGTTCCACAGCTGCACGGCAGCGGAGAGAAGCGAGCTACAGAGAGTCGTGAGAACAGCACAGAAGATCACCGGCGCCCCCCTCCCCTCTCTGGAGGAGCTGTACAAAACATGCTGTCTCAGGAGGGCCTCCAAGATCTCCAAGGACCCGACCCACCCTGGGCACGAACACTTTGTCAAGCTGCCCTCGAACAGGAGGTACAGGACCCCGGCCGCTAAGACAAACAGACTGAAGGACAGCTTCTACCACAGGGCCGTCAAGGCCCTGAACACAGAAAAGGCCTAAGTTCTGGGCCCAGGACAGTCCGGACGGATTGTATGGCAGCTAGTGCTGAGGCACAAACATGTACATTTTCAAGCCTGCAAACTGTGACACTTTAAAATAATGTGAAAAAATACTTTCTTGTGAAATATGACAACCCTAGTTGACTATCTGTGCAGTATAGTACAGTGGATTGTGTACATAGCCTCTATTGATGTAAACCAGCTCCTTACCTTCTTGTGATTTTATGCATCTATGCTTTTTCTAAAATGTGTTTCTTTTTCCTTTCCTAAACACCAGGGGAGCCTCCTCTCCTAAATTTCGTTGTTTGGTACCTGTACTGTAGCAATGACAAATAAAGTCTATCTATCTATCTAAAGGCGCTATGTAAGTGCAGTCCATTTACCATTTACCATTCTCTTGATCAATAAGACAACTTTACTTTGTGAACCCAGAATACCTTCAGTGGATAACGGTTGATAATGGTTCAGACACATTTTCCAGCTTGGTTTTGTTCAGCCATTCCAGTTGTTGTGACCAGAAGTGTACATACTGCAGTCTAAAGACTTTCCATGAACCACAAGTCCACCTCTTCAAAGACTGTTTACAACACATGTTGTCTCAGCTGAGCTGTATAGCGGTGAACATAATCTTGGTACCAGGGCAACATTATGTTAGGGTTATATCAGGCAACGTTACATCACAAACTGAAGAGCCTGAGGACAACTTAGCCCACTTGGCTCTGAACCCTCCGCACCCTCCAACCCTCCAACCCCTAGTGTGACACTGGGTCAACTACCCTTCCACACATACAGGCCTCTAATAGGGCTTTGGCTTGCTTTGGCTTGCTTGCTTGTCATCATGCTGGCTGCAGACAGGCCTCACACAACCTGACATTAACGTTGTTGTTCCACCTCTGACAGCGCCAGTCTCTGTGGTCATGGGATTTATGGAAAATCATGTTAATGTGTGCTTCCAGCACTCTCATTAATGGTTCCATGTGAAGCTGTTCTGACAAGGTTTGCTTCTCACTTGCCATTTGTTTTTGTAAATCTAATATTTTATCTTTTCATGTTCCATGTTTTTCTGAGTTTAAGTTTTCCGAATTTCCTGATCTGATCAGACTGTTGTTGTGTGACTTACGGAGGTCAGAGGTCACAGAGGTCGTCTTAACAGTCAAACATCCTTCATCACCTGGCAGGAATGGTGCTTTATGTTTTTCATACGGTAGTCCAATTAACACACACCCGAGGTTCAGCCAATTACCTCAAGAATCATATTATACTCAAATATTAATTATATTATACTCAAGATTTTAATTGAACGTAATGCAGGTGTGAGGCTGGTGTGGTGAAGGGGGGGTGGGTGAGGAGGGAGTGATTGGTTATGACAGGCCACACACACACACACACACACACACACACACACACACACACACCAGGAGGGTGTGGTGCATGGCAGGGGAAAGCCCATCACATACGTGGGATTCAACAGATCTCTCTCTTGGGGTGTAGTGGAATGTATGTACTCTTACATTGGGCTTTTACTATATACAAACATAAACTATATATATACTATATACAAACATAAACTCAAACATGTACAACACATTGGTGCTTAAGGGACATAAAATAGAAGCCAGCTTTGCTTTTTCTTTAACAGTCCCTCAGGTATTGGCAGTTAAAACACACACATGCACACACACACACACACACACACACACACACATGCACACACACACACACACACACACACACAAACACACTCACACACACACACTCACACTCACACACACACACACACACACACACACACACACACACACACACACACACACAGAGACAGGCAGTTATGTGTATTTCATGTCAGATGTTTCCTGACCGTTCCATTGCTGTTGTTCCTCTGGTTTATGTTCCAGGTGACACTCTGGCCATTTAGGATGGAGGGGGGCGTAAGGATAGATATTTAGACAATATTTATGAGGACCATTTCTTGTAATTGCCTTTTAAGATTTGGGCTGGGGGGTGTTGAATGGGGGGTGTTGAAGGGGGTGTTGAAGACCCCTGATTTATGACGGTGTCACGGTTCTCGGGGCACGCACCTACTCTGGCTTTAGACCCTGCATGTAATCTCCCCTGCAGAGGGGAGGAGGGGGGAAGGAGAGGGGAGGTGGAGAGGAGAGGAGAGGGGAGGAGGAGTGGAGAGGAGAGGTGGGGAGGAGAGGAGGAGGTGGGGGGGAGGTGGAGAGGAGAGGAGAGGGGAGGTGGAGAGGGGAGGGGAGGGGAGGTGGTGAGGAGAGGAAGCAGAGGAGAGGAGGAGGAGAGGTGGAGAGGGGGAGAGGAGGAGGAGGAGAGGAGAGGGGAGGTGGGGTTGCTAGCCTCTGTGAGAGCGGGGTCGTCCATGTTAATAGAAATCAGTAGAGCAGCCTGGCTCTCCCTCCTGTGTGGCCTGGTTAGCTAACCCCCCACCTCCCCTCTCCTCTGACCTGTTTACTAATGAATCACAAACTCACATTTGAAATATTTTCATCCGCCACACGCCCTCTTTGTACGATTACCTTCATCCTATCATTCTGGAACAAATTGTCTGTCTTCTGGAAAAAAAACAAAGCCTTTGTCAGTTTGTCTAGTTAGTGAAAAGTGGAATAATTTGTCACCCTGCTCATTTATAACAGTTTCCTGATGTTGCTTAATGTGCTGTAGTGATTAGTGTCTCATCAGTCTCATGTGAGACAGATGCAGTTGGCTGATGACGAGGTCGGTGTTGATGTGAACAGTGCTGACACAGCGTGGATGCTCACCTGCAACATGGAAAGCATTTACAATGCACATTGTGCAGCCCTCATCATTTAAATACCCTGGTAGCACACTACAATAAGCCTGTCAGTGTGGGTGTAGGTAGAGGTGTCAGTAGGTAGAGGTGTCAGTAGGTAGATGTTGTCATATTGAGGGCGGGGCCTCCCTGGACCCGCCCCCTCCCCTGCTGATGCAGTAACAAGGGGCCAGTAATCCTGGACCGCTGAAGGCTCATTTGGTTTGGTAATGGTTTGGTTCACTGGGGCGGGGCTTCAAAAAAACGACCCTAGATCAACTGGAAACCCTTCAGTTGACACCTGCAGGCCGACACACAGTACTTATGCAAAGCTGAAGATGGACACACACACACACACACACACACACACATACCACACTCGTACGTTCAAGGGTAGACACAATATGACAGCTGGTGATGTCCTTGGAAACCTCCTTTGCTTTTAAATTCCCCCAGTCTCTCAGGACTGTGAAGCGAGTGTGTAAATAGTAGGCTATGTGCTGTAGTGTGTCAGGCAGGTGACATCACTATGACGTCACCAATGAGCAGTCTTACATTTCAACCACTGGTCTTGTAAGTCTATTCTGTTTGGCATCCTTGGGATGTTATACTAGATTTTCTTCAACAAAGGTAATTGGTGGCTTTTGGTTTCACACTGTGAATTTATGTTAATTACAGGCTAAGTCGCTATGTCTAACGCCCACACAACATGGTTAGGTTTGTTTAATTCCTCTTCCCTTTGTGATTTATATTAACCTGTCAATGTAAAATCTCTGTCTTACTGGGTGGTTAGCGTACTGTTTGACGCCTACGTGGATTTAATAGTTGAACGAGGATGCTTCAGTAAATCTGTGAACAACAGCACCGCCTAGTGGCATGTCAATCACACTACAGCCCCCGTTAGAAAAGTACCCTGCTAGGCCGGTAGGAGGCAGTAACATCATTTCTAAATGACTGTGAGAGACACTGTCAGAATCCTGATACCTTTATCCTTATTATATGTCTTTCTTTCCACTGTCACCATGATTTGAAGGGATAAGTGTTTCTACAATTACAATGTTTTCACCTATCCTAAATGTGGTCATCAATGTATGAGATGCGGAAGGGCAACAATTTTAGTACTAAATGTAAGTATTTAATTATTTTCTGTTATCTTTCCAGTCTCATATTTTAGGTTGTACACCTGGGAGATACGGCACAACTCATTATGACTGTTTAGTTTGGATTAACATAACAGGTCTGTCTGGTTGGTGATTGTTGCCTGTTTTAGAATGAAGATGACTGTTATGCAGATGACTGTTATGCAGGAGTGTCCAACTGAAGGATAAGAGCTACTGGGACCACTGATGCATATGTTACGGTACATGTGGGATAACTAGGGTTAGGGTTAGGGTTAGGTGCTAGGGTGCTAGGGTTAAGGTTAGGGGTAGGGTTAGGGTTAGGGTTAGACATGCCAGCATGTACCAAATCGACGTAGCACCTAACCCTAGTTTTCCCACATGTACCGTATTCCCACATGTACTGTAACATAGGAGTTACACCTAAACTACGGGTTCATACATTGTTTGTACATGTATGCTGTCATGGTGATATCCTTAATAACCTTCCCTCAGTGATTGACATCAAGCTGGACAAACCACAGGAGCCCCAGACCACCGAAGGAGGATGTTCCTGTTAATACCCGACACCTGATTGGGCGATTTCATTTACACCACATGCTTGTTGTGTTGCTTCCTATTGGTTAGCCTCCAGTTGAGTTTTCAGATGAGGGATTTGGCCTCTTCATCTGAATATCGGTCATCGGTTGGAACGACAGTCACATCAATTTCAGTTGTAAAATAGTAATAGTGTACATTTGGTTTATTAACCAAATAAATGCCATAAATTCTAAAAAATTCAAAAATGACAAAACAATGAACAAAAAGCCCCCAAAATCCCAAACATGTGTATAGTCTTTTAGAGAAGTAGAACGGTAGTATTTCTTTTTCTTTTGTATTTTTGTATATTGAAGGAAATGCTCTGAGATGATGCAGAAAACCTTGTTGAATGATTGGAGGAACAGGCGGTCCAATGGCTGGAGAGCAAACTGAACAGTAACTTCTGACTGAGTATCTAATGCATGTATTTAAATAGTCTTTTTTTTTACCATAGGTACTGTCTATTGGTGTACACACGTTTTCAAGCAAGTAAATGCTTAACTTAAGACCTGTGAAATGCACTCTCTTTGAAATGTCATTGTTTTGCTTCACAATTCTGTGGAACTGATACTTGAGTTTAGACCACCTTTCCATATGTCAAATATAGCGCGCGCGAGTGTGTGTGTAAATGTAAAAACGCTTTCTATATAGGCAACTTTAGAATGCAATCATAGAGGGCACCTGCCAAACTGTGTCATTCTAGGACCCCATGTTCTTGTCACAATCGTGACGTTAGAATTATAAGGTTCTATCTCCATTTTTGTCAAAATTTAGTTTTTTTTACATAATCTGATCCATTAGGTGTTTATTAATGCCTGTGTGGTGTTATTTTTTAAAATGTTGACATTTTTTAGTTAGTAATTCATAAAATACAAAGGTTCCATCTCACAAAACATCATGGAATGTAAAAACTTTGACGCTCAATATCTCTGAACTGCCCTAAACAGAGATAGAACCTTATCATTCTAAACGGAGATAGAACCTTCTCATTCTAAACGGAGATAGAACCTTATCATTCTAAACGGAGATAGAACCTTATCATTCTAAACGGAGATAGAACCTTATCATTCTAAACGGAGATAGAACCTTATCATTCTAAACGGAGATAGAACCTTCTCATTCTAAACGGATAGAACCTTCTCATTCTAAACGGAGATAGAACCTTATCATTCTAAATGGAGATAGAACCTTATCATTCTAAACGGAGATAGAACCTGATCATTCTAAACGGAGATAGAACCTTATCATTCTAAACGGAGATAGAACCTTATCATTCTAAACGGAGATAGAACCTTATCATTCTAAACAGAGATAGAACCTTATCATTCTAAACGGAGATAGAACCTTATCATTCTAAACGGAGATAGAACCTTATCATTCTAAACGGAGATAGAACCTTATCATTCTAAACGGAGATAGAACCTTCTCATTCTAAACGGAGATAGAACCTTATCATTCTAAACGGAGATAGAACCTTATCATTCTAAACGGAGATAGAACCTTCTCAACCTTCTCCCCCCCCCCCCCCTCACTGCCATGACCCCTGACCCCTGCGTCTGCTGCACTGTATCATATCTGTGTCTGTGGTTAGTAGATTTAGTTCACATATTAACGAGCAGCGGACAGCAGGTCTGCAGAATCAAAGGCCTTGTCGTGCCTCTAGACAGGAAGTCATTACTTACAAGGTTTCCGGTAAAAAAACTAAAAAAAAGAAGAAAAACAAACAAAAAAGAAAGTTCACAGAGTAAACTCCAACTGGTCGTGGTGTGAACAGTTAGTTACATTCCTGTCAAATAAACCAAGAAAATACTAATTTGCACATTGTAGACCTTTCAGGTTAATATGAAGTTGTGAAGCACTTCATTGTAAATATACATCCAGATTATTAAGGACTGCTCCATTCGTCATCAAACTGTGTCATATGATGTGTCCCCCACAATGATGGAATTGACTTTGTTGCCTGTGTATTTAAAAAAAAAAAAAAAAACGTTACTACTACTGAAGTTGGCATTATGCAATGTTGGCATTTTTATAGCTTTGCAGTGGAAGTTAATACAACCGAATCTGGTCCTGTTTTTAGAGCCAGGTAACTTAACGTCCTGGTTTTATGGTCAACCAAATGATCAGAACACCTTATTATTTTATTTGAAATGTCTTTCAAGTGAGACCTTAATGCACTTTTTAAGAACATGTTTGAGAGTCAGTGGGAAAATGTAGTCTTTAGTCTTACAGAAACACTGTAAAAATGAGTATGATCATAATCGTCATAAACATTTGGAGTACTGTGTCTTTAAGGGTAGTGTAGAATTAAGTATTTGTGAACTCTCTTCAAAAGTGAAGCACTTGTGTGAATACTGGTGAACTCAGTCCTTAACCACCTAATGAGCCAAATAATAGTCTCTACGTTGGAGCCAGCCTCAGAATGGAGTTGGTTGGACACTCTGCAGTTGGTTTAACTCTGCAGTTGGTTTAACTCTGCAGTTGGTTTAACTCTGCAGTTGGTTTAACTCTGCAGTTGGTTTAACTCTGCAGTTGGTTTAACTCTGCAGTTGGTTTAGGATTGTAAAAGACGGTTGAATCCCCGATGCTGAGTCACAGAACAACTCCCTCAGAGAGAGAAGCTTAACGGCATATCATCATAGTCTGCTTCCTAGTTATCGCTCCTACACAGCCTGTATCTGTCCAGTCTGTGACTGCTGTTACTAGAAGTGAGACGCCTGAAACATACTTCAGACTGTTTTAGATATCAACATATCTGGCCTGCGTTTGTTTTTAAGCAGCCTCAACTCAAACTTTCCCATTTCTAAATGTTGATACTGTGAACAGGAAGGGAAGGGAAGGGACACAGGACCTATACTAGAGTAGTCAAGGCTTTTAACAATGCCTAAATGAAGAAGACCCAAATGTGAACTGTCATCCCCTTAATCCTACCCACTACTAAAGCCACCGGCACCAAAAAAAAAAGAGTGGATATGTCACCACGTCGTGTCAAACCTCTGCGTTGTTTACCTCTTTCTGTTACATTTCTTCCCTTTTTGTTCTGATAACGTATTATTACCCTGGTGCCTAAGAATGTATCGCTCTCAATTTACTGACTATCTTATGGAGTTTTGATTTGTAAGGGGAGCACTTTTGGGGGAGGGGTGGGGGGTATTTATTTGGTTGACGCATTGATTGATTAATTGCCATGTACACATGTTCATATTTGTTTTCTGTTTCTTCTTCTCCGCCCCCCTAATCTGGGCATAGCACCCTAATCTGGGCATAGCACCCTCCTTTCCCACAAGAGTAGAACTGTAGTTACATTCCGGAGGAGGTGGAAGCATGTTTAGGATGATGCAGAAACACCACAGCAGCCAGAATGCGAGAATGTCCACTTGACTCCTGTGAGTTTTGGGTTCTGCTGTTGAGGGTGGAGGGTGAGGTCGTCCTTGAGGGTGCAGGGTGAGAGGTCGTCCCTGAGGGTGGAGGGTGAGGTCGTCCCTGAGGGTGTGTGTTCCCTGTCACAGCTCTGTGGAGCAGACTTGGTTGATTCAGAGCTGGCTCTCCATCCCCACTGTATAGAGATCTAGCATGTCTGTCCCAAATGATCAATAAAGATGTCTTATTACCAAACATAGCTTCTTCTTGTTCTTTGTTTTTGAGGTGTGGCGTGTGAGAGTGTGAACTGGTTGATATGCGTGTGTCTCAACGGCCAAAGCCTGAGACTTGGCAGCTCTGATCAGTGATATTACTAATGCCAGTTTATAACTGATCTCTCCCAAACAGGTGTTTCCACCTTTCTCACAGGTGTGTACATGTTTATTCACCTGCTATGGTGGGAACCAGCATGCCGCTGATCTACTAATGATGCTTGCTTCCCTTCAGCACACTGGCAGCAATGGTTAAGCTGTAGGCCTATATTGACACACAAATCGTAAGATAATTGTTCCTATTGTCTGTATTGTAATATGGCTGCCTGTCCGTCATGGAAACTTAAACAAGACAAACGTGGCCATGTGCGCCATCGTCCCAAGTGCTGCGTTGTTTTGCTGCCTGGGGCCTTTCCACCTCCAGGTTTTTGCCCAACCTGGATCCAAAATAATGGAAAATGCCTCAGGAGTGTGTGTGTTAACTGCTGCCAGTGTTTAAACTCACTCTAACCAGATGAGGCTGCATAGAGATGTCATCTTCAGGCCTGGTATCACACATGCCATCTCACAGTCACAACTCTCTGTTCAGAAAGACAGAAACATGAGAAATGACTCGTTCGGGTCGAAACATCTTAATGAACTGGGACGTGTTGGGAGCAGTAACCAGGGTACGGTTAATAATTATATTTCATTTAATTTAATACGGTTATAATCTCTCATTACTCACTTCTTCTTTTGCCACATGAGGTGACACCCAATAATAAGTCCATGATAAGTCTGAGAGACATTAGCATTGGCCTGTCCCAGCCTGTTCGGTTACCATGACAACACCTCACTCACCGTGACAATAGGTCAAACCAGTCCTCATTTAGAGCAGGAGTATTTATTTTTTAATTCACAAATATCAACAATGTCTATCAAAGTAATCTAACCTCTTTGTCTTTCAGGGTTTTTGTCTACAGTTTAACTGCAACAGTCTGTCGGCGTGACACACATGTGCATGTTCATTGTGTACAGTGTGTGGATTAAAGTGAGTGTGTGTGTACTTGAGCCAGTGT
This sequence comes from Nansenia antarctica, assembly GCF_963989245.1. Classification (NCBI taxonomy): domain Eukaryota; kingdom Metazoa; phylum Chordata; class Actinopteri; order Argentiniformes; family Microstomatidae; genus Nansenia; species Nansenia antarctica. Next base: position 923,345 of record NC_137677.1, read on the forward strand.
GTGTGTACATGTGCGAGGCATATCTAACACACTTGGGGAAAGGCCATTTCCATGGGCGAGATGATGTGGTATTCTGGTCCAGTATCTGGCAGTGTGCGACCAGACAGATGATCTGGTATTCTGGTCCAGTATCTGGCAGTGTGCGACCAGACAGATGATCTGGTATTCTGGTCCAGTATCTGGCAGTGTGCGACCAGACAGATGATCTGGTATTCTGGTCCAGTATCTGGCAGTGTGCGACCAGACAGATGATCTGGTATTCTGGTCCAGTATCTGGCAGTGTGCGACCAGACAGATGATCTGGTATTCTGGTCCAGTATCTGGCAGTGTGCGACCAGACAGATGATCTGGTATTCTGGTCCAGTATCTGGCAGTGTGCGACCAGACAGATGAGATGATCTGGTATTCTGGTCCAGTATCTGGCAGTGTGCGACCAGACAGATGATCTGGTATTCTGGTCCAGTATCTGGCAGTGTGCGACCAGACAGATGAGATGATCTGGTATTCTGGTCCAGTATCTGGCAGTGTGCGACCAGACAGATGAGATGATCTGGTGTTCTGGTCCAGTATCTGGCAGTGTGCGACCAGACAGATGATCTGGTATTCTGGTCCAGTATCTGGCAGTGTGCGACCAGACAGATGAGATGATCTGGTATTCTGGTCCAGTATCTGGCAGTGTGCGACCAGACAGATGATCTGGTATTCTGGTCCAGTATCTGGCAGTGTGCGACCAGACAGATGATCTGGTATTCTGGTCCAGTATCTGGCAGTGTGCGACCAGACAGATGAGATGATCTGGTATTCTGGTCCAGTATCTGGCAGTGTGCGACCAGACAGATGATCTGGTATTCTGGTCCAGTATCTGGCAGTGTGCGACCAGACAGATGAGATGATCTGGTATTCTGGTCCAGTATCTGGCAGTGTGCGACCAGACAGATGAGATGATCTGGTATTCTGGTCCAGTATCTGGCAGTGTGCGACCAGACAGATGCTAAATGAAAAGAGAGCTCATAATCCACTTACATGGATGACTGAGGCCTTTGTGGTGATGTATTGTTGTGTAGCATGGCCCACCAAGGTAATCTTGGACATATTATAGGATTGAGATGATCCCTTTTGCATCATTGTTTTTTCACAGACAAGTGTTTCATTTCTCATGGGTGATGTGGAGAAGCTATGTGAAAGCTAGGTAAAAGCTAGGAGAAAGCTAGGAGAAAGCTAGGTGAAAGCTAGGAGAAAGCTAGGTGAAAGCTAGGAGAAAGCTAGGTGAAAGCTAGGTGAAATGGCCTGTTGTCCACCGGCCTGTTTCAGTACAAAGCTACAAACTGCCTCATTATGAAGACTTGCCTAACTATCTCCCAACTGACACGAGCCATGCGCTCCGTATTTACATTTGAAAATGTAATTAATAACAACTTAATAACCATCTGCTCAGATAATCTCTATAAAACAAGACAAATGACCTGGGTGGATGTATAATTCTGGCACTCTATTTTAATTATTAGGGCACTGATTGTCACTTAAATCGCCTGAGGCAACGCAGATGGCCACAGTAAACCAAACCAAATACAAACTGTAATACTCTCTGACCCTTCACATGTCTTATTACACTGATATGACGTGATCTTAGAATGATACGGTTCTATCTCCGTTTAGAATGATACGGTTCTATCTCCGTTTAGAATGATAAGGTTCTATCTCCGTTTAGAATGACAAGGTTCTATCTCCGTTTAGAATGATAAGGTTCTATCTCCGTTTAGGGCAGTTCAGAGATATTGAGCGTCAACGTTTTTACATCCCATTATGTTCTGTGAGATGGAACCTTTGTATTTGTATTAATTAACTAACTCAAAAATGTCAACATTTTAAAAATAACACCACACAGGCATTAATAAACACCCAATGGATCAGATTATGTAAAAAAAACTCAATTTCGACCAAAAATGGAGATAGAACCTTATAATTCTAACATCACGATGAGTCTAATGAACTAAGACCAATGAATAAATAAAACATACATGCAAGGGTTTTATCAAATACATATTTTTTATTTAAAAATAACTTAAATAAAATTCACATAAATACAAAAGCTAGTAATAAATTAAATGCTCTGTGTGTAGACGGTGTGTGATTAGATTTGGGTAGAGGGACGTCCTCGGCTGGCCATCTGTTGGGTGGGGGTTCGGGGGTTCGGGCTTCTGCGGGGGACGCCCGCCTGCTCTGTCGGGGCAGCTGAACCAAATCCTGCTGCACCAGCTGTGAGGAATTAAGTCTAGAATAGCTAATGGGGTGACAGGGCATCTGCAGTAGTTTCACTGCTTCTCAACAATAAAGCCACTCTTGTTAGAAACATATGGATGCATGCTTCATTCTAATCGTCTGTCTCTGAGCCTTTGTCCCAGGGTGGTGCGGTTGACTGATATCCTCTGGTAATGTATACCGAGTTTAAAAAAGGCAGTTTGTGTTCCATAATGAACTGATTGGCACCCCACAGTTGATAGTTGGTGTCACCCCTGGTGTGTTAGCGTCTCCTAAAGGGTTTCTCCAGTGTCAGTAGTCGGTAGCCTGCGCCAGGATTTCATCTCTCTGTTGATACAAATCAAACAACAACAAATAATTAGTACACACAACAGATGCAGTGGCTCACTAAAGAAGGACACAATAAGGGATTAAACACTTTCTGCATGTGATCACCACGTTTAAATGCATCTGTAAAGTTATGTTCACCGAAAACATTATAAACAAAGTTGGAGTGTTTTTATTTGTGAGTGTAACCATAGTAACATACGGTTGGTATTTAAGTAAATCCAACTACTAGACCATGGAAAATTCCTCCATAATAATAACAACGAAAGCGCTTTGAGTTGCATTTCACGTATGAAAGGCGCTATATAAATAAAGCTTTACTTACTTGCTTTACTTACTAATAACTTTTATTTGTATAGCACTTTTCCTGTAAATGTTGCAGCTCAAAGTGCTCCAATCAATATATAATCATAATTTAATTATTTAGTCATTTAAAGGCAGATGGGTTTTTAGTCTTGACTTGAACATATTAATGTTCTCAACAGAACAGGGTCATAGTAGGACGGCTGTTTGAATTATGAAATGTGGCTACCACATTATGCAACAGCACAGCGTCTTCATAGAGCACAATGATAAGAAAAAATCTTTTTTTAGGTCAATTACAAGTGATCAGGACTTACACATTATTGCAGCCAGGCACGATTCTCTCTTGATGCTGCTTGGTGAGACTAAACCTCCTCAGGAAGGCTGGAAGTCTGAGCTTTGTCCTGGAACACTTTGAAGAGGCGCTGAGAAGAAAGAGAGAGAGAGAGAGAGACCGTTAGAGCATATACCTGACACTGTGGCACCAGAGTACACTGATCAACTGATGTCAGACAACCATTAGGTGTGTGTGTGTGTGTGTGTGTGTGTGTGTGTGCGTGCGTGTGTGTGTGCGTGGAGAGTGCTGATTGAGGAGAACAATCCAATCAGCCAGATGTCCACTGGTGCATCAGGCCTACCTGTTAAGTGTCCTTTCAGTCACTAAGTAACTAAGGTCAGAGGTCATTGCACCTCAAATAGGGTAGCCTACTCACCCACTGATCTGTATAGACCCAGTCCCTTATATACAGTACGTAGGACTACTCACCATTCTGCTTGTGGAGACGGCTGTGCCTGTCCATTAGCTTCCCCCACCCTCTCCTCCACAACCTCTTCTTTGACCTCCTCCTCTTCCTCCTCATCCTCCTCCTCCTCCTCTTCCTCCGAGGTCTCCGGTATCTGGTCCCACAGTCTGGAGTTGACCCACAGGGCCTCTTGCAGGCTGAGCCCGCGGCCCACGCAGGTCATCCGGCGGCACAGTGGGCAGCTGACAGTGAGCAGGCCGCTCTTGGCCTGAGACATGGTCTCCAGACAGGGGGCACAGAAGGTGTGTCTGCAGTGCAGCACCCTGGGGATCCGTTCCTGGCGGGAGTAGGCCTGGTAGCACACGCCACACTCCCTGTCCTCACACAGCACCATGGCTGGGCCTAGCTGGAGCTTGAGCCTGGGCTGGAGCACTAGACACCTTAGCCTAGATGGGTACTGTAGTTGGGGCGAGGAGGACACGGCAGACCTTCCTGGATGGTAAACTGAGGTGGTAAGTAAGGTGGTGAGTCAGGTGAAGGGCTACTGGAAGGTAGGGTTTTGAGGGTAGACTTGCACTTTTAGGCTTTAAGTCTATGAAAAATCCGCGGAAGATATCGTGATGGTTGTTCTGATCCCAGTTTTGCAGTTTGCTTCTCTCTGTGATCAAAGAGATTTGGAAATATACATCCTCAGTGATTAGCCTGTCATATTAGAGATCATATAAGTGTATAATGTACTTTTACTAACAAACTTTTAGCATGTAGAGAAAAAAAAGCAATGCTATAAATTTGTGGGATAGATATCAAAGATAGATATATACATCTTGTTTCTTACGAGAGATTATCTATATCATTAAAATAAATCCTTTACATGCACATAGACACAAGCTACTCAGGACTCTTATTTCAGAGTACAAGGCAAAGCTTACCAGGGGGGTATTCCATCAACATCGCTAAAGGACAATCCAGGCTTATTTTGATAAATCCCGCAAGATTTATACAAAAATCCAGCCTTATAAGTCTTGCGAGACTTATCAAAATAAGCCTGGATTTCCCTTTAGTGACGTTGATAGAACACCCCCCAGGAACTGAATAGTGTCTCTGAAAATACATGGACAAATATTGACAATTTCTGTCCAACGTCATCCTACAGTACAAATAACACACTCATAATTAGTTTGCTTAATAAAGTAGTACGTAGTTCAACACAACATTTAAAATATACTTACAAACAGGGGATATAAATATTCCAAGTGTAGCTAAATGTAAAGTGATAGTTGTTCTAGTCCAGAGAAAGCAGTTGTTCTTCCCACTTAAGTTGTTTACATTTAAAATAGAGCCAGAGAGAGAGGGAGAGTTCCACAGCCTGGCTGCTATTAGGAGCGTCTGTGTGTTGTGAGGGCGGCTACAGGCTGTTTCTGCTCCCAGGGCTGTTTCAAGCCTAACCGGCATAACAGCTGTAGAGGCAGAGGGATGGTCAATGACAGTCTAAAGACACATGCAGTATGCACAGAGAGGGGGGGCGGGGGTTACTGTGCTCTCTGTCTCACTGGATCTAACTGGCTGTGAGCTGAATCCCTTTGTCTGGTGTCTGACAGAGGGCAGGTGGAGAGAGAGAGGGGTGGTGGAGAGAGAGAGGGGTGGTGGGTGGAGGGCAGCAAGCAGCACTGACAGTGGGGTGCAAACATTTGGGCACCCCCAGTCAACATGCCTTTTACTTTCAATTAATATCTGAAAGTGAAAAGAAGCAAACCTAACCTAAATGGTACAAAGTTAAACGTGACACATTTCATCACATTTTAAAGCAATATACATTTGTATGCACAAGTTTGGGAACCCTGTCAGCTAGTACTTTGTAACTCCTCCTCTGACAACTATAACAGCTTGCAAACGCTTCCTGTAGCCAGCTAAGAGTCTTTAAATTCTTGTTTAGTGTGCTTGCAGTATGCAAAACGCCACAGATCGGCCTCTGGGTGACGTAAAGACATGCGGTCTTTGCCGGGGGGTGCAGGGGACTTAGCTAACTAGCGCATAGCACTAGTTAGCTCGGCCCCTGGGTGAGCTAGAGAAATGCGGTCTTCGCCGGGGGTGCAGTGGAGTGGCCCAGAGCGAGCGGGGGGGGGGGGGCAAACACACACTTTACAATTTCCACAGGAATTGTACCTGTCTAGTTATAGCAAAATTTGCCCCGGCTACTCGTCCCAGTTTTGGCACTAGGTAGACATGAGAGGTGTCAAAACGTGCGGTTCATGGAAGGTTACGGCCTACGGTTTACCCACAATGCCCCGTTAAGGGGCCAAAAAAGTCCATAGACAATGAATGGGGCGATATTGAAAACGGCATAACTCGGCCTCTGGGTGACGTAAAGACACGCGGTCTTCGCTGGGGGGTGCAGGTGACTTAGCTAACTAGCGCATATCCATAACTAGCCTGCGCTAGTTAGCTCGGCCCCTGGGTGAGCTAGAGAAACATGGTCTTCACCGGGGGGTGCAGGGGACTTAGCTAACTAGCGCTAACTAGTTAGCTAGCGCTAGTTAGCTCGGCCCCTGGGTGAGCTAGAGAAACGCGGTCTTCGCCAGGGGGTGCAGGGGACTTAGCTAACTAGCACTAGTTAGTTAGTGCTAGTTAGCTCGGCCCCTGGGTGTTTTCTATGAAAAACATGTAAAAGGGAAGATTTAGGTTTTTTTGTACACATCCTACAATACCCCAACAAATGTATGTCCTTCATAAGATGTTCGGGTCATTTTGACCCAGTTACACAGAGACACACAGGAACATACACACTCACACTGACACTCACTCACACACCTTTGCTCTGGTTTTCCCGCGCCGAGAAGCCGTCTGCTCTCGCACTTTTTACCCTTTGAAGTGCAACATTGTAAACATTTTTTACATTTTCTTGCACTGTACAGAACGTATGCAGCAACTGCAAAAAGTACATTTGAGGTACACACACTGTCACATTCTGTGCTTCATGTGTTGTGTAGACAGGCATACCCATGCACACACAATTGTGCTTCTACTCATCCTGCTGTCCTTCGGCCCCACCTATTCCCAGGGGTCTGACGCTTTGTGGGTTGTTACTAAGCATCCTCTGCTCCAGCCTCTCCAAAGGCCAGCCCCTTAGATCCCCCAGAACAAAAGATATGCACTTTTGAATGTGTACACAGTACCCTGTTTGTACCCACAGGAGGCGCCCTTTAATATTATGGGCTATTTTGGGGCTTTCTTGCGCCCTGAGTATACTCCCTTGTACTCCCTTGGGACTAGGAGCACCGTGTCAGGACAAGTCCTTTTAAAACACCAATGATGCCCCGGGTCAATTTGACCCGAACAGTACCAAAGGGACCCAAAAATGAACATCACATTAAAGGGTTAAATATTACATAGAATATGTGTCTACGGTCAACATTCTGATCTCCACTGATGAATGTTGACCATTATGAATACTGTGAAAAGACATATGGTCTAAAAATGTGGGCTCGTCCGGGATTTGAACCCGGGACCTCTCGCACCCAAAGCGAGAATCATACCCCTAGACCAACGAGCCACTTCTGGAGGAGAAGAAACAGATCACAAGTTATAGTGTAATACCCAATGTGATTGCATATTATTTATAAATATTTGTATGGGTCGTTGAAATGCCACATAATATCTATCCACATTATGGACACTTCTCTGTTACTGAATTGTTAGCAGAGTAAAACAATAGATGGGCTCGTCCGGGATTTGAACCCGGGACCTCTCGCACCCGAAGCGAGAATCATACCCCTAGACCAACGAGCCACGTGCACAATGAAAGTCCTTTTCACTATATTATCTTGACACAGCATGGTGATATGTTCTGTATTCAGAATAGAAAACCCTGTCTTATTTTCATAAGTCTCACATTATAAGACTTAAATCAAAATAAGCCAGACTTCTCCTTCAGCGACGTGATGGAATACCCCCCAGGCTTCTGTGCATTGATATGTATTACTATACTATTTGTGATGTGTTCTGTATTCAGAATAAGAAGCTTATTTTCATAAGTCTCACAATGTTATAAGACATATCAAAATAAACCAGACTTCTCCTTAAGCGACGTGACGGAATACCCCCCAGGTTTCTGTGCATTGACATGTATTACTATACTATTTGTGATATGTAATGTTCTGTACTCAGAATAAAAAACTCCTGGCTTATTTTCACAAGTCTCACAATGATATAAGACTTATACGGAATACCCCCCAGGTTTCTGTGCAGTGACATTTATTACTATACTATTTGTGATATGTAATGTTCTGTACTCAGAATAAAAAACTCCTGGCTTATTTTCACAAGTCTCACAATGATATAAGACTTATATCAAAATAAGCCAGACTTTTCCTTTAGCGAAATGACGGAATACCCCCCAGGTTTCTGTGCGTTGATATGTGTTACAATACGATAGGTAACTATCGAACAGTAACACACTAGTAATAACGGTGGTTTATTACATCGCTTTTCGGCAGGAGCGTAGCGTCTCGCGGTGTCAGTCTCGTGACGGCTGATCGATCCGTGACCAATCCTAATGGAGTGTTCAAAACGTTCTAAGCACGAGAGCTCGTGACGTTAGAATGATAAGGTTCAATCTCCATTTTTGTCAACATTTTGTTTTTACTAGGCAACAGTCCAGTTGAAGTTCAGTTGCGGAACTATTCTTTGTTGGCGGAACCAAAATAAATGATTAAATAAACAAACAAATTATAATCTGTGGTCGCTGTTGTCCTATAATAACTGTCGTTATTTTCGGTGCAGCGTTTCGGTTACAGTTCAGTTTGTCTCTGTCAACACGGTACATTTATTACAACGTAACACACGTGCAAAAAGAGACAACGTGCGGGAGCCTTTTTCTACTAATCGTGAGCTCAGAATTCTAAGGTTCTAAACGGCCGTTTAGGGCAGTTCAGAGATATTGAGCGTCAAAGTTTTTACATTCCATTATGTTCTGTGAGATGGAACCTTTGTATTTTATTAATTACTAACTCAAACATGTCAACATTTAAAAAAAATAACACCACACAGGCATTAATAAACACCTAATGGATCAGATTATGTAAAAAACTCAATTTTGACAAAAATGGAGATAGAACCTTATAATTCTAACGTCACGAGTTGTCTCTGTCGCCACGTTACACTTATTAAAACGTAACACACGTGCAAGCAGAGACAATGTCAGAATACGGGAGCCTTTTTTGTCTACTAATGTTGTTGTTGTTAGCTAACGTTATCTATCTGTGTGGCGGTGGTGGTCAGCTGTCTCCAACCACGTATATTTACGTGGAAATGAATCAAGCTGGAACCCCACAAATGCCTCTAATTCGCTTTCTTTTCTGTCTGTATGGCAGTGAAATCCCTAATTTCATCACCTCAAGGATGACAACAATCTATATGGTGTCGCGAATAGGTCTAAAGTTCTATTCAAAGAGGTCTAAAAAGGTCTTACATTTGACTTGTTGAAACTTGTAGGAACTCTGTTAAATGTATTTGGCTAAGGTGGATGTAAACTTCCGACCTCGACTCTCTAAAAAGACATTGGACTTGTCGTGTCGGAGCTATTATCACCTCTCCTCTCCGAGTCTTCACGTCTTCAACCTTCATCACCTTCATTCCACCACTTGCCAACCCTTTAAAATATAAAACATTTCTGCATACAACATTTTAACATTTTAACATTTGAGGGTTAATTGCGGGGTCAGGATACGCTCATACGCATGGCGAGAAGGCCTTTGGTCTTCAACGTTCATCACCTTCCTTCCTTCTTTCCACCACTGAGATTACTTTGTAACAAAGCTTTAGCTGCGACACTTTAGAGCCAAACCCTTTAAACTATAAAACATTGTTGTTAATTGCGTTAAAAGACTCGTTAACAGGACCCGCTCATACGCATGGCACAGAGGTGCTCAGAGAATACTGACGTCGTGAACGTTCCTCACACGTGACATTCTAAACATTCTAGAACTAGACATCCCACAATGCCCTGCGCGCTGGGCGCTCGAAACTGTAAACACTGGCGACCCTGGGGGGTTATTCCATCAACGTCGCTAAAGGAAAAATCCTGGTTTATTTTTGATAACTCTCGCGAGACTTATCAGAATATGCCTGGATATTTTTAAAGAACTCTCGCGAGACTTATCAGACTAAACCTGGATTTGTCCTTTAGCGATGTTTGATGGAATACGTGAGTTAACCGCTTCTGTTGTTGTACATGTGAGTTGTTGCTTTTCTCATTGTTGCTGGTTTGTGTTTCAGCAAAGTGCGTTTGCCCTTGTCGGCCACCGTAGTAGCAAAGTGCTCAAAAGTAATGTTGACTACATTTCAAAAGGGAGGGAGACCTTCTGAGTAAGAAGCTATCATACTAGGATACTAGCTAATAGATAGTGATTGAATCCTGAAGGTTTTCAACTTGCTATTCAAGTTATTTAGCTATCTATAATCGAGCTATACACATATATCTCTCTATATATATTTAAAACAACTAACAACGTGTGTGTTAGTGTAGATGGATGCAGGGGTTAGTTAGCTTGCTCATGTTGGTGATAAACTGATAAAGTTAGTTTGTGTACAACAGAAGTTCTGCCTTCCTGACCACCACAGGTGGTTTTGACCTCTGCAGTGTTACACTCTGTCTACTGAGTGAGATGGACCTGAGGACATCACTTTATTGTATTAACTAACGACCATGTTGTCATACTGAGATATAAAGTCATTTATCTAGGATCATGGATGCATTTCTGGGATCCCTCCAAGACCATGATGTGAGGTAAGAGTCACAGTGAGATTGCAATTTAGATGGAGTGCTTATATATATATTCTCTCTCTCTCTCTCTCTCTCTCTCTCTCTCTCTGTCTCTCTCTCTCTCTCTCTCTCTCTCTCTCTCTCTGTCTCTCTCTCTGTCTCTCTCTGTCTCTCTCTCTCTCTCTCTCTCTCTCTCTGTCTCTCTCTCTCTCTCTCTCTCTCTCTCTCTCTGTCTGTCTCTCTCTCTCTCTCTCTCTCTCTCTCTCTCTCTCTCTCTCTCTCTCTCTCTCTCTATATATATATATATATATATATATATATATATATATTATTATTATTATAAGATATATTGATTCATCATAATATGGACACATTATTTGGACATTTGGACCTCAGGGTCATGTAGAAAGGCTGATGGTTTCCCTCTCCCCGGCTCTTAGCTCTGTCCTGACCTCCTGTGAGCCGGAGCTCCAGGAGCTGATGCGGCAGATCGACATCATGGTGAACCAGAAACGGACCGAGTGGGAGGCCGAGATCCAGGCCATGGACCTGCGTCTGCAGAGGGGCGAGGAGGACCTCCTGTCATCCAGAAACCTCATAGATCAGAGAAACTCAGAGGTACAGTTGAAGTGTGTTTGTGTACTTTGAGTTTGACCCTCACTTTCCATCTCTTTCCAGTGTTATGAGTGCAAACAGTCATATCTATGTGATCTATTCTAACCTGTGGTGTGTCACTCCTCCCTTGACGTCTTTGTCCTGGAAGATGTACAAAGTCAGAGAGGCTGTAGTTTCTCTGTTAGACCTCCAGGGCACTGGCTATCGGATGTTGAGGTTGGTAGTGGAGAAGAGACTGTTGCAGGTGAACCAGACGTGTGCCAGGCCTGTTTTGTGAGGCCGGCTTTTGTGCTGCTGCATGCAAGAGAGGCTTTCCATCAACATCACCTTAAAGTGTGGGGGCTTACAATATGAGCTTGAATCAACATCTTCATCTGAAGCACACTAATGCTTGTGGAATGAACTGACAGGTTGTTGACGGTGATATACATAATAGTAGAAATGAAGGTAAACAAACTAAGTAACGGCTCTCCTGTATACAGAAAAGGGAATACAGTGGGGTGCAAACATGTGGGCACCCCTGGATTAAATGTCTGTTACAATTCTCCATGTGATTGAAAGCAAACCTGAACACTAAGGGCCGGTTTCACAGACAAGGCTTAAGCCTAATCCTAGACTAAAAAGCATCTTGAGTGGAGATTTTCCATTGAAAGTGTTTTTTAGTCCAAGACTAGGCCTAAGCCTTGTCTGTGAAACCGGCCCTAAAAGTTTTTAAATGATAGAAAAGGAAAAGGGAACCCCTTTGGATTATTCGTTGTTACCTTTTGAGAAGATGATTACTAAGGCCCAGACCAAGGTGATTAACTCGTTAGGGCTTCAATGATCATGTATATATTCTGAAGTAACTCCATGCCTTCTTAAGTATCCGACTGTGGTGGCTGTTGTGTCTGGTGTTAAAAACCTCTAAACCATGGGTTCCTCTAAACCACGTGTCAAACTCAACACCTGCGGGCCGAATATAGATATAACATTTATGAAGATGCATCCTAGGAACAATTTGCGTGACTACAAAGCTCTTTTAATACACTCATTTTGCATGACAATGCTTTGTACTCTCTGTACCTTTTTTTCTTGCAGTCTGAACCCTGGCAGTAACCCCTTTACCCCTGCTTGTCTGTCCATAGGTGGGGGGGTTACGCAAACAGCTAGAAGAGGTGCAGGCTGGGAAGCAGGAACTAGTCACCAAGTATGAGGAACAACTGCAGCACGTCAGAGAGGAGGTCAGTAGTGTTTTAATGCAACACAACATGTCTTGGTCTATCAGCTTGTTGTTAACCTTTAGGGCATGACTATCGTGTGTGCAAAGCATGGAATATACAGAGAGGCTGCATTCATCCATACTTGTCCACTGTCTCTCTCTCTCTCTTTCTCTCTCTCTTTCTCTCTCTCTCTCTCTCTCTCTCTCTCTCTCTCTCTCTCTCTTCTCTCTCTCTCTCTATCTCTCTATCTCTCTCTCTTTCTCTCTCTCTCCCTCTCTCTCTCTCCCTCCCTCCCTCCCTCTCTCTCTCTCCCTCCCTCCCTCTCTCTTTCTCTCTCTCTCCCTCTCTCTCTCTCTCTCTCTCTCTCTCTCTCTCTCTCTCTCTTTCTCTCTCTCCGACTCTCCCTCCCTCCTCTCTCTCTCTCTCTCTCTCTCTCTCTCTCTCTCTCTCTCTCTCTCTCTCTCTCTCTCTCTCTCTCTCTCTCTCTCTCTCTCTCCCTACATACAGTTGTCTAAGCTGACGCGCAGCTACAAAAAGCTTCAAGGTAAACAGCTGAAGGAGGGTCGTGACGGAGCCAGGAGCAGAGAGGAGGACAGGTCAGAGGTCAGCCGCCTCAACAGCAAGATAGAGGTACGGTCCTCCTCCTCCTACCAGCCAGCTTCCTGTAGTATGGATTTCTGTTTCTGACCAGAACAGGTTTCTAGTGCTCTCTGCTGGTCGTTTGTTGCACATGATCATCCTCGACCTTTGACCTGTGCAGGAGTATGACAGGCGCTCGTCAGAGTGGGAGCAGCAGAGGGGTCAGTACCAGAGGCAGGTGGCGTCCCTGGAGGCTCAGAGGAAGAGCCTGGCGGAGCAGTTCACTAACACGAAGGTAACGAAATGAAAGTGACAGTGAAATAGTCAGTTTGTGCAAATGTAAACGCTGAATAAATACATTATACACACACACATGAGTGAATATATTCACTCACAGTGATCCGCAACGCCCCCACCCTGGACCCTGGACCCTCAAAACACATCTGTTCACCAAGGCCTTTGGCCCCTAGTCATTGTTTCAGTTTTGCTTTGTTTGTTTTCTGTTTTGTCTGTCTGATCATTCCCTTGAATTGTAAAGCGTCCTTGGGTCATTTGAATTTATTATTATTATTATTATTATTATTATTATTATTATTATTATTATTATTATTATTATTATACACATTTTGTCAGAAAGGACTGGAATTCAAAGCCCCTACAATGTGCCATGATGTGATTATAGTCACACTAGAGCAGGGGTCGGGAACCTTTTTGACTGGGAGAGCCATAAAAGCCAAATATTTCTAAATGTATTTCATTGAGAGCCATATAGTATTTTTAACATATAATACATTAAATATGTCTTACTTTTAATGCGATTTCTGGTGCTGCATGGTTTTGCTGATGTCCTTGTAGTCTGGTTCATACGTGGTGAGGTTGAGCTTCATGCAGGCGTTGAGGCTTCCATCAGTTAAACGTGAGCGTAGGTTGGTCTTAATGTTCCTCATATGCGAGAATGACTGCTCACATACATATTGTAATGTTTAGACCACCTACTGCCACCCGGTGGTAGACTCGATACACTGTCAAGAGTCAAGACCCGGTCATGCGCAGTCGGGAGTCAGAATGCATATGCTGTAATGCGTGCACATCGAATAACTAAAGAGTCCAATTGATATCCAGTGTGTGTCTCATCATTTATACATTATATTCTTGCTACACGTCAGAATATCACAATGGCGGCGAGGATTCAAAGTGGAAACGCCACCAGTGTCGATTTTTGAAGGAGGAAGAAGAAGAATCCGTCCGGAAAAGTCGAAGTGAGTAGTTAGCTAGCAAGAAGCTAAGCTAAGCTACCCAGGCTAACGCTAGTATCATGCAGTCGGCATTTTCGGGCCACATGGCCATACAGCCATTCGACACAGAAACCGATCCCAGTTCGCTTGGAACGCGATGGAACAAATGGATCAACCGATTTGAAAACTACACCGTAGCCACAAACATTACTCAAGAAATAAGGAAAAGGGCACTGCTGCTTCACTTAGCTGGAGAGAGAGTCCATGATATCTACGACACGCTGGCTGACGACAGTGATGACTATGAAAACACAAAGACGAAGCTCCACGGATATTTCTCACCGAAAAAGAACACACACTACCTTGTGTACAAGTTCAGACAAGCCATACAGCTTCCCGGTGAGTCTTTAGACACATTTCATACCAGACTGAGGATGCTAGCTAAAGATTGTGAATTTGCAGATGCAGACAGAGAAATAGTCGCGCAAATAATACAGAGCTGTACCTCATCACGGCTGCGCAGGAGAGCGCTCAGAGAGCCAAACATGACTTTGACTAATATGTTAGACCTAGGGAGAATGTTAGAGATCTCTGAACAACAGGCAGAAAGCATAGAAGAGAAGGCTGTCACCGCAATCAATGCACTGCATCTCAAGGGCGCCAAACAGCAACATGCAGCATACAGGCACAAAGAGAAGAGCTTGCAATGTAGAAACTGTGGAGGAAATTATCCACACGAGGGTGACTGTCCAGCCAGAGGGAAGGACTGCAGGGCCTGTGGAAAGCCTAACCACTATGCCAAACACTGCCGTGGTCAGAGATTTGCACATCAAAGCCAAGAGGAGGACACAGCTCACTACAAGCAGCGGAGCACTAAGAAAGTGAACCAGGTGACAGCATGCTCCGAGACCAAATCAAGAGACTCATCAAGTGGAGACGAAAGGTATGTGTATGTAATCAACAGCACAAGTATACAGCAACCCCAGACCAACATCAAGCTGAATGGTGTCAGTGTTAAAATACTGATTGATTCAGGAGCAGCTGTCAACATAATTAATGAAGATGTGTTAAACACACTTGACCCAAAGCCTATGCTCAGCACAGCCATGATCAAAATATTTCCATATGGGTCCAACAACGCTCTACCTATCATTGGTAAATTTGCATGCAAAGTACAGGCTACTAACAAGCGGACAGAGAGTGTGTTCTACGTTCTCAGAGGCGACGCCGGACAATCTCTGCTCAGCTACGCAACTGCCAGTGAACTAGGGCTGATCCAGATCATCAATATGGTGAACACGCCGCCAGTGATGCCACCCAGTGGGCGTACTGTCGCAGATGAGCTCGTGCAGAGCTACCCAGAGCTTTTCACCGGAATCGGAAAGCTGAAAGACTTCCAGGTGAAACTGCATATAGACCCCGACATCCAACCGACGTGCCAGCCGCACAGACGGGTCCCTTTCCATGTCCGTCAGAAGGTCGAGGCGGAGCTTCAGAAGCTGGAGAACGACGGTATCATTGAAACTATATCTGGACCAACACCCTGGGTTTCCCCGATCGTCACACCACCGAAGCCAAAAGACCCTGATAAAGTCCGAATCTGCGTTGATATGCGTCAGGCGAACACAGCAATTCAGCGAGAACGACATATCACCCCAACAATGGACGATGTAATACACGAGCTGAACGGTGCCAAGGTATTCTCGAAGTTGGACCTCACAGCAGGCTACCACCAGCTCGAGCTGCATCCAGAGAGTCGTTACATCACAACGTTCACAACACACCTCGGGCTAAGAAGATACAAACGCCTGAACTTCGGTATATCATCCGCCGCTGAAGTGTTCCAGAACGCCATCTGCCAGACGCTGCAAGGTATACCGGGCGTGAAGAACCTCAGCGATGACATCATCATCTATGGCGTCTCTCAGGAAGCACACGACGACACTCTGAGAGCAGTGTTTAAAAGACTGAAAGACAGTGGTTTGACACTCAATCGCAACAAATGCGAATTCAACAAGCAGCGCCTTGAATTCTTTGGGTTCATTTTTTCTGCCGACGGGATTTCTGCAGATCCAAAGAAGGTGTCAGCCATTCACGACGCCAGCGACCCCAAAGATCCAGGTGAGATCAGAAGTCTTCTGGGCATGGCCAACTACTGCGCCAGGTTCATAAAGGACTACTCAACCATCACTGCACCGCTCCGTGGGCTCACGAAGAAGGACGCTCCGTGGCAGTGGGGCAGTGATCAAGCTACGGCACTCCAGACGCTCAAGGACAGCCTGACGAGCGACACAACAATGTCATATTTCGATCCCAGGAAGGAGACGGAGCTCATTGTTGATGGAAGTCCGGTGGGGCTAGGCGCCATCCTCTGTCAGAAAGGAGGAGGGGGAGAGAAGCGCATCATAGCCTACGCCAGCCGCGCACTCAGTGATGTAGAAACGAGATACTCGCAAACAGAACGTGAGGCCCTAGCCATCATCTGGAGCTGCGAACATTTTCACCTGTATCTGTATGGACATCCATTCACCATGGTAACCGACCACAAACCATTGGAGATGATATGGAATAACCCGAGATCAAAACAACCTGCACGGATCGAGAGATGGGGCCTCAGACTACAGCCGTACAACTTCAGAGTGGAATATAGAAAAGGAGCTGACAATCCAGCTGACTACATGTCTAGACACCCTCTCCCGGTACAGTCGTCACAGAACACAAGAGCATCCAAGGTTGCAGAGGAGTACGTTAACTTCGTAGCACTTCAAGCAACACCCAAGGCGATGACACTACAAGAGATACAGCGAGAGACATTGAAAGACACACTCCTGCAACAGGTCAGTGCACACATCAGAAATAACTCATGGCGTTTAATCACAGACCGCTCACCAGGTGCTGCTGCACTGAAACCATACAAGCTCGTCAGTGATGAACTCACAGTGTCCACAGGTAACGACATCATACTGCGAGGCACCAGGATTGTCATACCTGCAGCTCTACAGCAGAGGGCGCTGCAGATTGCTCATGAAAGCCACCAGGGCGTAGCTAAGACAAAGGCCCTACTCAGAGAAAAGGTATGGTTCCCTACCATAGACCAACAGGTAGAGACCATCACCAAGACCTGCCTCCCATGTCAAGTGAACACTCCAGTTACCCGGACCGAACCACTCAAAATGTCTGAGCTGCCAGACGCACCATGGCACAGTGTTAGTGCTGACTTTTATGGCCCACTCCCATCGGGAGAATACCTGTTAGTTATAGTCGATGACTACACACGATACCCAATTGTTGAGCCAATTCGATCTACCTCAGCAAACACAGTCATACCAGTCATGGACAAAGTCTTCTCCATGTTTGGAATCCCAAGAATTGTTAAGACTGACAACGGACCTCCTTTCAACAGCAACCAGTTCGCTGAGTTTGCCAACTACCTAGGGTTCAAGCACAGGAAGATAACACCTCTATGGCCACAAGCTAATGCCACAGCTGAGAGATTCATGCGCACCGTCGGGAAAGTACTCAGAATCGTCCAGATGCAGAGGATGCCATGGAAACAACAGCTGCACGTCTTCCTGCGTGAGTACAGGTCCACTCCCCACAGCACGACGAACACGTCACCTGCCGAGTTACTATTCCAACGGAAGATGACCACCAAGCTACCCTCAGCAGACACAATCACCATCCCTGCTGACGAAGAGATACGCAGAATCGACAGAGAGGCCAAGGCAAAGATGAAAGCTCTCTCAGATGCTCGACGACACGCTACGCCTTCTGACATCAAGCCAGGAGACACCGTCCTGTGTCGTCAACCAAAACAGAACAAGCTTACTACGCCTTACAACGCAGAGCCGCTCACAGTAATCGATGTCAAAGGTTCCATGATAACAGCTGGAAGAAGTGGTTACACCACCACTAGGAACAGTTCATTCTTTAAGAAGATTGTCCGAGACAACCCAGACACTCTAATGGACTTAAGTTCAGAGGTCAGTGAGGAAGTAGGCCCAGCTACGCCTCCACCCGCACCTCCGCCGAGGTATCCAGTTAGGGAGAACAGACAACCTCCCGCATACCTGCGTGACTTCGATTAAAGAGCAGGAGTACCAAAGGACTGTTAACATGTTCTTCCGAGTTAACAATGTTCCAAGTTAATGGACTGTTTGAATGTTATGCACTTTATCATTTATTAAAAAAAAAGGAGTGATGTAATGTTTAGACCACCTACTGCCACCCGGTGGTAGACTCGATACACTGTCAAGAGTCAAGACCCGGTCATGCGCAGTCGGGAGTCAGAATGCATATGCTGTAATGCGTGCACATCGAATAACTAAAGAGTCCAATTGATATCCAGTGTGTGTCTCATCATTTATACATTATATTCTTGCTACACGTCAGAATATCACACATATGTAGAGCCAAACATGGTCAATACGGCAATACTAACACGCTGCATTGTGTGGTATGTCACAGGAAGCTCGTTCCAAGTTTTCAGAATCAGCTGGTCTTCAGGTTGAAGTTTTTTCATTTCTGTCCACTTGTGTTCCCTCGCCAGCTCTGCTCGCTGTCGCGCAAGACTTTCCAACTCTCCATTAAGTGTCTTGAACTTACTCATCCACATGTCTGATGCCTTCAGGTCAGCAACTTCCAGCTCAAAGTCTCCCATAGAGACCCCAGGGATGCATGTCAGGTCGATTTTGTCCACTGCACACTCATGTGGATGAGTGATGAACTTGAAAAGACCAGTGCGCGCACGAAATTCTCCAAAACGTGCTTTGAATGACTGCAGGAGATTGGACGTAAAGCCAGCTAGCTGCTGGAGATCCAGATGTTGAGTGGAGTCACTTGCTAAGCATGCATCTCTAAATTGTTGCAGTGTTACAAAGTGCAGAAGACGACCTGTTTCAATGTCCCTGAGAAAGACTTCCAGCTTGCTTTCAAATGCAAACACTGCTTGTTGAAGGGATGAGATTGTATTTCCAATACCTTGCATTTTCACATTGAGCTGGTTCAGATGGCCTGTTATGTCCACGAGATAGTGAAACTGCAGGAGCCAGTCAGTGTTGTCTAGCTCAGGATGCTTGACGCCTTTCATTTGAAGAAAAGTCCGGATTTCACTCAGGCAAGCTGCAAAACGGCTGAGCACCTTTCCCCTTGACAACCAACGCACGTTGCTGTGTAAAAGCAGACTGGGATAATGATTCCCAACTTCTTCTAACAGAGCTTTAAACTGGCGATCATTTAAAGCTCGGGCAACAATGAAGTTGACCACTCGAATGACCAGCGACATCACCTCACTTAGCTCCTGGCCACACGTCTGAGCGCGAAGCGCCTCCTGGTGCAGGATGCAATGAAGACTTAGGATGGCTCTCTTTTCATGTTCACGGAGAAGCGCTACAAATCCTTTGTTCTTCCCCAATATACCATCAGTAGCACCATCAGTACAGACATAAATAAGTTTATCCATCAGCAGTTTTTTTTCTTTAGCAAACTCCATGAAAGACGTGAATAAATCCTCTCCTCTGGTTGTCCCTTTCATTGGCAAAACAGCCAAGCTTTCCTCACCCAGTGTGTCACCTGCAGCATACCTGGCAAATATACTGAACTGAGATAGATGGCTAACATCTGTTGACTCATCTAACGCGAGAGAAAAGTATGTCACCGTCACCGTGACACCCACGCAGTTGCTGTTGACTCGTCTGCACTCTCCGCTGTAGCTCCTCGCATGCCTTTTTCCTTCTGTCCCCCGCTGGATATTTCGATGCAAATGAAGCATGATGCGTATCGAAGTGCCGCTTTATATTTGACCGTTTCATCGATGCAATTTTATCATTGCATATTAGACATACCGCAGATCCTGCGATCTCCACAAATGCAAATTCCTCTGTCCACGCAGCCTGGAATGCACGGTAATCATCGTCTTTTTTTCTTTTTGCCATCTTTCTCGTTACAAGGGTTGAAGCGTATAAGCTAGTTCACTATCTGATCAAATAGTTTTTTATGTATTCACCTTTACAACGACCTCTGACACTCTCGCGAGACATTGGTTCCCGACCCGACCCACGGGTCACGGGTCATGGGTCCCGTGAAGAGTCCCGTGAAATTTAACTTCAAAACTAATTTCTGTTTACTTTAAAATGACACAGTATTATTACGCAATATCACAAGTATTTTAAAATCAGTTCCAAACGGAATTTTTTTTTTCAACATTTTTTTTTTCAACTTTTCAACCCAATTGTCTGGGAGCCATATGCCGTCACCGGAAGAGCCATATATGGCTCGCGAGCCATAGGTTCCCGACCGCTGCACTAGAGGATGCTGTGGTGCAGGAGGTAGAGTCAGGAGGTAGAGTCGTCGTCTAATGATCACAAGGTTGGCAGATCAGCGGTTCGAGCCCCGGCTGGCCACATGTCGAAGTGTCCTTGGGCAAGACACTGAACCCTAAAATTGCTCCCAGTGAGCGGGCCGGCCGGCGCCTTGCATGGCAGCTTGCCGCCATTGGTGTGTGAATGGGTGAATGAGAGGCCGTTGTAAAGCGCTTTGGAGCAGCAAAAAAGGCGCTATTTAAGTGCAGTCCATTTACCATTTATGCTTTCTACCTGTCTGTCATCGTGACCTCCAGGCCGCGGGGTCTGCCTGGGTGCAGGAGCAGCAGGGGGAGCGGGCCAGCAGGGCGGAGCTGCAGCGTCTGCGGGGGCAGCTGGACCGGGCCCAGGGCACCCTGCACGCCCAGGAGCTGGAGCTGGAGAGACTACGCATCCTCCAGGAGCAGCTGGGAGAGAACCAGAGACAGGGACCGCAGGTCAGCGGCACGGCAGACACCTGCCCAGGACAGGGGAGGAGAGAGAGAGAGAGAGGGGTGGGGAAACCCGTGCTTACTGGCAGAGCAGGCAGTCGGCTCGGCAGCGACCATTGAAATACAAAGCTCCAGGTGCAGCTGTTCCAGAGATGGTGCGATTTGCCATGGTCATTTCTTAGAGTGAGTCGGGTATAGACAGCCAGGACTTGACGTGGTAACTACCATATATACAGGTAATGCAGCTGCGTTAGGGCCCAGAGTCATGTGGGGCCCACAGCTCTCAAACTATCTTATCAATCATATTCATGATAAGATCTCAAGCACTGAGTCTCTACGATATAAACTAATGTGCGGGTGGTGTATACACTTGGTTCATCGTCATAAAAGGACAAGGCATTCCATGAGTGCTGATCAGATTTCCCGAGCGAGTTTACGAACGCAGCCATAAACTACATTACACACTATGAGAGAACACTAACATTCTCAAAGAACACTCTGGACTGGTCCAGATCAGGTAAGAGATATACATTACTACGGTAACATTACTGTAGCTGAGAATCTCTCCTCATATAAATTGTTTGATTTAAAATCCAAACTCTTCGAGTAGGCTATAGCTTCCTCTTTCCACTACCTATGGAGGGCACTGATGAAATGTGAACGACGCGAGTTAGACCTCTGATTTAAAGTTGGATTGGTGTGAATAGCTGCACCGATATGTTCATGATCTGTGAACTAGTTTTCATGGTGCTTCACTGCGCAGATTATATGTGGGAAATCTCATGCTACCTACCTAGGGCCCACTCTGGCCATGTTGCGTTAGGGCCCAGTGGAGACTCATTACACCATTGATAGACAACATCATATTTTGGTGTGACAGAGTGTCTCACTCTGCTCTGTCCCCTGCCGGTGCAGACAGAGGAGAGGGAGGAGCTTCCAGCCGCCCTGGACTCCCAGGATAGGACAGGCATCCAGCAGCAACAACTCTGCAGCGAGGTGTCCAGGATGACTCAGGCGCTGCGGGCCAAAGAACAAGTTATTCGGTGGGTGGTGAGTTCACTGCTGGTTACTACACAAGTGGACAACTGACAAATGCAAAAATATTTATGAACAAAACCAAACAGAAATGTAATCTTGGTTCTTCAATGTCGGACCTGGTTCTTTTTTTAAATGGTAACTGGACTGCACTTATAAAGCGCCTTTTTTGCTGCTCCAAAGCTGCCCCAAAGCGCTTTACAACGGCCTCTCATTCACCCATTCACACACACATTCACACACCAATGGCGGCAAGCTGCCATGCAAGGCGCCGGCCGGCCCGCTCACTGGGAGCAATTTTCGGGTTCAGTGTCTTGCCCAAGGACACTTCGACATGTGGCCAGCCGGGGCTCGAACCGCCGATCTGCCAACCTTGTGATCATTAGACGGCGACTCCTCTACCTCCTGAGACACAGCCGCCCCAACATTCTTCAGTGTTGGACCTGGTTGATCAGTGTTGGACCTGGTTCTCCAGTGTTGGACCTGGTCCTTCAGTGTTGGACCTGGTTCTTCAGTGTTGGACCTGGTTCTTCAGTGTTGAGTGGAGGTTCCTGTGTGTGTGCAGGTCTCTGGAGGACTGTCTGATGTTGCTGTGTGTGTGCAGGTCTCTGGAGGACTGCCTGGGAGCCCAGGGGACGTGTGCGGGTCTGCGGACCCTCAGACAGGACCTGGAGAAGACCACCGCCAGGCTGCACGGCGCCCAGGCCTGCGAGGGTCACCTGAAGGCTGAACTGGCTCAACTCAGAGAGAGGTGAGATGGGATGTCTCTGTGTTATAGCTGTGTTATAGCTGTGTTATAGCTGTGTTGTAGCTGTCTTAAAAGACATTTTTGTAGATTTGTGGAGGAATAGACATTTATAAAAAGATGAAGAATGAATGGAATTGGGAATTATTTTCTGTACATGCTTGAGACAGACCTTTTCCAAAAACTGATGTTGTGGTGCTGGTGTAAAGCCAGTGAGAAGTACAGAAAGACTGTGTACGGTAGGGAGATGAAAGGGATATGGAAAGTTAGATTAACGAGCAGAGGTTGTACATTGTTTCCCTTTTTTAAATGTATCTTTATTGTATTTTGTCTTTACCTTTTCTTTTGACTGTTTTCCCCTGCTTTTATATTCATTCTATGCTTGTATATGTTTTTATATATGTTTGTATATTCGCTTTATGTTATTATTCCTGTTGTAAAGCACTTTGAGCTGCATTTCTTGTATGAAAGGTGCTGTATAAATAAAGCTTTACTTACTTACTGACTTACTTACATGCTGAATCAGGATACCTTCTCCTTTGGTTGATAGATGAAGCTGCTTCTCACCTGTGTGCTCACCTGTGCTGATGTCCTCAGGTTGGAGAGCATGAGCAGACTGACAGGAGACCTGAAGCATGTGGACGAGGAGCGTAGTCGCTGTGTTAGCGAGGTGAAGAAGGTGAGAGGCTTGGACCAGCGTCTTGCATCTGACGAGGGCGGCTGTGTCTCAGGAGGTAGAGGCTGTGTCTCAGGAGGTAGAGGCTGTGTCTCAGGAGGTAGAGGCTGTGTCTCAGGAGGTAGAGGCTGTGTCTCAGGAGGTAGAGGCTGTGTCTCAGGAGGTAGAGGCTGTGTCTCAGGAGGTAGAGTCGCCGTCTAATGATCGCAAGGTTGGCAGATCGGCGGTTCGAGCCCCTGCCTCATTTTAAGTACCCCTGCTCCACTCCCCCCGCTATCCCTCACCTCCTCCGTCTCTCTCCCCTCTCTCTGACTGTTAGTATTTTAATGCATCTGTATTTGCCAGTGTTTTATTGTTTTATTGTTTATTGTATTACTTAACCTTGTTTTATTTCTAGCTTCCCATCCCCCCCCCCCCAAAGAGCCACTGCTTTTTGGTCAGGCTGCATTTGTAAATAAGAATTTGTTCTTACATGTTTGCCTGGTTAAATAAAGGTTAAATAAAAATAAAAATAAAATCTAAGTGTCCTTGGGCAAGACACTGAACCCCAAATTGCTCCCAGTCAGCGGGTCCTCTTTTTTCGAGTCCTCTTTTGATACCTGATGACCTATGACCCTATGTTGGCCTCTGTTGGTTGTGTGGACCACTTGTAGCTTGTGCTGACTATCTATATATAAATCTAATATATAAATATATAAATAATATATATAAATTATTCACCAATGCTAACTGTCTTTGTTTCTTGTTGACTCCCACCCTCTAAACTCTGGTTCTAAACTCTGGTTCTAAACTCTGGTTCTAAACTCTGCTTCTGAACTCTGCTTCTAAATTCTGCTTCTAAACTCTGCTTCTAAACTCTGCTTCTAAACTCTGCTTCTAAACTCTGCTTCTAAACTCTGCTTCTAAACTCTGGTTCTAAACTCTGCTTCTAAACTCTGCTTCTACACCGTGTAGCTGCGAGAGGAGCTGCATCGGGCAGACCAGATGCGGTGTGGCGAGGTGGAGGGGATGAGGACGGAGGTGTCTCAGCTGACCACAGAGCTGCACCAGCGGGACATCACCATCGCCACCCTCGGCGGTTCTGCCTCCGGGGTGGAGAGGCAGCTGCGTGGCGAGCTGGAGCGGGCAGAGCGCCGGGCCGCTGAACTAAAGGTGAGCGGGACCGTTGCAATGTGGTAATAATAATAATAATAATACATTTTATTTGTAAAAGCACTTTACATAGGGAAAGTGCTACAATTAAAACAAGAAGATAAAACAATAAACATTTTCAATTAAAAAGCAAAAAAAAAGGCTGGGTTGGGTTTTAAGGCCTCGTTTAAAAGCATCCACAGACTGTGGTGCCCTTAGGTGGTCAGGGTGAGCATTCCACAGCCTGGGAGCAGCCGAGCAGAAGGCCCGATCTCCCATGGTGCGGAGCTTGGTCCTGGGGGTCTTGAGGAGGTTGGTGGCAGTAGAACGGAGGGTGCGTGAGGAGGTCTGAGGGGTATGGAGGAGTAGTTCCTTGAGGTAGGGGGGGGGGGGGCAGTTCCATGGATGCACTGGTGGGTGAGGAGGGAGACCTTGAATTAAATTCTGAGGGAAACGGGGAGCCAGTGAAGTGATTTGAGGATGGGGGTGATGTGATCATATCTGCGCACCCTCATCAGGATCCTAGCAGCGCTGTTGTATGGATGTATTTAGGTTTCTGGTAAAATTGATGAAAGTGGGTGCGAGTGTAATAACATCATAACGCTTCCATGCAGGTGACTCAGGTGCAGCTGGAGACCCTGAAGATTGAGAACCAGCATCTGAACGACCTTCTGGAGAAGGTGGAGTCTCGCTCACCTAAGGTCTGGACTGCTCTGTGCTTAATGGGAAATCATTGCAAATGTGTAAAGCTTAAAGCTGTCCACTAGTTCCTGCTGTGGTCACTGTTAACGGTTACAATCTATCTCTCTCTCTCCCTCTCTGTCTCTCTCTCTCTGTCTCTCTCTCTCTCTTTACCTCTCTCTCTCTCTCTCTCCCTCTCTCTCTCTCTTTACCTCTCTCCCCCCCCCCCCTCTCTCTCTCTCTCTCTCTCTCCCCCTCCCTCCCTCCCCCCCCCCCCCCCCCCCCCCTGGTCCAGAAGGCTGACGGCTCGCTGGCCTGTCTGAGGGAGAGCTACGTGTCGTCGCTGGGCAGCCTGGAGGAGGAGAACCGCCAGCTGAGACGGGAGCTGGCGGAGGCGCGGGCCCGCCTGGACGCCTCCACACAGACCTGGCAGGACAAGTACGAGAGAGTCCTGCTGCACAGCCAGGCCAGGGCCAGCCAACCTGCACCAGACAGGTACGCATACGTACAGCCAGGCCAGGCCAGGGCCAGTCAACCTGCACCAGACAGGTACGCATACATACAGCCAGGCCAGGCCAGGGCCAGCCAGCCCTCTACACAGGACAGGTACGCATACATACAGCCAGGCCAGGGCCAGCCAACCCTCTGCACCAGACAGGTACGCATACATACAGCCAGGCCAGGGCCAGCCAACCATCTGCACAGGCCAGGGCCAGCCAACCTGCACCAGACAGGTACGAGAGAGTCCTGCTGCACAGCCAGGCCAGGGCCAGCCAGCCCTCTACACTAGACAGGTACGCATACATACAGCCAGGCCAGGGCCAGCCAGCCCTCTACACTAGACAGGTACGCATACATACAGCCAGGCCAGGGCCAGCCACCCTGCACCAGACAGGTACGCATACATACAGCCAGGCCAGGGCCAGCCAACCCTCTACACAAGACAGGTACGCATACATACAGCCAGGCCAGGGCCAGCCAACCCTCTACACAAGACAGGTACGCATACATACAGCCAGGCCAGGGCCAGTCAACCCTCTACACTAGACAGGTACGCATACATACAGCCAGGCCAGGGCCAGCCAACCCTCTACACAAGACAGGTACGCATACAAGACAGGTACGCAACCACACTATACACAAGACAGGTACGCATACATACAGCCAGGCCAGGGCCAGCCAACCTGCACCAGACAGGTACGCATACATACAGCCAGGCCAGGCCAGGGCCAGCCAACCTGCACCAGACAGGTACGTAACTACACTCTGCACAGCCAGGCCAGGGCCAGCCAACCCTCTACACTAGACAGGTACGCATACATACAGCCAGGCCAGGGCCAGCCAACCATCTGCACAGGCCAGGGCCAGCCAACCTGCACCAGACAGGTACGCATACAAGACAGGTACGCAACCACACTCTACACAAGACAGGTACGCATACATACCACACTCTACACAAGACAGGTACGCATACAAGCACTCTACACAAGACAGGTACGCATACTTACATCAACCACACTCTGCACAAGACAGGTACGCATACATACCACACGCTACACAAGACAGGTACGCATACATACCACACGCTACACAAGACAGGTACGCATACATACCACACGCTACACAAGACAGGTACGCATACATACGTCAACCACACTCTACACAAGACAGGTACGCATACATACATCAACCACACTCTACACAAGACAGGTACGCATACAAGCACTCTACACAAGACAGGTACGCATACATACAGTGGGGTGCAAACATTTGGGCACCCCTAGTCAAAATGTATTTTACAATTAATATCTAAGTGAAAAGAAGCAAACCTAACCTCTACATACAGTTAGGTCTGGAAATATTTGGACAGTGACACAATTTCCATAATTTTGTCTCTGTACGCCACAACAACGGATTTGAAATGAAACAATCGAGATGCAATTGAAGTGCAGACTTTTTAGGCTTTTAGGCTTAACTGATAACAAAGGAATAGCCCAGATCTGTCCATGAAACAGCTGTTGATTCAGTTGTCCAATTACCTTTGCACCCTTGAAAAGGAGGGGGGGCCACATATTAAAGAGCTGTTATTCATAAACCCTTCCTCCAATTTGGATGTGAATACCCTCAAATTAAAGCTGGGCGTCTGCACTTTAAGCCCATATTCATATATAACTGTAACTTGAATATGTTTTGGTAAACAGCTAAAATAAAAAACAATTCTGTCAGAGTCCGAAATATATATGGACCTAACTGTACATCATACACACCCTGTTGAAAAAGGACAATGCGATGAGGACATAATATTTTCTGTTTAGGACTGAGGACCCCCAGCACAAACACAGAGAGGAGATGATAGCCATGGAGGTCAAGATGCAGGAGAACACCACCGTCTACGAGGGGAAGATCCACCGCCTCCTCAGACAGCTGGAGGCCCTCTCCCACCCCTCCAGTCAGCGGCACCACCACGGCCCCCCCCAGGACAGCAGGCTGAGCTCACCTGCAGCCTCTACTGCCTCCTCCTCCTCCTCCTCCTCTTCAGCCAGTAGAGAGAGAAGGGCGGCCCGGGGGAAGGACTCAGGAGGAGCCGTCTCTGTTCCGGATGGTTCTGTTCCTCCCGAGGCCCGCTGCTCCAGCTCAGAGGAGGCTCCGCCCCCGCTGACCAGAGACGACTTCCTGCCAATGGTGATGTTCACCACATTTACATTTACATGTTTGGCATTTAGCAGACGCCTTATTCCAAAGCAACTTACAATCGATACATTTGACTAAGCAGGTGAATCATTAATCCACCAGTCGTAGCAGGAAGAGTAATCCAGCTCAGGCCAGGGGCCGTTGGCAGTCACAGTGATAGAAGGAAACTTTTTTGTTTTTTTTGTTTTGTTTTTATATAGACATTGGAGAACAGAGAGACAGTACAAGGGGGGCAGTAGAAGTCATAGGGGACACAGTAAAGGGGAAAGCGGGTGTCTCAGGAGACGCAGTTAAGGTGTAACCTGAAGAGATGGAGGTCTTCAGTCTCCGACGGAAGATGGGTAGTGACTCTGCAGTTCTGACAGCCGTGAGAAGCTCATTCCACCAATAGTCTCATTCACCTCCAGTCGTTGCCTAGGAGAGACGGCCGCACTAATCTGTTGTGTATCGATTAATCAGATTGAGCCAAAGGTCTCCCTCTATGGGAGTCGTCTGTTGACAGGACACGGGTCTGTCCGTGTCTGTTTCACAGTCTGTTCGTTCGTTTAGCCAATCAGAAACAAGGTTGTGTACAGAGTTGCTAGGTTACTAGGAACATCACAAATCCCAAATTCCTCTGATCAAATCTCATAGTGATTTCATATTGTGAAATTGTACGTGTCCATCAGTTTTCTGTGTAGCCGGGGATGGCATAGTGAGACAGATCAGGACATGTTGTTTGTCGTAGCTACATAGTTCACTGCTATTTCTGTTACGTCCACACTCATCTCACATACGCATCCGCCTCCATACTCACAACCAAACATGTAAAGATAGGGAATTAATGATTTAGTCTGGATATAATAATAATAATAATAACTTTAATTTCTATAGCGCCTTTCAAACAACCCAAGGACGCTTTACAAATCTAAGACGGTCAGACAGACAAAACAGGAAACAAACAAAGCAAAACTGAAACATTGACTAGGGGCCAAAGGCCTTGGTGAACAGATGTGTTTTCAGGGCTAATTTGAAGTTTGGAGGACTCCTAATTTGGAGTCCAGTGTGTATATATACATTATATCCTTTTTTTTCCAGCTTGGCAACTACTTTATATTTCTGTCTCTGATTCTTCCTCCTCATCCAGGAGCACTGTGCGGCCTCACCTACGGCCTTAGTGGCGTCTCGCTTCCTGGAGGAGGAGACGGTACGCTCGGAGGAGCTGCTCCAGAGACTAGACGCCCACATCCAGGGCATGAGGCAGGAGAACACCAAGACTGTCTGCAGGTACCTGGGCAGCGGGTCAGGGTCAGGGCCCGCCTCGGACTGTCAGTAACAGTAGTGGACTCGGGCTGTTTGAAGGGTAGGGGGGGCGAAAAGACAAAATGGGCACCTACTGCACAACATGGGACCCCATCAGTGCACATGGTCAAGTTTAGACCATTGGAAGGGCAGCCAATAGGGCACGTCCTCTCTTTTTCGCCACTCAAAAGGGCACTTAAGAGGGCGGTCGCCCCCCCTGCCCCCCCCCATGAGTCCGCCAGTGGTCAGTAACTATGTAGGAGACCATGACTGCCATCCATCCTTGGCTCAGTGCACTAGGGGAGTTCAGTCTGGTCGCCTCACGGCCAGTGGATTCCCTGTGGATGTTCTTTTAAGGACCCGTTGGAGAGGAGTAAACGTCCCAGCAGACCTTGCTGCTCTGGAGCTGTGACCATAGCTGCCGTCACACCCTCCTCCCCTTGGAGTGTTTTTGTTGTTGCGTTAGTCCAGTTGAGTTGTGTAAGTGTGGTTGTTAGCTCGCTCAAACCCCAGCTGTGTAGGCTTAGGTGTGTCCGTTTGTGTTCCTTTTGTCCCTTTCTAGTATGTATATATCTGTATAGCTGTGTGAGGGGTGTGTTGTGCACAGAACTGTTTTGATTTTCAAATGAAATATACGTAGTGTGTGTGTGTGTGTGTGTGTGTGTGTGTGTGTGTGTGTGTCTGTGTGTGCGTGTGCGTGTGCGTGTGCGTGTGCGTGTGCGTGTGTGCATGTGCATGTGTGCGCGTGTCAGCCGCACTTGTTTTGCAATGGAAGTGATGATTTTTTTTACAATCCGGTTCATGTGATCATCAAATATCCGAGATGGAATGTATCTGATGTTTCTGATGTTTCTGATGATAGCTGCATCGCCTTGTGTCCCAGCTTGTTGACATCCATCGCCCAGACTCATCATAGTGGGTGGGGCCTCCTTATTCCTCCTTATTCCTCTGGGTCAGGGCTGGTGGTGTTCCTGCATGCCTTCCAGTATGACAGAGTCTGACAGAGTAGTCACTAGAGAGAGAGAGAGGGATAGTTTAGAGGGCCAGTAAACTGCAGCGATCCTCTCTGTGTGGGCTGTGACTGAGAGCATTCACCCAGTCCTATCTACATCTACACAGGGAGGGTTGCTCAATAGCCCCCCCCCCCCCCGCCCTAACCCCCCCAGCCAAAGTCCCATCCAGCATCGGTTGTCTAACAAAGTTTCTCTGTAGAAATGTGAGCGCTGTGCCAACGCTGTCATGGCCTCTCCATCCCGCCTCTCGTTCATCATGAGAAAGCGTATGGAATGTTAATATCATCCATGTGGGACGACGCGATGAACTTCAGAAATGCTAAACGTTCCAGGGGAAAAGACGTTGAGTATTTTTTTTACTGATGTCCTGAAGATACAGGACAGGAGACTGGGAGGGTGTGGGAATGTGAAATAAAGAAAGACAAAAAAATAATATTCTTAAATCCAATTTCTTGAGGAATGTGTTGTTGTGTGTTTTTTTTTTTTTCTGTCTGTCTTCCTTTTCTTCAGATTAGGGACTTCTTCTTCTTCTTCTTCTTCTTCTTCTTCTTCTTCTTTTTCTGGAAAGATGTTTTCGCTGGTCCCTCAGCAGTCCAGCGGTTTCTTAGATTGGTATTTGGTTACCAAGGTTACCGACACTGCGAGGCCCAACAAAACAGGGCCTAAGGAATTTGGCTGTTAGGCCGACGTGTCTCCGAGTCTCTGAGGAGAGAAGTGAGAAGAAGGTTTTGATTTGTGGAGATTCTTTTAGGGGGCCGTGAGGAGGGAGGGAAGGATAGCACGTCTGATTTAGGACCAGGGCAAGGAGGATGGGAGAGAGAGAGAGAGACGTAGGGAGTAGTCACATAACTCAGTCTTCTTCTACAGTTGTACAACAACACAACAACACAACAACACAACACTCGGTGAGTGATGGAGAGGTAAACAAGAATGGGATAGAAACGGACATGATGGCCTGTTTGTTTATCGATTGTTTTTGTAGTTCAGCTTCTCACTAGTGACTCTCACTCCCTCCACTCGCTCTGATCACCTAGTTAGAATCCTTTTAAGATACGGATCATGAGTCCTACTCCTGAAGATGTCCCTCCTGAGACATCTTCTGCCCCTCTGCACTGCGTCTCCTAAAGACACCCGCTTTCCCCTTTACTGTGTCCCTAAGAACGTCTATTGCCCCCTTGTAGTTTCTCTGTTCCTCCAGTATATATATATATATTTTTTAAATAAACTAGGTTTTAGAAGAAGGTGATAGGAGAAGGTTTTTCCTTCTATCAGTGGCCCCGGGCCTGAGCTGGATTACTCTTCCTGCTACGAATGGTGGACTGATGATTCACATACTTAGTATTCAAATGTATCGATTGTAAGTCGCTTTGGAATAAGGCGTCTGCTAAATGCGAAAAATGTAAATGTAAATGTAAATGTAAATGTACTCCATCTAGAGGGTCATTCCTATACTCCTATACTCCTAATATATGGAGTGGTGAAGTTATGCTTTTAGTCTTAGTTTTTGCCCCCTGCCTGAAAACCACCAGCAGAGGGTGCAGTTATATACTCAAGCAAGGCATCATACCAGAGAGATGATTATTCTACCTAGGGCTGAGACAATGGAGAACCGTTGCCAGAGGTTAGCTTGTCCTCAATTAGCTCGTTGTGTCGAGGTTAGACGTTGGGTAATTGAATCAAGGTTTCACAAGTTGTCAGTTTTCAAGTTTTCCCCTGATTTATACTCAAATAAGTATCACACAACAGCATCAAAGCTCAAGACTCTGCTTTTCATTGGTTTGTTTAGTTGACATTTGAGAAATGACTAGTGGTCCCGACACTCATCGTAAGGAATGTTAAATAGTCTTGT
Organism: Nansenia antarctica; assembly: GCF_963989245.1. Classification (NCBI taxonomy): domain Eukaryota; kingdom Metazoa; phylum Chordata; class Actinopteri; order Argentiniformes; family Microstomatidae; genus Nansenia; species Nansenia antarctica. Next base: position 955,257 of record NC_137677.1, read on the forward strand.
ACACTCATAAATCAACGAACATACCGTAGCCGTGTCTGAACTCTGCCTCATTGCTAAACTCCGCGGAGCTGCTAGTTTACTGACGTCATTTAGTCTTCGGAACATATTTTGCATTCTGTTGAGTACAGGGCGATTTGGACCAGGGAATAACACTATCTTCTGAACCGCCTGGTTTGGACACAGTGAGTTCTGAACCACCTGGTTTGGACACAGTGAGTTCTGAAGCAGCTCGTAGAGCAGCAGTCTGACCCGTAGTACCGCCAGACCAGAATGAGTGGAAGGCCTCCCTGCATTGGTGTGTGTGTGACTCTAACAGAGACATTGGTGTGTGTGTGACTCTAACAGAGACGCAGGCCTGTCTGCCAACAACAACACTGTGCTGCTATCTGTGTTCCAAGCAAACGCTCCGCCAACAACGCGTGTGGTGTTTCAACTGTGGAACACAGATGGAGATCGTGTGCAAACGGGTATGCCTCTTTTTAGTGGATCCAATCCCAGATAGACAGATGCATAGTGGGCACACACACACACATACAGCTACTCTGACTGGTCATCAGACAGATGCATAGTGGCACACACACTCACACGTACAGCTACTCTGTCTGGTCATCATGTACAGTGCTGATATTTAAGATGTTGAGGATGAGTTCAGTTTACTGAACACTGGATGAGGAACTATGGAATGATCATTTGTAGAATATAAATAGTCTGCTCGTCTTGAGAGAGGGGAGAAAGTGGATCTGAGGTATTTGGTGGAAGAAGAGCTGTGTGCTAATCTTCAACATCACAACAAGTCATGTGGAGAGAGTGAAGATAGATTATTTACATAAACGTGGAATTATCTCCCTGTTCCAAAACGTTCCACTCTAAAGGTCTTCTGATGACTCTGAACTATAGCAGAGTATAGCCTGGCTGAGAGGAGAGCATAGCAGAGTATAGGAGAGTATAGCCTGGCTGAGTATAGCAGAGTATAGGAGAGTATAGCCTGGCTGAGTATAGCAGAGTATAGGAGAGTATAGCCTGGCTGAGTATAGCAGAGTATAGTAGAGTATAGCCTGGCTGAGAGGAGAGTATAGCAGAGTATAGCAGAGTATAGCAGAGTATAGCCTGGCTGAGTATAGAAGAGTATAGCAGAGTATAGCCTGGCTGAGTATAGAAGAGTATAGCAGAGTATAGCAGAGTATAGCCTGGCTGAGAGGGTTAATGGTTGAGACGGGGTCTGGCTGAGAGGGTTAATGGTTGAGACGGGGTCTGGCTGAGAGGGTTAATGGTTGAGACGGGGTCTGGCCACAGAACCGCTGCAGACTGCCAGGGGAGTCCAGACCACGGGAAGGAATGACATCTCTGATGCTCCGAGGGATATCGGAATGTTTTAGCCCAAACATATAAACCATATGGTGGGTTTATATCCTAAACCAGGTGCTAGAGCTGCAATACACAATACTTTTTTTTCTTTTTCTGGCAAATATTTTTCACAGACCATATTTTTCTCGTTGACATTAATGGCCGTTGGTTTTATAGCAATTGTCATCTGTTTTTTACATATTTTATGATGCCAATCAATTGCATCCCATGTGTGCCTATGGCAGAGGGATATTTCTTTTAACCCAAATCCTAAATAAAAGCAGCTGTCTCTTTGTACAGTAGATTAGAGATTACAGTTATCAGCACTTATTTATGTTTTCACTGAGAGATGAGCCCCTACACACACATTTATTTTCGCCGTCATGGAATATGATTGCATGCCTTTTTTCGTCAAATGGCTGAAATTCCTTAAAACAAGATAAGAAGTGAAAGCGACTTTCCCACGATTGTTGCTTTGCTGGCCGGCCTGCGTGCGTGCGTGCGTGCGTGCGTGCAGCAGCATTCTTTATCTCACATTCCGTGGCGGGGCCCTCGGCGAGCATGCCTGTCGTGCCTCTTGTCTGTCCCTGTCCCACTTCCAGCTCCGACCCGGTCCGTCCCCTTGTTTGACGGGAATGTCTCATTGTTCACGAGTCTGAGAGGGCGTGGGGGGGTGGGGGGGGGGGGGTGAGGAGGGGAGCAGGCGGGGGTGGGGGTGGGGGGGGGGGGGTGCAAGTTGGCCGGACCGGCCTTGGAGCTTTGGAACTCCAGACACCCGCCACAGGATGCTTGGAATGCTGCAGAGACAGAGAGGGGCGCGGTCTTGTCAGCCTGTGCGTGTGCAGCGGGGGTCTCTCTGTGCACGGGTGGAACGCTGCCAGAGAGACAGAGAGAGAGGGGGGGGGAAAAGGACTCACTCCTCTAACACACGATGACCCATCGTGACCATACAGACGTGCTGATTGGTCACCACGGTTATAGTCAACCTGGTGTTTTAATAGGATGAGGGAAGAGGTCTGGTTGTCAGCTCCCATACTCTCTGTCTTGGTCGTCTGAGTCAGATTGGTGGTTGGGTTACACGGGCGTTAGATGAGATCATAGCCTAAGTAGGCTCTTATGCTGACCCCTGGTCCACTAATAGCAGACGTGAGGGTTAATAGTGGTATCTGGTTCTACACAGTGGGAACAGCCTAGGGTATACTTTAGTATGATGTGTAAAGGCCTATATGGGGACAGTTATATTGGCCCTTCTAAGTAATGTGAGACTAATGCGCAGTTGCATTGCATGCAAAAGTTATTAATGTATTTGGGTAGGGTAATCCATCTATAGATACTCTTCAAATAATCAACAGATTATCAATAAATGTTTCTGTTATTAATCGTCTGAACTTCGATACTGAAGGATGTTTTTATGCAACATTATACAACAGTTAGTTCCGACCAAGTAATTTGATTGGACAAGAGGCATTCCATGAGTGCTGATATACAGTATAACAGCACTGGGACTTTTAACTATATGTATCACTCCGAAATGACCGTTAATACAAAGTAGCTAGCCTGCAGATGTTTGTGTTCAGGTTACTAGGCAACAGTCCAGTTGCGGAACAAATTTTTCTTGACGGAGCCAAAATAACTGATTAAATAAACAAACAAATCATAATTTGGCCTGCGGCCTCGTACCTACGACCCAATCACAGCCGTGCTGATATTCAGTATAACAGCACTCTCTCTCGTGTGATATTGCATATAATTCAGCCCTAGAAAGTAGAGGATTTATTTCTCAGTTGAACTCTGATGTGTCCATTCGGAAAACGAGCCTTTGATGTTGTTGGGTACGACCTCTGCTATGTAAAAGCTCTCTACGTTGCCTTCCTCGTTCCCAGCTAATGAGGGCAGCCATGGAACCTTAATTAGTTCTGAGTTGCTGTGTCACCACAAGCATCCCAGGCTCACCACGCTCTCCATGCCTGGGTATTATCACCTCTTACGTAACAGAGAGCTGCAGTTGATAGTGACCTTTGTGCAGTGTTGTGTTTGGTGTTTCACGACTGCGGAGGGAGAGACAGGGTAATCCCTCCCTCTGCACCACTGTGGTCCTGTTTACGTTTCCTATTGTGAATTCTGAATAGAATGTTAGGTGGCAGATATGGTAACAATGACAAAGATGGTTGATGGTTGGTTGAATGTTTATTTTTGTAATCAGTCCATATTCATCCATATTTGCAAAACATGAAATTCGATTGGAAAAGTAGATAAGTCACGGAGACCAAACACAGATAACACATAACCCTAACCCTAACACATATTCTCATCATTGGAAGTAGGAGAGCTTGTCCAAAGCCCATCACTTGTCCACAGAGATCAGTGCAGTTGGTAAGAGGTCCTGACCCTACTGTACATGAGGCCAGTGGTACAGTAGTAAGTGGAGGAGCTCTCAGATCAGTTAAGGCTCCATTCACATGTGTATGAGAGGTGGGATGATACGGTTGTTGGGTGGCTGTGGCTCAGGAGGTAGAGCCGGCGTCTAATGATCGCAAGGTTGGCAGATCGGCGGTTCGAGTCGAGCCCCGGCTGGCCACATGTCGAAGTGTCCTTGGGCAAGACACTGAACCCCAAAATTGCTCCCAGTGAGCGGGCCGGCACCTTGCATGGTGTGTGAATGGGTGAATGAGAGGCCGTTGTAAAGCGCTTTGGATAAAGGCGCTATATAAGTGCAGTCCATTTACCATTTACCATATGGCCTGCCAATATACTGATGTACAACATGGGATACCTGCAGCTTTTGGTACTTAAACAATTGAGATAGTTGAGAAAACACAGTTATTCTAATCAGAAAGTTGGCAAGAGAGGTGGGTGTGCCGTATCTGAAAGAGCGATATAGAAGAACAATGTAAACATGTCAGTGGGATCTACTTTCCGCAGACATCCTGGGATTCAGTGAGGGATTGAGGGGGGGAGGAGTCAGTCCCCCGGTTTACATTCTTTCAGGGCCGTTGACGTAAACAGCTGTTCATTTTTTTGATTATTGAGTTCTTTCACCAGAAATATGTCTAAATAGACGCCCTTCCTCATTTACAGTTTAGGAAGAGGTGACATGTCACGCAGCTCTCACTGAAATATGGTGAATGTAGAGTATGATGTACTATGTAGCCTCAGAGAGAAGGAAAAACACATGACAAATGATTCACATCCAACCATGATTATATGATGTTGAAAACCAAAAGCATCAGATCTGAAATGATCTTTATTCATGATTGTCATAAGTTACACTGATGATTTTCAGATATTTACTGTCTTAAACGGCTGCCATTGTTCATCTCTGTTCCCCTCATGTCCATGGAGAAGTGAAAGGGCAGGATACGGTTAGGAAGGGGGACTTATTGTCCAGGGGAAACATGGTGGGAACCTGGTCGACTGTGTCTGTGTCATTATTCTTATTTGTCTGACTAATTTCCTACGATTTCCTAACTGGAATCTCGTTCCTCTGAGAGTACCTCTGCCCTCTAACCCTCTGACCAGTCACAAACACTCATACCCTCTGCCCAGTCACAAACAAAGCATCTCAGTGATTTCCCTTGTCCACTTTGGTCCTACTACTAACTGCCTTTCAAGAATGTTAATTATCCAGGTCATAAAATAGTCAGTGTTTGAGAAGATCAGAGGGAGAAGCGTCGTCACCTGTGGTGATCACTCTCCTGGGGTACTTACCGTGTGTCATAAATCAGCTGGATCTCGTGGTTGACTTTCAGACTATTTCATACGGCCAACTCGAAATTTCAAGTTGTTTCAAGTTACAGACTTCTATTGAAGTTGATAGTAAGCAGTTATAGTGTAACTTACTTTACTAAAGATATAGGTATTCATCGACTGTAGAATTAGCTTAGGGCGATGTCTGCAGCCTCACGTACATAGGTACATACTGTACCTGTCTCATCAATCTGAGTGAGGAAGTATCGGTAACCGAGATTAACCAACCGCAGTCCACAGGGAGAGACGGAGGAATGTTCGGCATCCGTTATGCAAGCATGATTGAAGGCCGAGGGTGTGAGTGACGTTTTATGATGGTTACTGGGCCGTTTACAAGCACTTTGCTAAATTTATGATGTATAGACGCAAAACTGTGTCTGCTAAGGGTACAGAACATTCTGGAGTGGCTCTTCTGTCTATAATAAACTCTCTCTCTCCAAAAAGCAATGAAGGTAATATCATAATAATAATAACTTTAATTACTATAGCGCCTTTCAAAAAACCCAAGGACGCTTTACAATTCTAAGGGAAATGATCAGACAGACAAAACAGAAAACAAACCAAGCAAAACTGAAACATTGACTAGGGGCCAAAGGCCTTGGCGATGTATTTCACATTCTCATTGTGCCTCATTGTGCTTTATCTTTCATAGGAAAACAATTAAATGAATGTGTTATTTGTGTGTGTGTTTGTTGCCATCGCTCTGCTTCAAGGAGCGAATGATGTATTTAACACATTCACGGTTTGTTTTGAATTGATAAACCTCACCTGTTGTTGTTTTTCTCCCAGCCTCCTATCAGAGCCGGGCCGAGCCGTGACTGACGGACGTGAGCGTGAGTGTCACTGTTAGGATTTAGGATTTCTTTATCTCCCCTTCTCCTCTGTCTCGGGAACCTGGGCTGTTGATGTCATCAGCCGCTTCATCGGCTGCCTTACGACGCGTTATCAGTGGCCTGCAGGTCCCCCCCCAACACACACACACATGCTGCTTTTCCATGGGAGAGGGGAGGGAGGGAGGGAGGCTGGGTTTGTATCACAACATTAGTGTTTCCTGACCTTTATCTGCCGTGGCCAGGGGGGGATTTCCTCATGACCCCTTCTCCTGCTCCCTATTCTCTCTACCCCCAGTCTGTCCTCTGGTGGGGGGGTAAATCTGTCCTCTAGTGTGTGTGTGTGTGGGGGGGGGGTCACCCCAGCATTCCCAGGGCTTGTCATGAGGTGTTTGTTCAGTCAGTCCGAGCTCTCTGCCGTGGTTGAGACGGAGGCCTGTCCTGTTTAATGACTTTAAACAGATCTTCTTGGTGATGAACACAGATAAAATAATGATTTTTCATGCCCCTTACAAAAATAAACATAGAGGGTTTTCCATATCTTGACATCTTGCCTCTGTTTGTGGACAATGACACTTCTCTATCTGGGTGTAAGAGGTTTGACGTCTTGCCTTTCGTTCTGGTTTTAAAAGCTGGTTTGTAACTTGCTCTGTATGATTCCCACGTTGATATAAATGGAACGGTTGGATGTCAGACTTAAGACCTAGCGGAACCTGGCCTCTCTTGTCACGTCTGCCTCCCTGCCTCATGGTGGTGGTATGGAATGCTGGTCATGTAAAGACTCTGTTGATGACAAACATACACCGCCTTCCCTGGAGCTGCTCCCAGTCTCACTCAGTAAACAACACGGATGGCTGTCCCCAGTCACGTGTCTGTCTGTCTGTCTGTGTCTGTCTGTCTGTCCCCAGTCACGTTGAGGTCTGTCTGTCTGTCTGTCTGTCTGTCCCCAGTCACGTTGAGGTCTGTCTGTCTGTCTGTCTGTCTGTCTGTCCTCAGTCACGTTGAGGTCTGTCTGTCTGTCCCCAGTCACGTTGAGGTCTGTCTGTCTGTCTGTCTGTGTCTGTCCCCAGTCACGTTGAGCTCTGTCTGTCTGTCTGGCTGTCCCCAGTCACGTTGAGGTCTGTCTGTGTCTGTCTGTCTGTGTCTGTGTCTGTGTCTGTGTCTGTGTCTGTGTCTGTCTGTCTGTGTCTGTCTGTCTGTCTGTGTCTGTCTCTGTCTGTGTCTATCTGTGTGTCTGTCTGTGTCTGTCTGTGTGTCTGTCTGTGTCTGTCAGTCAGTCAGTCTGTGTCTGTCTGTCTGTCTGTCTCTCTGTCTGTCTGTCTGTCTGTCTGTCTATCTATCTGTGTCTGTCTGTGTCTGTCTGTCTGTGTGTCTGTGATCCTTTGATCGTTGCGTATAAGGTTAAGCTACGGTAATTTGTATTTGTTTCGCTTGTCATTGTTGTTGAGACCACAAAGGACTTTATAGACTCCACTGACATGTGTCTATGAAGTCATGGCAGCCAAACAATTTGCACATTGAAAACAGTTGTTCAGTGATAAGGCTTTCGTGGGAGAGTATCTCAGATATTTGTGTGGAAAGGAATGAAGATATTCTGGTTTTTGCCAAGGGGAAGTCATGGGGAGGGGGGGAGGGGGAGGGGGGTGGGGAGTTTCAGTGTCTGTCTGATGTGCATGCAGACTGCCGAAAACGTGTAAGCACATTATGTCTCAGCGTACATCGGCTCACAGTTGGAGAACTAATGGGGTTAGACTAGACTAGTTCCCCTTTTTGATCTCTGTCACGAGAGTTTAGTACATGGTTCTTGGGGACCAGGTATGTCTGGTGAAACTGTGGAGGAAATACCAGCCTCAGGTGACTGGAGGAGATGTTGTCAAAGCCAACACCCCCACCCCCCACACCCCTCCTCAGATTTCTTTGTAGTATCAGCTTCAGCGGTTTAGGATAGCCCGTGGGTACAACAGCCAACTTCCCCCTGCCTTTGCCTTGTCAGGTGGTAATTACTATCTATGATGTTGGTATGACTTGTGTCTGTGTAGATTAGGAAATAATAACACTGTTGTTGTGTCTTTTTACCATCACAATTCAATCTTAGTGTTTGTTTGTTTGTGTTGTCTTATGGGTTAATTTCAGTGGTTGTTGAATTTGTATTTTATTTATATACATATATACTGTAGTTCTAATTATAATCCATTGTGCTTGTGTTGAGTATTTGTATAGTAATGCATATTTGCATTACCTTACAAATACCCAACATATAGATAGATAGATAGATACATACATAGATAGATAGATAGATAGATACATACATACATAGATAGATAGATAGATACATAGTTAGATAGATAGATAGATCTAGGTTGTGCTCTTTATGTATGTGTGGCCTGCACAGCTCGCTCCATACACCTCTCTATGTATGTATGGTCTCCACACACCTCTCTATGTATGTATGGTCTCCCTACACCTCTCTGGAAAATGGCAGGAATTGGCCTCAGAAATCCAAAGGAACATCCGTAATTTCAGAAAGGCCCGTCGTCCGCATTCCTTTGCAGTTGACTGAGCCCAGTCTCCCCAGAGCACCTCCTATCAGGAAGTGCCGCACAATGGGAGCAAATTGCCAGAAACACGTAGTCAGACAATCAGGGGACAGAGGTGGGGGGCAGACAGGAGGGGAAACTGTGTCAATCCCAAAGCTTTTCACAAACCGCTCGGTCTAACGACATACCGCTCCACAGCAGCGGATGGGGGTGTCAGGGGGGGTTACACGAATGGCTAAAAAGCTTTTCAACTGACTGACTCCACGGTCATAACCAACCACAGATGATCCTGTATCAAACAAATCACCTGGGTGGGTTTTTTATTATTATTTCAACCAGGAAGGATATAGACCTATCTAATGCTTTACACTTGGTACATCACAATCATCACTTTTGGCTCTTTTGGGGAATGTCGTACAGGCTTGGGGACATCGTGGGAAAGGGTGTTAACAGCACATTGGTTATATAAATCCTGGCTGATGTTTATGATCACTCCAAAGTTTGTCCTTCTCTGAGTCATTTCAGTCGACATATTTGTGTCCATGCCAGGGATCCCCTGTCCAGAACACACAGCAACATTCGTTTGTCAGGGAGATCTTGTTGGACTCCAAGAGCTCAACGCCACAGAAACAGCCCGCTTTCATTAGTTTGGTTTCACAGTCATTGTTCATAGAGTCTTGTCTTGTTACTATCAGAAATAATCTCCTCGTTCCATCTCACATGATTTGATTGTTAATGATTTTGATTGTTGTAGTAATCAGTTTAATGTTTCTGGCTCTTATACAGTGAGATGAGGGGGAGTTATAATTGTGGTTCTGGAGAATTGGGTTTTCTGCTTTGTGACTGCGTCTAATTAAATCAAATCAAAACCCAGTGGTTGAACAGTATCTAGTATCTAATCTTGATCCTGTTAGAAAAATTACTTGAAATTACAATATCATGTTCAACCCGGTGCCGTGGGCTTTGCTCTTTGCTCTTTATCTTGGTTTTAATTGTGACTTTCTGGACAGAACGTTGAACTGCTAATAGTTCTTATGACCTCCAAGTAGAGATCCTGCAAGGAAGTCAGTCCGACCACACCTAGTATTTACACGGAAATAAATCAAGCTGGAACCCCAAAAATGCCAATTCGCTTCCTTTTTTTGTCTGTATGGCAGTGAAATCCCTTATTTTATCACCTCGAGGATGACAAAAAGCTATCATATGGTGCCGCGAATAGGTCTAAAATGCTATTCAAGGTCTAAAAAAAGGTCTTAAATTTGACTTGTTGAAACTTGTAGGAACCCTGTGTATTCATCTTGCCACCCCACCATTGTTGTTATGTTCCTGCTGCTTACTACTATTGCTACCATATGTTATTGTTTTATTATTACCATATTGCACCATCTACGGTTGTGTTCTGTGTATATGACAAATAAACCTTTATCGGATATCAAGAAAGCCATTTATTGTGCCATGAAGCACAGCAGGCTATTCAGACACAGCTGCTAGCCTAGTGACTGTATGCCAGAGAGAGCTACCACCACTACCATGAACACACTGTCTCAGCCTCAGTAACGTCCACAGACGAAGCGCTTCCTAGCAGGTGTTAGATGTGTTGTGGCTTTTGGAAGTGATTTTTCTTTTCTCCAAAATGTATCGCTGCTATTCCATTATTCCTTCTAGCAGAAATATATAGTTTCCGCCGCCGCTGTCTCCCAAGAACACTGTTGTTGTATGTCCACGTTGCTGGTGGTTTGGGCGGTTTTACAGTTCACCCACTGTAACAGCAACATTTTGCTCTGTAAACTTGGAAATGTTATTGCTCTCTAAAAATCCACAGACGATGTATGTGATTTGCTCACTCTGTGTTCTTTAAAACTCAACAGAATAAATGTTTAAATGTATTTTTCGGTCGCCGTCCCCTCTCCCCCCTTATGAATTTAACCCCCAGAGTCCCAGTAACTTGGGAGGGAGGTATTTGCGCCCCCCCCCCACGCCAGCGCTCCACCACCTGCCTTCTGTGTAAGGCTGTGTCTGCGTTGTCACTAGGCTGCGAGCAGAGAGGCATCCATCTCATTTCAATGGCTGATGAGCCGATCTGGAGCACCAGTCAGCAGGGCCCGGGGAGACGTCTCTATCAGCCCTGGAAGTGATGGCTTATCCACCCAGCCATCTGCTGCGGGTGCACAGTGCCGGGTCTGTGCATAGAAGGTGCTAGAAGAAGGGTTTTCCTTCTATCAATGGTCCCGGGCCTGATATGAGCTGCATTACTCTTCCTGCTACGACTGGTGGATTGATGATTCACTTGCTTAGTCAAATGTATCGATTGTTTGTAAGTCGCTTTGGAATAAGGCGTCTGCTAAACGCCAAACATGTCAATGTAAATGGGTCAGGATAGAGGCAGACAGGAGAGTTTCTATATGCATGTGTAACATGCAGTTGTGTGTCACATAAATCGTATCCTCATTCAATACAGAACACATTTGAGAACATGTAAAAATGGTAAGCTGAATTATCCTGATCAAAAATGCCGGCAACTTCTTTCTCATAAAACTCGCCTGTACAGCCAAAGTTTGTCCAGAAAACTGTATATTGACTGCAGCTGATAGTGGTAGGGTCTGTCGTTAGCATAATGACTTTTGTTTGGAATGCAGACTGGAGAGAGAGAGAGAGAGAGAGAGAGAGAGAGAGAGAGAGAGAGAGAGAGAGAGAGAGAGAGAGAGAGAGAGAGAGAGAGAGAGAGAGAGAGAGAGAGAGAGAGAGAGAGAGAGAGAGAGAGAGAGAGAGAGAGAGAGAGAGAGAGAGAGAGAGAGAGAGAGAGAGAGAGAGAGAGAGAGAGAGAGAGAGAGAGAGAGAGAGAGAGAGAGAGAGAGAGAGAGAGAGAGAGAGAGAGAGAGAGAGAGAGAGAGAGAGAGAGAGAGAGAGAGAGAGAGAGAGAGAGAGAGAGAGAGAAAAGAAACGTTCAGCTGCACTGGCCCCTCTTGTAGAACAGGTGGTGAGACACAATGAGTGCACAGAGCAGAAGCGGGGGTTACATACTTCTCTATCTCACCACAGTAGAAAAACATTTAAACTGTAACAACCCTACTTTTAAATGGCGTGCGTGTGTGTATGTACTTGTGTTGTTGGTCTATTTGTTAAGGGTGTGTGGTGGAGCAGTTGTAAAGCTTTCTCTGCAGATGAACCATGGTGAGGACTGACAGGTGCATCTGCCACTGAAGCCCAAGGGCAGCAGATATGCCTTTGTTTACCCAAAACACTGCCCTCCTGGCCCGCAGCACTCAATCTGATACTGAATAGAAAGAATGTAGTATTTGTTTTACCAAAAACCTTCCAGATAATAAATCGTTCACATCATAAATTGATTTTTATACTGTTGCTTTAAATCCACAGTACTTGGCTGAAGGTGGAATAGAAGTATTCTTTAGTTCTCAGGGAAGCTGACCTATTTTAGAGATGTAGATGTCTATGTATGTAAATGTCCCTAAACTACTTAAATGGAAAAGCTTACACTGACACTGAGATCTCTGACGAATGCTAAACAAAAGCAAATTCCTCTAAATGTTGCATTTGGAAATATTTTTGTGCCACTTACGTTTCCACAACATTGTTTCAGATTAGGTTAAACAAAACAGACCAAGTGGCTAAAACAAAGGGTTGGAATCTAGCTCGATCACAAAAGAAGAATGATGTTTTAGGTACAAACAAAAACTGTTTATTTTCCTGAAATGGCGAAATTGGGCTTGGTACCTTTAAATAGTTTTCTGCAACACTGACATCAAGGAATGTTTGACCCTCAGCTGCCAGTGAAAGGGTAAGCACTGACTCAACCAACTTTCCCCGTCCAAACTTTCACATTATTCCATTGTTGATATGATAACAAAATAACATAGAGGTAGATTCAGTTTCTAACTGTATATGTTTTAGCTATTTCTACTGAATGAATGAATGAATGGTCTTTATTGTCATTAATACAGTACAGGTACCATACAACGAAATTTAGGAGGGGGGGCTCCCCTGGTGCTTGGAAAAAAGACTTAAAACAAGAAGGGAAAAGAGCTGGTTTACATAAATAAAGGCTATGTACACTATCCACTATACTATACTACTATACTATACAATAAAACACTGTGCTGTACTCTATGCTATGCTATAAATATCCTAACTTTTCCTATATCTGAACCTTGTGTACACAAGGGTTGTCATATTGCACATAGTGTTATTGCACATTCATTTAAAGTGTCGCAGTTTGCAGGTTTGAAATGTTCACAGTTGTATTTCAATATTGCACTTATGTTTACAATCTAGTAGCTGCCATCAAATTGTCTAGATTGTCCAGGGCCTAGAACCTAGGTCTTTGCTGTGTTCAGGGCCTGAATGGCCCTGGGGTAGAAGCTGAGCTTCAGTCTATTTTGTCCGTGCGAACATGGTCCTGAACCGCCTGTCCGAGGGCAGCCGAGCAAAGTGTTCGTTCCCACTAACGTTCGTACTCTAAACACTTTTAACAACATATATCCCGTTTGTGTAGTTATGATATGCCACATTCAAATGAATCATGGTTTCATTGGTTTTGATGGTCTTAGACTAAAGCGTATTGACGTATTTTTCCAGTGAGATGCCATTGATCAGCAGCATCAAGGGGCTCCAGTGTCTCATCCTCACCTCTGAAACACAGAGCAGCTCTTTGTTCTCTCTGGACGCGGATGCTCTCTCTCTCTCTCTCTCTCTCTCTCTCTCTCTCTCTCTCTCTCTCTCTCTCTCTGTCTCTCTGCTCTCTGAGGCTGCTATTGTTTTTTGTGCGACAGAAGAGAAAATTGTAACCTGCCTTTGAAGGCCGCTGCTGTCAGAGAGACATGTGGAGCTCAATTAAAATTCAAAGAGCACGTCAATGGAGAGTCAGAGGATGGTCGGGTTTTTAAGTCTCTTTAGAACACCTGACTCATACCTGGCTGTCTGGAACTATTTTTATCTGCTAATATGCTTTGTTTAACCACGCCCCCAAGCCATACCATCACCATTCATCGGATGCAATAGAATTTCTCCATAAGCACGATTTTTCAATGACAAAAATTGTATGTTATTATACTTAGAGTGAATATAGCCATCTATACAGTTATTACAGTAATGTTGATTATGTTAACATTATTATGTTAATGCCAGCAATATATTTTGGAATACATAATGACCCAATGCATCTTTACCTCCAGGTGACAACTTGATTACACTAGCCCCCCTAAAACACTGGTTTTAGGAATGCTATGTCATAGCGTGACGTTAGAATGATAAGGTTCTATCTCCATTTTTGGTCCAAATTGAGTTTTTTACATAATCTGATCCATTAGGTGTTTATTAATGCCTGTGTGGTGTTATTTTTTTTAAATGTTGACATTTTCTAGTTAGTAATTAATCAAATACAAAGGTTCCATCTCACAAAACATAATGGAATGTAAAAACTTTGACGCTCAATATCTCTGAACTGCCCTAAACGGAGATAGAACCTTCTCATTCTAAACGGAGATAGAACCTTATCATTCTAAACGGGGATAGAACCTTATCATTCTAAACGGAGATAGAACCTTATCATTCTAAGCTCACGTTGTCATAGTTTGATAGCCATAGCTGTGTCTGCTAACTCACCTGCTAGGCTAAGTGATGCACGGTCCAGATGACCAGGATGTGACATATGGCCGTAGGAAGGACGGAGGGTCACAGACAATCATACAGTCTGAATGGAAACCTAAGAGGCCGCAGCTGCTGTAGACGGGGGACCGTTCTGGCCATCAACACAAAGCATCTTCACTTACTGGCCGGGGATGGATTTGGTTAGTCAAATGAGAGGCCAGGAGGGCAGCAATAAACGCTGCAGAGATGTAATCACCTCAGCTGCTGCCCTCCGACCCCTGGCAGGGCCAACCCACAACCCACCAGCCGCCTCTGGCCCTCCACGACTGACTGACAGCACTACTGGACGTCCACAAACACCATGTTGTTGTATGTCGGGTGAAATGTTAGGTGGCTAAATAGAAATACAGTTGTTGTCCTGGTTGGCAGTTGGAACAGTTGAAGTCAAGACAGGACGAAACATTTACATTTTTAAACGTTTGGCATTTAGCAGACGCCTTATTCCAAAGCGACTTACAATCGATACATTTGAATACTAAGCAAGTGAATCATCAGTCCACCAGTCGTAGCAGGAAGAGTAATCCAGCTCAGGCCCGGGGCCACTGATAGAAGGTAGTGGTAGTGGTGTTCTAGTGGATAGTGAGTTGGACTTGTGATCGGAAGGTTGTGAGTTCAAATCCCGCCTGAAACCACACCACTACTAGTGTGCCCTTGGGTAAGGCACTTAGCCCTCAGTTACTCCAGGGGGAATGTCCCTGTAATTCGTAATTGTAAGTCGCTTTGGATTAAAAGCGTCTGCTAAATGGCAAAATTAATTAATTAGAAGGAAAAACCTTCTTCTATCACCTTCTTCTAAACCTAGGTTGTTTTTGTTTGTTTGTTTGTTTTATATTTAGACACTGGAGAAACAGAGAAGCAGTACAAGGGGGGCAATAGACGTTTTTAGGGGACACAGTAGAGGGGAAAAGCGGGTGTCTTCAGGAGACGCAGTGCTGAGGGGCAGTAGATGTCTCAGGAGGAACAGTTAAGACAAGCTGAAAGCAACATTGAGGTGTTCTCATGAGGAGAACGACCCATTGTGCAGATAGGTAAAGGTAATATGGACAGGAGAATACCTGGAGAAAAGTAATTTCTGCCCATTAGGCTTGGCCTGTGTCTGGCTTGTTTGCTGTTCCCTGTTTCAGCAGCTGGCGTAGGCCTCTGTTCAGTTGGGCTTCAACGACATTATTACTTGTGTAAATGTTGTTGAGACGCAGTTGTTTGACAGGCCTCATGGCAGGCTGATATTTGCTCTGAGCCGTTTCTGAGTGCTCGGCTAACAGATGTCTAATGGTTCTCTGACATGTCACAATGAGGTGTTTAGCGTGCGGTGGATCTCCATGTGCCAGACGTTACCAGACTCTGTGGGGTTCCTCTAGCAGGGAATGTTTTAGACGGAACACATCACAGTCTGTCAACAAGTATTATAGGAGAAAATATAGCAATGCATCCTGTATTTCATTAAGTATTAGAACTATTGTTTTTCTGTTTTGTGAGTAACAGGCGATACATGTATTATAGTAAGTAAGTATGTAAAGCGTTATTTATATAGCGCCTTTCGTACATGAAATGCAACTCAAAGCACATTATGGTGTGAAGTGTTATATTGTATATGGTGTGAAATGTTATATTTGTCCAAATTGATTTGATTTTGAAACCTTTTCTTTTGAAATGTTGAATAAACTGTTCTATTTTCACTATTTAAAACATGATAAATCACCTAAAAGCCTTTGTTTGTTTGGACGTACCATCTTCCATAATGTTGAGTTGGGTATCAGGTGCTGTATCTATTTAAGCATACACACATCCCCTCTGTTGTCTCTATAGAACAAATGTTTATGTTTATGGATTACAACACAACAGGCATGCAGCAGTATTGTATTATAAGTGTATTGTTTATAAGGAAAAGCCCCATTAAATAGAAAATGTTGGCGTCCGCCTGTGGCCCTCCCCTCCCCTCCCCTCCCCCCCTCTCCCCCCCTCTCCCCCGATAGCAGCAGCAGACACAGAGACTCAATCAGCCCCATGGACATGGTAATGTGAGGAATGCGCCCATTTCCTCCTATGCAGGAAGACAAAAGGAGTGGAGGCTGCAGCGCCTGGCGTGGCCCACCTCCCATCACAAGGCCCCTCCCTCCCTCCCCTCCTTCCCCCCTCCCCTCCCTCCCCTCTCCCCCCTCCCCCCCCTCCCTCTCTCTCTCTCTCTCCCTCTCTGTCTCTCTCTCTCTCTCTGTCTCTCTCTCCCTCTCTCTCTGTCTCCCTCTCTCTCTGTCTCTCTGTCTCTCTCTCTCTCTGTCTCCCTCTCTCTCTGTCTCCCTCTCTCTCTCTGTCTCTCTCTCTGTCTCCCTCTCTCTCTCTCTGTCATTCTCTCTGTCTCCCTCTCTCTCTCCCTCTCTCTCTCTCTGTCTCTCTCTCCCTCTCTCTCTCTCTCTCTCTCTCTCCCTCTCTCTCCCTCTCTCTCTCTGTCTCTCTCTCTCTCTCTTGCTCTCTCTCTCTCTCCCTCCCCCCCCCCCCTCCCTCCCCTCCCTCCCTCCCGGTGCTCCCAGCTCACAGGGAGACACATTGTGTCGTCCCAGTGAAGCCCGGCCAACAACAGGTTCTGATGACTTGCCCAGTTCACAGGTCCTTAATGGCTCTAATCTCCCACAACACTGGTTGTAGATGTTCTACATCTGTGTGTGTTTCACACCACCATAGGGAATGTTTGGATTGTTTCACACCTTTTCATGGCGTAACCCAAACCGTGAGCTTAGAATGACATGGTTCCTGTAGGCATACACAATAGGCCAACCAAGGCATGCATGTCTTGCTGATCATTTAGATGTTTCAACATAAACCACCATTTCAGCTTGTTGAAGTGACCACAGCTCAGGGCATAACTCGATAAGGTTCTATCTTCGTTTAGGGCAGTTCAGAGATATTGAGCGTCAAGGTTTTTACATTCCATTATGTTTTGTGAGATGGAACCTTTGTATTTTATTAATTACTAACTCAAAAATGTCAACATTTAAAAAAATAACACCACACAGGCATTAATAAACACCTAATGGATCAGATTATGTCAAAAAAACTCAATTTTGACCAAAAATGGAGATAGAACCTTATCATTCTAACGTCACGAAATCACTCAATTTAGTCAATTAAACTCCTAAACTCCTTTAAAGTGAACAGAACCGAGACCATCTTGGGAGGTGGTCTGAGGTGGGCTCAGTTCAGGTCTGCAGTGCTGTTCAGTGTATAATTACCCAGGGTGCAATGCAGTAATCAATAGCTTGAGTTCCAATGAAATATAGTGCTGTGAAAGCAAAGTGGACTGAAACCTCATTAATGCTTAAATAGAACAGCAAGAAAAACGAATGAAGTCCTTCATTCAAACATAAAGGCATGTGAATACAAGAAGAACTGTGTTATTTTAATGTTCTCCACCTCTTTAAAGAGGACTGATTGGTTCTTTTAACCTAAGATATGATACAGTATGTGTAAATCCCCTGAGTAATCATCTAGCTGAGCCAGCAGAGGAGTCCTGGCACGTCAGCAGACTAACTGACAGTTTACCGGCAACCACTGAGAAAGATGTGGCAACAACAGTTGGACCACAAACTGCCATGCAAATAACCAGGATGTCATTTGACTGAGGTATGTACGGCTGTTTGTCTGACATAAAGCATTTATGTATCTGAAAGAGTTTGGTGGCAGGTAGAGGCTTGTTACAACAACACATAAGCTTCACAAACCACTTGCTGTAACCCAAATTGGCCCAAAGAAAACTAGTAGATGCTTCCAGGTGGCTCTACTAATACTATACACATAATCCATAAAGCCCCTCTCACCTATTTCAACATGCAGCCAACCCCCTCAATCCCCTCACCCCCCCTCAACCCCCCAACGCCAGCTGATCTCAGCGTCCCCCAACATGCATCTGTGTGAAGAATGCGGGTCGGGCCAGGCCAGGAGGCTGGGGTTGGTTGTGATGGTGGTGGCGGAGGGGGGTTGAGGAGGGAGGCTGGGGCTGGTTGTGATGGTGGTGGAGGGGGGTTGAGGAGGGAGGCTGGGGCTGGTTGTGATGGTGGAGGGGGGGGAGGCCAGGAGGCTGGTATTGGTTGTGATGGTGGCGGAGGGGAGAGAGAGCAGCAGATGGCAGGGCTGTCCCCGTCATGTCTGCCGCGGGGAGAACAATGCCTCTCTCAGAGCCGTGATTAAGGAGGGGAAGGGGGATTTCACTCCGTGGACAGCTGGCAGGCAGCATGCCTCGCACCCGCCCCTCTCCCTCTCCGTGTCCACACACACACACACACACACACACACACACACACACAGACACACACTCTGCAATTAACTGGCACGGGCCGTGGCTTAAATATTTACCAGGCACATGCAAACAAAAGGCCCTTAAAGGCTTCTAACAATCAATGCTTCAGTTTAATGAGCATTGTACATATTATCTGGATGTATAGCCTGCTGTTTGAAACTCAATTCATCTTAGTTGGGATTTGTGGTTGGGATTTATTTACAGATTTGTTGTTTTTATGTGTAAATGTTTCTTATCAAGCATACTATAAGAGATTCTAGAGAGATTATTTAATTGTGTGTGTGTGTGTGTCTTTGTGCGTGTGTCTGTGTGTGAAACAGTATCAAGCATACTAGAGATTCTAGAGAGATTATAAATTGTGTGTGTGTGTGTGTGTGTGTGTGAGTGTGTGTGTGCGTGCGTGTGAAACAGTATTATTCACTGGGAGTAGTACAACACTTTTCCTTTCCACGTCTAAGATTACTACACAAGGAATGAAGATAGAAGATCATAACATTGGCCCATAAAAAACTAAAGCTCTGCTTCTTCACAACAATAGTAGTGATCCAATTGTCTCTCTCTTCTATGCACAGCATGCTCCAGCTAATTACGCCCATCTTCCCCAACTGCTAAACAAAACACACCGCTTTACATTACACAGGGCAGGCGACAACCAGCTGGCTGAGGAGGGTGGTGCAGTCAGCTCCTCTCCTCTCTGCTCTGCCCCCTCTCTGCTCTGCTCTGCCCCCTTGCCTCTCTGCCCTGCCCCCTCTCCTCTCTGCTCTGCTCTGCCCCCTCTCCTCTCTGCCCTGCCCCCCTCTCCTCTCTGCTCTGCTCTGCCCCCTCTCCTCTCTGCTCTGCCCCCTTTCCTCTCTGCCCTGCCCCCTTTCCTCTCTGCCCTGCCCCCCTCTCCTCTCTGCTCTGCTCTGCCCCCTCTCCTCTCTGCTCTGCCCCCTCTCCTCTCTGCCCTGCCCCCTCTCCTCTCTGCTCTGCCCCCTTTCCTCTCCTCTCTGCCCTGCCCCCTTTCCTCTCTGCTCTGCTCTGCCCCCTCTCCTCTCTGCTCTGCCCCCTTTCCTTCCCTCTCTGCTCTGCCCCCTTTCCTTTCCTCTCTGCCCTGCCCCCTCTCCTCTCTGCTCTGCTCTGCCCCCTCTCCTCTCTGCTCTGCTCTGCCCCCTCTCCTCTCTGCCCTGCTCTGCCCCCTTTCCTCTCCTCTCTGCCCTGCCCCCTTTCCTCTCTGCCCTGCCCCCTCTCCTCTCTGCTCTGCTCTGCCCCCTTTCCTCTCTGCCCTGCCCTGCCCCCTTTCCTCTCTGCTCTGCCCTGCCCCCTCTCCTCTCTGCTCTGCTCTGCCCCCTTTCCTCTCTGCTCTGCCCTGCCCCCTCTCCTCTCTGCTCTGCTCTGCCCCCTCTCCTCTCTGCCCTGCTCTGCCCCCTTTCCTCTCCTCTCTGCCCTGCCCCCTTTCCTCTCTGCCCTGCCCCCTCTCCTCTCTGCTCTGCTCTGCCCCCTTTCCTCTCTGCTCTGCCCTGCCCCCTCTCCTCTCTGCCCTGCCCCCTTGCCTCTCCTCTCTGCTCTGCCCCCTCTCCTCTCTGCCCTGCCCTGCCCCCTTTCCTCTCTGCTCTGCTCTGCCCCCTTGCCTCTCTGCTCTGCCCCCTCTCCTCTCTGCCCTGCCCCCTCTCCTCTCTGCCCTGCCCCCTTTCCTCTCTGCTCTGCCCCCTTTCCTCTCTGCCCTGCCCCCTTTCCTCTCCTCTCTGCCCCCTTTCCTCTCTGCTCTGCTCTGCCCCCTTTCCTCTCTGCTCTGCTCTGCCCCCTCTCTGCTCTGCTCTGCCCCCTTTCCTCTCTGCTCTGCTCTGCCCCCTCTCCTCTCTGCTCTGCCCCCTTTCCTCTCTGCTCTGCCCTGCCCCCTCTCCTCTCTGCTCTGCCCCCTTTCCTCTCTGCCCTTCCCCCTCTCCTCTCTGCTCTGCCCCCTTTCCTCTCTGCTCTGCCCCCTTTCCTCTCTGCTCTGCCCCCTCTCCTCTCTGCTCTGCCCCCTCTCCTCTCTGCCCTGCCCCCTTTCCTCTCTGCTCTGCTCTGCCCCTTTCCTCTCTGCCCTGCCCCCTCTCCTCTCTGCTCTGCCCCCTTTCCTCTCTGCTCTGCCCTGCCCTGCCCCCTCTCCTCTCTGCTCTGCCCCCTCTCCTCTCTGCCCTGCCCCCTCTCCTCTCTGCTCTGCCCCCTCTCCTCTCTGCCCTGCCCCCCTTCCTCTCTGCTCTGCCCCCTTTCCTCTCTGCTCTGCTCTGCCCCCTTGCCTCTCTGCCCTGCCCCCTTTCCTCTCTGCTCTGCCCTGCCCCCTCTCCTCTCTGCTCTGCCCCCTCTCCTCTCTGCCCTGCCCCCTTTCCTCTCTGCTCTGCCCCCTCTCCTCTCTGCCCTGCCCCCTTTCCTCTCTGCTCTGCCCTGCCCCCTCTCCTCTCTGCTCTGCCCCCTCTCCTCTCTGCTCTGCCCCCTCTCCTCTCTGCCCTGCCCCCTTTCCTCTCTGCTCTGCCCTGCCCCCTCTCCTCTCTGCTCTGCCCCCTCTCCTCTCTGCTCTGCCCTGCCCCCTCTCCTCTCTGCTCTGCCCCCTTTCCTCTCTGCTCTGCTCTGCCCCCTTTCCTCTCTGCTCTGCCCCCTCTCCTCTCTGCTCTGCCCCCTTTCCTCTCTGCTCTGCTCTGCCCCCTCTCCTCTCTGCTCTGCCCCCTCTCCTCTCTGCTCTGCTCTGCCCCCTTTCCTCTCTGCTCTGCCCTGCCCCCTTTCCTCTCTGCCCTGCCCCCTCTCCTCTCTGCTCTGCCCCCTTTCCTCTCTGCTCTGCTCTGCCCCCTCTCCTCTCTGCCCTGCCCCCTTTCCTCTCTGCTCTGCCCCCTTTCCTCTCTGCTCTGCCCCCTCTCCTCTCTGCTCTGCCCCCTTTCCTCTCTGCTCTGCCCTGCCCCCTCTCCTCTCTGCCCTGCCCCCTTTCCTCTCTGCCCTGCCCTGCCCCCTCTCCTCTCTGCTCTGCCCCGCCCCCTTTCCTCTCTGCTCTGCCCCCTCTCCTCTCTGCCCTGCCCCCCTTTCCTCTCCTCTCTGCCCCCTTTCCTCTCTGCTCTGCCCCCTTTCCTCTCCTCTCTGCCCTGCCCCCTTTCCTCTCTGCCCTGCCCCCTTTCCTCTCTCTGCTCTGCTCTGACCCCTTTCCTCTCTGAGGGCCCTGCCCCCTTTCCTCTCTGCCCTGCCCCCCTCTCCTCTCTGCCCTGCCCCCTTTCCTCTCTCTGCGGTTCTGCTTTTGATCCCAGAGGGACTTGGAGGGCCCCGCATTCCGCACATTCCAGGCGCAGTGAACAATCAGCTCTCAGTTATTTATTAGTCCAGCGCTGCCTGGCTGAAGCTCAGTCTGGTGGAAGAACCTCTCAGTGGAAGAGCTTCTCAGTAGAGCTTCTCAGGCGCACACGGCAGCGCAGATCCACAGAGGAACACACAAGGATAAGAGAGAATACTTTTCTTACACGTTTAGGATTATTTTTCCGTGAACACACTATACCCCCGTCCACAATTTATACCCGTGATGAGACTGTGAATCGGTAAGATTTTAGTACTGTTTCAGGAGTACGTTTTTACCTTCTGATTAATGTTGGATTCATTTCAGATGTGCCCGAAAGAAAGTGGATTAGAATTTAGAAAGGCGCATGTTGGGTTTTTATTGTGCGCATGTTAATATTTGAGCATCATCTCCTCGATCTGACGATTAATTCTATATGAGTGTGATTTTAATCGTTTTGAAATTGTCTTTATATTAATATAAAATGTTGTGAAGTCGGTCGTGGTATTTATCTGGTGTTCCTTCTATAAACCGGGACATATTGCACCCAATACTTTATTTATTTGTATTATTTCAGGCAGATTGAGACATTAATGCTGTTATCAGACCTCTAACCCTGACTGTTGTATCTGCAACGGGAAGCTTATGAAAGTTGTCAGACCGATTAGGCAACGGATTGGAATCTGCCATCATTTGCAGCAGGAAATTACTGATTAACCGTTCTGCAATTAGTGATTACCGCTATAATTATCTAAGAGTACTTAATGTTTATCACTGTATCTCACGAATCAGGACAGTTTGTTTCAAAATACTGCTACATGTCTGAGGGGAATGTTAGATGTGTGCAAGGCATGCTGGCTTTTACATGACAAAGTCTCACAATAAGATCTAATGACTTAATAAGCTAATCTGAATTTATAGTATGTGTAGTAGGCCTACTAACAAGCCTAGGCTATATCATGTAGTGGACATCCCAAGCTATCGCTTTTTTTTTTTGTTAGAAGCTCCAAATAGCAGTTTCAGCGGTATTAAAAGCTAACGTGGTGTTACTATGGGAATAGACTCTGAGGCATGAGGCACGCTGAAAACACACTCCTGGTATGTGCTGTCTGTCTGTCTTTGGACCAGAGGGGGAAAAACAAAACAGCCTCTTTCTTTCTGCCAATAATACAGTTACGTAGTACTACTTCAGTTTGCTGCTGTGGTCTGTCAATGTCAATGAATTCTAAACGTTCATGTGTCGATCTCTCTCCTTAGATCTGTGTCTGGAACTGTCTTTTCATCCCAACCCCAAACCCCGCCACCACTTCTACACACAACGGTTTCCCTTCGTTTTCCGGTCGACTGCGATGAGAACTGCAGAGGAGTCGTCTGGAACGGTCCTGCACCGACTTATCGCCGAGCAGCTGCGCTACGGGAACCCCACCGACACACGCACGCTCCTCGCCATCCAGCAGCAGGCCCTGCGAGGCGGGGGAGGAGGAGGAGGAGGCAGCAGCAGCAGCGGAGGAGGAGGCGCAGGTAGCCCCCGCTCCTCGCTGGAGAGCCTCACCCAGGAAGAGAGCCAGTTCCTCCAGATGTCCACGCGTCAAGAGCCCCAAGGCCAGGAGCACCAGGGGGACTACCAGCACTCCGAGAGCCCCGTGTGCCATCTGTACCAGCTCCACGGAGAGGAGCTACCCACCTATGAGGAGGCCAAGGCCCACTCTCAGTACCTTGCCTCTCAGAGGAGTCACTCTGGCCTAACGGGGCCTGTTATGGAGGTCATGGGTAACCACGGCGAGGGCCAATGGGAGATGAAACGGGAACACGCGCGCTCCCTCAGCGAGCGTCTCATGCAGCTCTCTCTGGAGAGGAGCGACTTACCGATGAGCTCCTCTCACAGCTACCCACAGCTGTCTCACAGCTACCCAGAGCTGGCCAATCACCTGGCTGGGCCCATCACACACAAGGGACCCTCAGGGGTTCCTCAGTACCCCGACCAGCGCGGGCCACCCCCAGACTATCCCTTCCTGGTGCGACCGCCAGGATATATGCTCAGCCACTCTCAGGAGCACGGGCAGTACTACAAAGAGCCGCCTCCCCCCTTCCACTCGGAGCATCACAGGTAATTCCCTTTCAGACCCGACTTAAACGGCACTAAACTAAAGTGGATCATTGCTGCTATAGTCTGATATGGGATACCTCACATCGACAGCCATACCTGTTTAGAATCAGCAGCATGCTTCTCGACAAGAATCTGAGCGACATTTTGAAATCTCAAACCTTTCATCTTCTCACTGAGTTGTTACTTAACGACTTAACGAACGTCTCCCCCCCCCCCCCGTCTCCTCAGGTATGTGGCCGCCCAGCCCCAGGTGGTACGTCACCACAGCATCCACACCGCCGTGATGAGCCCTGCCGGTCCAGAGGCTTACATGGCCGCCAACAGCAACAACTCCAGCAACAACAACACGGCGCAGGCGGACATGCTGATGAGGGAGAACGAGAGGCTGAGGAGGGAGCTGGAGGGATACAACGAGAAGGCCGCCAGGCTTCAGAAGGTGAGAGGAACCGTCTGTTTCTTTCTGTCTGTTTCTGTATGAAGAACCAAACTGTGCTGGTTGATAACAGGCGGTAGTGGAGGTAAGACAGTATAGAGCGGTAGTGTTCGCCAACGCTGCATATCTGAGAGATTAACTGTCTAGGGGCGCAGGAATGCCAGCGATGGCAGGATGACAGAGATAGTTGTACTTCCTCATGTTCAGTGATACAGATAGACACACGTATACGTTGTTTTGTCTTTTAAAAGCACATTGAGTCACACTTTTATCTCCAAACACTTCCCCCCTACAGTCTGGCAATTCAGAATTCAGACCGTGGGCGTTCGTTAAACTAACTGGAGTCACACACACACAACTCTTTATATATACACGGATGCTTTAGTTTCTACTGGTGTGGGAATTTTCACAGATTTTCTTGTTACCTGTTGTTATGTGTCTTAACACATACAGTTGGAAAGCAACGTTCCCACTTCAGTAACAGGAATGCCTTTGACACGTCACGCTCCTTTGTGCTCCTCAGCACCATGGCAGTTTGCCACGGAGGGGGAGGTGAACGCGCCGACACCTGGAACTCATAACGTTCATTCAGGAATGTTGATTCCTTGGGTGTTAAGAGAATAATTTGCCTGTAGGCATACACAATAGACCAACCGAGCCATTTTATGTTGTTGCTGATACATTTAGATGTTTCAACGTCTTCGACATAAACCACCATTTCAGATTTTTTAAGTGACCACAGCTCAGTGCATAACTCGTGAGCTTTTTATTATGAATGACAAGGTTCTATCTCCGTTTAGGGCAGTTCAGAGATATTGAGCGTCAACGTTTTTACATTCCATTATGTTTTGTGAGATGGAACCTTTGTATTTTATGAATTACTAACTCAAAAATGTCAACATTTAAAAAAATAACACCACACAGGCATTAATAAACACCTAATGAATCAGATTATGTAAAAAAAAACTCAATTTTGACAAAAATGGAGATAGAACCTTATAATTCTAACTGTCTTCTTCTGTGTTTCTCTCAGCTGGAGGTGGAGATCCAGAGGATATCAGAAGCCTACGAGACGCTGATGAAAGGCTCTGCCAAGAGAGAAACCCTGGAGAAAACCATGAGGAACAAACTAGAAGGGGAGATCAAGAGGCTTCACGACTTCAACAGAGATCTCAGAGGTAAGGTCACAGCAACGTGACGACAGACGACACCGCTGGTTGTAATGGATTGATTTCAGTAAGTCTTTTGAGTTACACCCTAAGTGTGGCTCGATATAAAAAACAGAGAAATCATTGATTTTACTCTTTTTGACTTGCAGACCGTTTGGACACAGCTACTAAACAACGAGTGGCTAAGGAAGTTGAATCCGCCGACCAGAAGCAGCACGTCTTTGCCAAACTCCTCGAGCAAAGTAAGTTGGACGCTTCTTGAAATCTTGACTTCGGGGTGATGATTTACATGTCATCATAACCTCTCGAATAGTATTTGATAAGATGAAGTAAGAGAGGCGGGGAGAGCATTAGCGAGGGCTATTCACACTGCCAGGCACCACTTCTACTCTGACAATTTAGTATGTCACAACAAGTTGGTGTGATGTGAGTCTGAGGCCTGGAGAGAGAGAGAGAGAGAGAGAGAGAGAACACACTCCTCTGCTCCACCTCCTTATGCTCAGAGTTGCTCTTGGCAGTGGAGCGGCAGGCAGCCATTATTCACCGCGGCAGTAAATGTGGCTCGGATTCTTGGAATTTTTTCAGGTATTTCAGGCTGTTCCGTGTACTGGGAATGCCCCCCCCCGCCCCCCCCCCCTCCTCCCCTAACTGAGCTGCATAGCTAGCTACTGAGCTCCCTTCTCAAGGGGAACTAATAGGACTGAGCCTCGGGGGCATCCATTCCCCACTCAAGATGACCCCTGGCTAGCTGCTCGCTATCTCTCCATGTTTGGGCATTTCTCTACCTCAGTATTTGAAGTCATGATTGGTCATGTAGTTTTGCCTCTTTTTTTTCCTTTCCAAGAAAATATGACCCTCTCCCCATTATGAAGACATTCCTTTCTAGCAGCAGCAAGCAATTGGGAAACTTTTAATCTGCTTAAAGTGATCCTTATTTTGTTCTTGCATAACAGCATAACACAATGTTCAGTTTCACACTACCCCCTGTAGACCTCATGGAGTGATGGATGCACTTTTAAAAAGGGATCTCTTCATACCAATGTTTAATCTCAAGTGGAGGCTGAAGAGACAGAATGTGGTTTTACATAGTGTGTCTCAACAAAACCAGATCCAGCCACAGCGGAAACAGAACTGCATATGAAATAACCGTAACTTCTAAACCGTGATGATAATGGTAAATAATCAGAATGATAACATACAGAATTATAAATTATGTCTTTTAAGAAAAATAAAATAATGCATAATCTGTTTTACTGCAGTAAGGCCTTAGAGGCATTCCAGAGCTGCGCCGAGCACAAAGGACATGCCTGTGTGTGTAAGTGGATAAGAGGAAGTCTGCATTCCCTCCACTCTCAGGCATGCTGCTCTCCTGTTGTGTAACCAACCACTGGCGCTTTTATAGGTCAGAACTTTACTACTAAAATTCCAAGTGGGTAGAGAGAGAGACAAGACAATAGCTTTCTAGTTGTTCACACTTCATGGGAGATGTACCCTTTGTGTGTTACACTGCACTTACACAACTGTGTAATTGGTTAGAAGATGATTCCCCTGAAAGATGTCGTGTAGCAGTGTGGAAGCTTGGTTGAGCTGCTTTAGAGAAACGGCCAACTGCATTCCTGAGTCCTTAACTTCAGAATCCCCAAAGAAATTGAGAAAATATCAACCCTCTTGTTTCCTCTAGAGGTCACAGTCCTTAAGTTGAACTTTCCTTAGATGCTAGAAACCCATATTCAATTCAATTCAATTCAATTCAACTTTATTGGCCATGTGGAGTGCACTAGGCACATGACTTGGTATTCTACCATGCTGAACAAGCTACAGTACATACAACAGCAAGACGACAATACAACAAAACTCAAGACAGAATATACAGTACCAATATGAGTGAATATTATGAATAAATATACTGTACAACTAAGTGCAAAAACATGTAAAGTGCAAGGTGCAATGATCAGAGTTATTGAGAAGGGCTTATGGCTTTGGGGAAGAAACTGACATGTGACATGAGACTCCCCCACTGATTGGTCCATAGTATTCAGAGGCCAATAGGAAGCCTGTATAAAAGTGGTGATGTCTCAAACCGACGCTTTTCTAACCGTCGTTCCTCTGGTTCTTTTCCCCTCAGACGAGGAGCAGCAGCGGGAGCGCGAGCGTCTAGAGCGGGAGCTGCAGCGGCTGCGTGGCTCCGGCGAGGAGTGGCTGCGCAGACGGGAGGTTCTAGAACAGGCCCTGGGCTCGGCGCAGTCCCGCAACCTGCAGCTGGAGGAAGAGCTGCGCAGGAAGAGGGCGTACGTGGAGAAGGTGGAGCGTCTGCAGAGCGCGCTGGCCCAGCTGCAGGCCGCCTGCGAGAAGAGAGAGAGCCTGGAGTCGCGGCTGCGCACGCGGCTAGAGCAGGAGCTGAAGAACCTGAGAGCACAGCAGGTGATTTAGGAGAGAGACCCTCGACACACCGTGACGTTAGAATGATCAGGTTCTATCTCCGTTTAGAATGATAAGGTTCTATCTCCGTTTAGAATGATAAGGTTCTATCTCCGTTTAGGGCAGTTCAGAGATATTGAGCGTCAAAGTTTTTACATTCCATTATGTTTTGTGAGATGGAACCTTTGTATTTTATTAATTACTAACTCAAAAAATGTCAACATTTAAAAAATAACACCACACGGGCATTAATAAACACCTAATGGATCAGATTATGTAAAAAAAAATTGAGATAGAACCTTATAATTCTAACGTCACGACTCGTTGTTTTCCTCCTATAGTGGCAGTCCCAGTCCCAGGCTCCCTCCCCCCACGCCTCCGAGCTGAGCTCCTCCTCCGTGCAGCAGCACCTGCGGGAGCGAGAGGAGCGCATCCTGGCCCTGGAGGCCGACATCACCAGGTGGGAGCAGAAGTACCTGGAGGAGAGCACCATGAGACAGTTTGCTATGGACGCAGCTGCCACCGCCGCGGCGCAACGGTGAGTGTGGAGACCTGTGTGACCTATGACCTCTGGTCACAGAGAGGATCTGTCTGTCCCAGTCTGTCGAGGTTAAGTCGGCATGTCTATCAAATGTCTTAATGTATCTTAATGGAATCTTCTTTTTTCTTGTTTTTACAGTGATACAACCATCATTAACCACTCCCCCCGCCACTCACCTAACAACAGCTTCAACGAAGACCTGCCGCCATCTGGTTTCAGACACCAGGAGATGGAGAATAGGTACATAGAAGTCTTGTCTTTGCCACATTATTGGAAACTACAATTACATTTCGTGACGTTAGAATTATAAGGTTCTATCTCCGTTTAGGGCAGTTCAGAGATATTGAGCGTCAAAGTTTTTACCTTCCATTATGTTTTGTGAGATGGAACCTTTGTATTTTATTAATTACTAACTCAAAAATGTCAACATTTTAAAAATAACACCACACAGGCATTAATGAACACCTAATGGATCAGATTATGTAAAAAACTCAATTGACAAAAATGGAGATAGAACCTTATAATTCTAACGTCACGAATTGTGTCATTCTCTCTTGTGCTTAAGCATATGTACTTAATCTGTGGTTTGTGTGTGTGTCTGTAGGATACGAGCCCTCCACGCCCAGCTCCTAGAGAAGGACGCGGTGATCAAGGTTCTCCAGCAGAGGTCGAGGCGCGAGCAGGGCAGGCTAGAGCTACAGCAGGGTCTGCTACGGCCCGCCAGGTCGGTCCCCTCCATCAGCACCGTGGCCTCCAGCAGCCCAGCAGACCGCGACCGCACAGCACGGGGCAAAGGTGAGCGCACAAGGATGTACCGTAGGGTCACGAGGATGTACCGTAGGGTCACAAGGATGTACTGTACTGTAGGGTCACAAGGATGTACCGTAGGGTCACAAGGATGTACCGTAGGGTCACAAGGATGTACCGTAGGGTCACAGGTTCCTCCAGCGACCAGCGGCCTCAAGAAATGTGTCTAAATGAATGACACATGCTTATTAGGCGACAACTGGCAACCAATCTGTGTCGCCAGGCAGAATGTGCACTTCCTAAAAAAACTACGGGCAGACAACCGATGGCGTCCCTCAAATAGACAAACATCTTTTGAAACAGAATGTAGAATCTTGTCTCCCGCTCCAGAATAGCAGATCCAGAATAGCAGACATGGGAGCCAGCTCCCGGAGCAGATGTTTGTGTGTCGGGCGGTGCTGCGTACATGCGTGTGTGTAACTGTGTATGAGTGTATGCGTTCTGGTAATTAACCAGCTTCCTCTTTTTGTCCGCGCGCTTGTAGGGAAGAGCCTCTCAGATGACCAGACGGCTGCTGCACCCCTGCCCCCCCACCCCCGCGCCCTGACTAAGCCCCAGAGCCGGGACTCCAGCACCCAGTGTGACGTGACATC
The DNA here is from genome assembly GCF_963989245.1 of Nansenia antarctica. Lineage (NCBI taxonomy): Eukaryota > Metazoa > Chordata > Actinopteri > Argentiniformes > Microstomatidae > Nansenia > Nansenia antarctica. The sequence goes on from NC_137677.1 coordinate 985,006, forward strand.
ACAGGAGGGGGCGGAGCTTACAGGGGAGCCCAGCAGCACGCTATCAGCCCCAGAGACGACCTCAGCACATGTGTCTGGTGTGTAGCCTCTCTTATCCTGGATGGCTAGATATGAAGGAGATATGAATGAAGTGTCGGTCCCAAAATATCACACCAAGCTTTAGATTTTAATCCGTAGCTGCACATGGTGGTAGATGTTGGCGATGTTGAGGTTAGGTCATGAAATATGTATATAGAGAAAGTATATGATGGAGGTAATGTTGAGAACAGGGTTTATATGGATTTATGGAGGTTTGTCCTTTTGATCTCAGGTGGTTGAGGGTTGGTTAAAGTGTAACCAGATCTCAGGGTTGTGGCAGAGGCAGGAAGTGGACCCATTCATACAGAGCTTTGTTTGTGAAACCTTGACTGTGTGTGTGTGAGATTCAAGGTTGCGAGTAGCGATCCAAGTAGCAAACATTACAGTTGGTTTGCTTACGTCTAGTGGCCTACTGAGCTCGTATCAGTCACGTTGGAGTTGAAATCCTGCATTTTGTCTGACGTGCACATTTTCTTTTTTTATTACAGATCGCTCTGAGCACGGGCCCAAGGCACAACTCAGCAACACGTTCAAGAACATGAGCAGCTCAGATGCAGAAGTGGTAGAGATCCTTATTTAAAGACACTGAACAATGACTACAGTTCAGTCTACTGGACCATGGGATTCATTGTGGACAGAGAGGTTGATGACCGCGAGGCCCTCCTATGTGGACATCCCTCCTGTGTGGACATGTGTGGACATCCCACCTGTGTGGACATCCCACCCCTGCAAGGACAAGACTGTCTGTCCCCATGTTGGTCTGAGCTCTGGAAGGACATTGGAGACAGTCCCACTGAAAGGGACGAGTGTTATCGGAGAAAAGAATCCAGGAGTGTGTAGCGGAGAGGAGAGCTGAGCTCTTCTCGACCGTCTGCACACCTAAAACGTTACTCACAACTTTGTTGGCCGTGTTCTCTCACCAACCTGCCAGGTTGCAACGACAGTCTGAATCCTACAAGGTACTTGGAACGGATTCTGCATTGTTGCTGCAACCGGAGGACGGCCGGATGTCAGACTGTGTAACTGCGTATATTGCATATGTACGGTGGTGTTATGTATTTATATTTATAAGTGCTGCTCATAGTGTGACGTGACGTGTGTGTAGTGTTGTCGTTGTTTGGCCCCTTTTTAAGAAAGAAAAAAGATGTCTGAATGTCCGTCTCTCTCCAACCCTCTTTTATTTTGACTTCTGCAATACTGTATTTATTTGTTTCACTTTTATTCTTTTCTTTACAGTATACCGAGTCTAATAACAACCCACATTCCTTGGACAGTGTACGTTAACTGTCCATGGCTGCTTTGGTTGTGACTTGTTTAATGATGACAAACAGCCTCCCTATTATGTCGTGAGACTAAATGGGGTCGGCTTAGGAAAGCCAGTGGAAGTCTCTCACTCTCCTTCTCTCTCTCTCTCTCTCTCTCTCTCTCTCCTCTCTCTCTCTCTCTCTCTCTCTCCCTCTCTCTCTCTCTCTCTCTCTCCCTCTCTCTCTCCCTCCCTCTCCCTCTCTCTCTCTCTCCTTCTCTCCTCCTCTCCTCCTCTCCTTCTCTCCTTCTCTCCTCCTCTCCTCCTCTCCTTCTCTCTCCCTCCCTCTCTCTCTCCCTCTCTCTCTCTCCCTCTCTCTCTCTCTCTCTCTCTCCCTCTCTCTCTCTCTCTCTCTCTCTCTCCCTCTCTCTCTCTCTCTCCCTCTCTCTCTCCCTCTCTCTCCCTCCCTCTCTCTCCCTCTCTCTCCCTCCCTCTCTCCTTCTCTTACGCACTCTGTCCTCGGGATTAGTCCCGTACCGCAGTGTGCTTGAGTAAATACTAATTAACCCGACTTCAGCATTCCCCGCCCTAAATTAACTATGCAGTTGGTGCTCACTCAGGGTTTAATAGGCTGTTTGGGGGCCCTAGCTGCTCACAGCTCAGCCGGAGAATGGAAACACTTGTATTCAGGGGTGAAGGCGAGGAGGGGGGCATGTCGACTCATTATCTTAAGGAAACGTACGGGGAGGAGGGAGGAGGGAGGAGTGACTGCCCCCCGCCGCCGCCACAGAGGCCTAATGTTTAGGATGCCAGTTATCATTTTGGGCCCCAGACGACCACTACCCAGAATGCCGCTCCCCGCCGCTGACAAGCCGAAGCTAATCTTCTCACATTCCTCTCTGAAGGAATGCTCCCTCTTTGAGTGAAAAGGCTATCTCCAGTCTGACCCCCTGCCCCGTGACATGGTATGCATTCTGAGGGACTATTCTCTTTCTTGGTCTATTTATTTCTCCGGAGCCCTTGGTAGCTGGTTCTACCAGGAGCATCTAAATCGATGAGTAGTTATATACAGTAACATGGCAACAGCAGCTCACCATATTTGGCCTCCATTTGTCCATTCTATTTGTTGACGCTAAACCCAGTGTTCAAGTTCGTTCAAGTATGCTATTTTCCTCTCATTGCTCGAGTATCTCACATTTCTGAGGTCAGAATGTCTTTTCTCACGGGCTCCTAAATTAAACTTCAGCTTGTGTTGGGGTGGGAGCAGGGAAGTACTTGCTGAATGTAGTTCCCTCTTTGTGTCAATGCAAAAGTGTATGATTGTGTTCAAACTGGAATGTGGGAGGATTCATAATTGTACTTTACAAACTCGACAGTTCCTCACTTTTCTTCAAATGCTTTTTTATTTTCCTATGTCTCCCACAATGCATCTGCAGGTCAATGCTCTGTGTGCAGAACTATTCGATTTTTAGACGCCCGTTTCACTATTTGGACTTTGTTTACATTTAATGGTTGTTTTTGAACTGAGAGAAGTTAATATATTTTGTATATTTTTTTCTTTTTTTTTTGTATTTAGTGATGTGAACATAATGCCAAAGATTTGCATTACTTTTTAAGTTATGACTACGTATATACAACATGCAGGGTTTGTGTAGGTGCCTTGCTCTAGCTGGTTGACCCATATGTTGATGTTGCTGTGAACTTCTAAAATGGGAAATTTTTGTTTTTGTGCCATTAACATTTCATTAATAGAATAAAAACGTTAATATATATCATTAAAATATGTCGTGTTTCTCTTGGTAACATGCACACATTGAAGCCCTGTGTATGTGATTTTCCCTTGTGTCAACACAAAGCCTGCAGGGTGGGGGTGTAGTCAAATCGTGGAGAAAACAAATTCTTATCTGGGTCCCTAGACAAGCAGGAATGGTGTCTCTGTTCATCAGGGAAGAATGCCGCTTTATTCAGGGAAGAAAAACAAACTGCCACCTGCTTGACTGTTGGCAAGCAACCTGCATCAGAAACACCACTGGCACATTCCTCCCGGCCCCAATCAAGCCTCACGCTCAGGGTGAATGCTGAGGATTTTCTTCAGCACAAATGGCGAAACAAAGAGGTCCTTTACTCTCCTCGCTGCTGTCCCTCTGTCCCTCTGGATGCTTTTAGGTATCAATAGACAAGGCTGGTACATGTAGCCACTTTTTTAAAGAGGTTTCTCAAAGGACGTAGCGCTAAGCTATCCCTCGGTTGACAGACAATGTGGTTAATTGACCGTGGCTGGAGTAAGATACAAATCAGACAGTTGATTTATGTCGTCCCTTCAGTTAAACAGCGACTCATTGCTGTTTTACAGTGGGTTTAATCACTAATGAAGGGTTTGATGTCGATAACAGAATTCCCCCAAAACATAGAAAGTACGAGAAGGAGCTGTTCTTTCCTTTTAAACACCTCATCTCATTATAGGCTGAAACGGATGCGTTGAAATAAATGTTTTGTGACCAGAGTAGTTGGGGAAAGTTACTTACTTACTTCTTACTTCAGTTAGGAATTCTACAGCACAAAGCGGTTTTAATGTTTTTAAGTATTCATCTGATTCAGTGTTTTAGTACTTTCTGAAAAGATACAGAATATGTAATTGAATGTCATCATGGTATGTTGAAACAGAAATTAAGGATGTAATTTTAGTATTAAAAACTAACTTAGCAGCTATCACTCACTACTAGGCCTTATCCAGCAGGGTTCTCACAGCATTCGTAGGCCTACAGCGGTCGTACCTTCGCTTACATTCCCAACTGGTCTGCTTCCAATTAGTGTTAATCAAACAAACCTCTCACCTCAGAGGAATGTCTGTGGCATTCGGCACAGCTGAAAAAGTGACGCATAGTCAAGCAACTCAGCAACTGAGGAGGAATATTTGGAATTGACCCTCCTAGTCCAGTAAAACTCATTCCATATGGTGGGGAACTGTGGAACTGAACATTCTAGCATGTTTAGTTTAGTTTACACAGTACTCAATTAAAGCTCCTATGCAAGGATCCACCGTTGCTAGCCTGTACAGGTAACACTGAAGATGTTTTACCTGATGTTTTTTTACACATTTTCTGTAATGAAAAACTCCTCTGATTTAAGAAAGAGTCTGGCAACATGTCATGTTTTCCTCCTTCCTCTTACTGTTCATCATGTACATCCTTCTCACTCTATGGAGCACATTTGTTTTTATATCCTTGACATGATTTCAGACATTTCAGACAGTTGATATTAACAGTCCTGCTAACAATCTACCACAACCAAAGGGCATTTGGCAGAACTTTAGAGGCCTAAAGAGGGACTTTATCTGGTGTAACATAACAGCGTTAGTAATCAACTGATGGTTGAACAGCAGTCCTGCAGGCAAGAGGATCTCTTGTATAACCGTGTGCAGCTCTCCCATGTGAGATATGCCTGCTGTTGTTGTAATGAGTGCTTTTGAGCTAGCTGCTCTGGCATTCAATGTAAATATTTTTGCCTCACTCTCTTCCCCTTGGGTAGGAGGCGTAAGATGGCATTCCTTAAATGTTTCACAAGTCTCCCTCCTGCTGGGTTTACTTGTGGCAGATTAGTGCAACTTTTCTCAGCTCAGGCAAGGAGAGCTAAGTATATTGGCATCTCGTGAATGTCTCACCTTGTCTCTGTCAGGCAGGACAAGGGTTAGGGTTAGCCTGCCAGCGTGGTCGTTTATGGTCTATAGTCAGATGCAGGTGCTGAGGAATCACATGCCAATCATTTGTATCAGCTGCCTGTAAAACCCATTCTATATGAGACCAGGGCTATAGGCTACCTACCTTGTTCTATTTTCAGAACTGTGAAGGTGTTTCCTAAAGTCGTACCCCAATGTGTTAGTGGTTTTCCTTACACACATACCTCTGGTGCTTCTATTGGTGAAAGAAAGGTTGTGATTATGTGACTGAGTGGCTGAGCCAAGTTTGAACATCTGCTCCTCCTGAGATGCAGAGGAGAGGGAGGTCCATTCCTCCATTCCTGACTCCGGCGTTCCATTTCAGTGAGATTGTCCCTGACTCCACCTCCATGCTGCCCCATCTTGTAGGCACGGTGGTCAGGGACAGTGGGAGCATTCCTGAGACATCTGGAGTTTTCCAGGAATGATCACGTTAGTTTGCTCTCACGAGGTAGTTACAGTAGCCTCTGTCATGGGCTATCAGGGGTTTTTACATAATCTGATCCATTAGGTGTTTATTAATGCCTGTGTGGTGTTATTTTTTAAATGTTGACATTTTTTAGTTAGTAATCAATAAAATACAAAGGTTCCATCTCACAAAACATAATGGAATGTAAAAACTTTGACGCTCAATATCTCTGAACTGCCCTAAACAGAGATAGAACCTTATCATTCTAAGCTCACGATTAGTTAAACAACCTCAGTAAATCAAGATTGCAAAGAAGAAGTACATTTGTTTGTACAAAGCGATTGATTGGACATCGCTGTATGAATGTGTTGTTGATTAGTTAAACAAAGGACACACAGGAAGGGAACTAGTGTAGTATTGTACATCCAATAAATGTGTGCGTTTTTACCCGTTCTAGTAACACGCTTTTAGAGTATACGTATATGTTCTTGTGTGTTAATGTCAATAAACTATGTCAGGAAGCTGTTGAGAGGACGCCCAGTAAGCAAAGCGTGGGCCTCTCACTGTTGGCGTTTGGACGCATTTTTGCCCCTCAAACTCTGTGAGAAATACTTGGAAAAATAACTCAGTGCAGTTCTGCTGTGTTTTGCCTTAATTTCCATGGAGATTCAGAAACTTCCTGCCTACAGCAGTCATGGAATGTGTTTTCCCCCGTTTCACTTTTCCACATAAATCAGGTCAATGTCCAATTTTAGGTTCTGCCATTGTGGCGGAGCAAACTTCATACAGCCCTTCTCCTTCTCTGTTTTCATATTTGGGGGGGGGGGGGTTTGGGAGTTTGGGGGCTGGCTGACCTTTACCTTACTAATATGATTATGATACGTCATGCCGTTATAGTAGCCCCAAAGAAATGTGGCTTGAAGTTAGAAGGATTTGAAATGATGATTTCATGTTTTTTGCCTTTGTGGCAGGCAGACACACAGCTAGTGTTTCCACTGAGTCAATGGCGCTATGTAGACGTAGGCTAGACCATCTAGTAGGGTTCCTAGACTGAGGTTCATCTTGCCAGACTACAGTACAAGCACAGACGGAGTAGGCACAGGAAGTGGTAAGGTACGCTGATGAATCTGATGAATCAATGTGTGTCTGTGTCTGGAATGGAAGAGGGAGTTGTCTCATGTGAGTTGTGACGTTGGAGGAATTCAGGGCCAATGGAAGACAATGGCCCCATGAGTCAGCAATGCAACGGAGTGTACGGTGAAGCGTTAAAACGCAGGTGTAGTTGTTGGGAATCACACATCAGGGTTTATAATGCACCAATAAAATATATAATCTTGTTAAAAGCAATAAAGTGCTGCACAGTTGTGCCTGAATCTGCAACGGTATAGCTCAGAAGTCAAATAAATTAAAACGAACTAATTCAGGGTTAGGACTAGGAGTCGTGAACGAGTTCCACTGACAAGACTTCCCCCCATAGTGATCCGCAACGCCCCCCCCCCCCACCCTGGACTCCTTCAAATCAGCCCTTAAAACCCACCTGTTCTCCAAGGCCTTTGGCCCCTAGTCACTTTCTGTTTTGCTTTGTTTGTTTTCTGTTTTGTCTGTCTGACCATTTCCCCTTTAGAATTGTAAAGCGTCCTTGGGCTTTTGAAAGGCGCTATAGAAATCAGAGTTATTATTATTATTATTATTATTATTATTATTATCTCATTATTTACGTTAGCTGGTCTGAGGTCAGGCAGCTCTGAAAAGGCAATCGAAAGAGTGGGAGCCAATTTATGACCCAGTTTGAGACATTCCCCAGGTGTACCTGTGAATAATCTCTTTTCTTCCTCGTAACAAAAGAGAAGCATATTGTTTTAAAGACCTGGGACGTTCTCTGTGAGCACTATGAACACAACATGGAGTGCGGTCGGGCTCAGGAGAAAGACTATGAATAGTTTGTGAGTGAGGTGATGTTTTCTCAGCGAATTCTGTGGCAACAGACACTTGTAAAATGGTGAGTGTCTGTTTATACAATTAAGCCTTTGAATCATTCTTCGAGTGAAAAGTCACCACTTGATTTGACTCAACTATGACTCACCGAAATAGTTTCAGAGCAATGTGTTACTTGTAATTATGGTTAATTAATGGTATTAACGAGAGTATCGACTACTTTGTATTGATTCATTCTACATTGTGACATTTACAGCTTTATACAAGATACAAGAGTGGAAACCTTCAGACATATCGTTGTACAGATTAATTCCCAATCACCATATCTGTGAATCATAACTCCACTGAAACAACACTTCCTGACAACTCAGATTGGTTCCAGTGCTATGCACCGTGTGGTATCCAGAGAATGTTTGCTATGTCGGTTTCACAACCACAACTTACCAGGTGTAAGGTGGGCAGGACACACACGCCTGGAGAATTCCGTTTTCACACCTCAACATGTAAGAGCCTGAAGTCTTTTATATAACCTCTGTCCTGTTCATCAGGATGAAAACATCTCTCACCGCCAACGGCAATCTGTGGGATTTGAGGACCAAGTTGTGAGCTTAGAATGAGAAGGTTCTATCTCCGTTTAGAATGATAAGGTTCTATCTCCGTTTAGAATGATAAGGTTCTATCTCCGTTTAGGGCAGTTCAGAGATATTGAGTGTCAAAGTTTTTACATTCCATTATGTTTTATGAGATGGAACCTTTGTATTTTATGAATTACTAACTCAAAAATGTCAACATTTTTAAAAATAACATCACACAGGCATTAATAAACACCTAATGGATCAGATTATGTCAAAAACTCAATTTTGACAAAAAATTGAGATAGTGTAGTGCCGGAGGAAAAAGGAAAGACGTAGGCAACGTAATGATAACTGTTTAATCAAAATAACAACTTGTACTCTCAGTACAGGACCAGAAAATAGATCACCAAAACTGTTGTTTCTAAACAGGAAGTTGCAACGTTAATAATCCTCCCCTCTGCCCCTAGTGCCAGAACTGGTTCCCTCCCACTACACAACCAACAGTAAGAGGAGAACATGAACCCATAATGTAGTCACTACACCAGCCCCCCCAGTGTTCACCTCAATATTGGAAATCCTCACGGCGAGGAGGGCGTATGGCCCGGCCCCTACGATCGTAGGTAAAGTCAGGAGGTGCGGGAGGAGGTGTGACATCGCCCATCACGTCCTCCTGCAGGGAAGGACGGGGGGCAGTGACGACCGGGGGCTCGCGAGCTGCGGGGGGTTGTCGGGGTCGGAGGGGGGAATGGCCAGGGCGCGGCAGGGGAGGTAGGACTGGAGGCCGGCCTCTGCGCGGTGGCAGGGCCAAGTCCAGGGGCAGTTCAAGGTCCAAGTGGGCCGGTTTGAGGCGATCAACGGACACACACTCAGGCCTACCCCCCATGTCAACCATGAAGTTCTTGGCTCCGGCCTCGATGACACGGAAAGGCCCGTCATAAGGAGGACGTAGTGGAGTCCTGTGGCCATCATGACGAATGAAAACGAACCTCGCTGAGTGCAGCTCCGGGGGCACCCTCGAAGTAGGGACACCATGCTGCGTAGTCGGGACCGGGACGAAGGTCCTGGCGCTGTCCAGCAGGGAGGCGCGCTGAGCGGCGGCGGACCAGGGCTCCGTTGACTTGGGAATGAAGTCACCGGGGACCCGCAGCGGCTGTCCAAACACCAGCTCAGCGGACGACGACTGGAGGTCCTCCTTAGGCGCTGTCCTGAGCCCCAGCATGACCCACGGCAGCTTGTCAAGCCAGTCGCTGTCCGTGAGGCTGGCTCGAAGGGCGGCCTTCATGGATCGATGGAAACGCTCACAGAGCCCGTTCGCCTGCGGGTGATAGGCGGTTGTGCGGTGGAGCTTGACCCCCAGATTCTCCGCCACCGCTGCCCACAGCTCTGAAGTAAACTGTGAGCCACGGTCAGAGGAGAGATCAGCAGGGGTGCCGTAGCGGGAGACCCACACCGCGATGAACGCCCGGGCCAGGTCGGGGGCTGTCGTTGAGGAGAGCGGAACTGCCTCCGGCCAGCGAGTCGTCCTGTCCACCATGGTAAAGAGATAGGTGTATCCGTGCGAGGGGGGCAGCGGCCCTACCAGGTCCACGTTTACATGATCGAACCTCCGCTCAGGCACAGAGAACTGCTCCAGGGGGGCCTTGACGTGTCGATGCACCTTGGCGCGCTGGCAGGCGATGCACGTGTCTACCCAGGCCCTCACATCCCTCTTGAGCCCATGCCAGACGAATTTCTCTGACACCAGCCGTGAGGACGGTTTCCTACCAGGGTGAGACAAGCCGTGTATCGCCTCGAAGGCGGGGCGCCTCCAGTTGGCGGGGACCACCGGTCGTGGCTGACCCATGGAGACGTCGCACAGGAGCGTGGCCCCTGCGTCACCGAAAACCACCTCTTCTAGGCGCAGTCCTGTGTCCGACAACTTGAGAGCCTGGACGGCGGGGTCGGCGGCCTGGTCTGCAGCCATGCGCGCGTAGTCCAAACCCAGTTGGACCGCACCAACCACCGCCCTGGAGAGACAATCCGCGACCTGGTTGGACTTCCCAGCAACGTGCTGGATGTCTGTGGTGAACTCGGATATGTAGGCGAGCTGGCGCTGTTGGCGGTCGGACCACGGCTCCGCCACCTTGGACATGGCGTGCGTGAGTGGCTTGTGGTCCACGTAGGCCGTAAACTCGCGGCCCTCCAGTAAAAAACGGAAGTGTCTGACAGCAAGCCACAGCCCGAGGAGCTCCCTGTCGAATGTGCTGTACCTTTGCTCTCTGGGAGACAGCTGGCGGCTGAAGAATGCAAGAGGCTGCCAGGCGTCCCCAACCCACTGTTCGTACACCGCTCCCACAGCAAAGTCAGAGGCGTCCGTGGTGAGAGCAGTGGGTGCCGAGGGCGAGGGGTGGGCCAACATGGCAGCGCGGGCCAGGGCCGCCTTGGTGTCCTGAAAGGCTTTGACACGCTCCGCCGTCCAGTCCACCGGCTGCTTCAGAGTCTTGCCCTTCTGGGCATCGTACAGAGGCCGCAGGATGTGAGCGATGTGGTGGAGGAAGCGATAGTAGAAGGTTACCATCCCGATGAACCCCTTGAGCTCGCTGATTGTGCTGGGGCGCGGGAAAGCAGCGACAGCTTCCACCTTCGAGGGGAGGGGGGTCACCCCCTCTGCGGAGACCCGGTGCCCGAGAAAGTCGATGGTGTTCCGTCCGAACTCACACTTCGCCGGATTGACAATCAGCCCATGTTGGCTGAGCCGTGTGAAAAGGGCCCGGAGGTGGGACAGGTGCTCCTCCTCCGTGGTGCTTGCGACGAGGATGTCATCCAAGTAGACGAAGAGGAATGGTAGGTCCCGGAGCACCGAGTGCATGAGGCGTTGGAAGGTCTGCGCCGCGTTCTTCAGGCCGAACGGCATCCGCAGAAACTCGAAGAGTCCAAATGGCGTGATTACGGCCGTCTTAGGGACGTCCTCGGGGTGCACCGGCACCTGATGGTACCCCCGTACCAGGTCCACTTTGGAGAAGAAGCGTTTGCCTGCCAGGTTCGCTGAAAAGTCCTGGACATGTGGGACCGGGTAGCGGTCAGGCTTGGACGCGTCGTTGAGGCGGCGGTAGTCCCCACATGGGCGCCACCCGCCGTCTGACTTAGGGACGATGTGCAGGGGAGACGCCCAGGGGCTGCTCGAGCGCCGAACGATGCCCACCTGCTCCATATGCGCAAACTCCGCCCTGGCGATGGCCAGCTTCTCCGGGTTGAGGCGCCTGGCCCTGGCGTGGAGGGGAGGCCCCTCGGTCTCGATGTGGTGCTCCACTCCGTGTTTCACCGTGGGCGCGGAGAAGGTGGGCTTGGTAAGGTCGGGGAATTCGGCGAGCAGCCGAAGGTACTGGTCACTTTCGGCGAGCGTATTGGACCACCCGCTGTAGACCGCCTCCCCCTGCGTACAGGCGAAGGAAGCGAAAGTCTGTGAGTTGACCAGGCGCCTGTTCCCCACGTCCACCAACAGGTTGTGGGCGCACAGAAAATCCGCACCAAGGAGGGGAAATGTGACAGCCGCTATGACAAAATCCCACGAAAAGCATTGCCCTCCGAAGCACACGTCCACCGCCCTAGTGCCATAAGAGCAGATAGGTGTGCCGTCCGCGCCTGCCAACTGCGGACCACGCTCCTCCTTCGCCACATCCGATCTCTCTGCCGGAATGATGCTCCACTGGGCACCTGTGTCACAAAGGAAACTGCGACCAGAGGCGGTGTCTTGTATGAAGAGCAGCCTGTTGGTGACGCCAGCGCTCAGGGCCACTACTGAGTGCCGGCCCCGCCGTTTCCCGTCGGTCCGAAGGTGCAGGGTGAGCGGCACCGTTTGGCCTTGGCGCCAAAAGTGGCGTGGTAGAAACAATGGCCCGCAGCGTTACCCTGCTGGCCAGAAGGTCTGGCGTCATCCTTCGCTCTCCTGCGACGGTCGGGTGGCGGGGCGGCCGCGGGAGCGAGCAGGTCGGGGGACCGTTGAGGCATGGCCAAGACGAACCGGTCCGCCTCCCTGGCCAGGGCGCGGGGCTCCATGATGGCGGTGTTGGCCAGCGCCATCCTAACTTGAGCTGGCAATGTGCGCATGAACAGCTCTGTGAAGAGGATCATGGGGTCTTCTGTACCGAGCAGGTTTAGCATCCTCTCCATGCGCGCAGAAGGCCTCTCGTCACCCAAGTCCGACATGGCAAATAGGCGACGCACCCTCTCCGCAGTGGACAGTTCAAATGTCTCTAGAAGCAGGGCCTTGAGGCGCTCATATTTGTTCGTCGTCGGGGGAGCAGACAAAAAACCTACCACTCGAGCTGCGGTGGAGCTGCCCAACATTGCCACAGCATGGTTGTACCGGTCGTCGTCGTCATCGATGTCACTTTTGTTGAAATGTGCCTCTACAATAGCAAACCATGCAGCAGGCGTTGAGTCCCAGAACTCTGGTAGCTTGAGAGTGGGAGTGTGCGCACCACGCGTTACCCTGACAGGGGATGGTGATGGCTGCCGCTGGTTTGAACGTCTTCCTCGCCCGGACATTTTGCAGGATTGTAATGTTCGTTCGCTGGTTTTTGTACACAATTACGTTAACAAAAATCCACGTCGGGGTCACCAGTGTAGTGCCGGAGGAAAAAGGAAAGACGTAGGCAACGTAATGATAACTGTTTAATCAAAATAACAACTTGTACTCTCAGTACAGGACCAGAAAATAGATCACCAAAACTGTTGTTTCTAAACAGGAAGTTGCAACGTTAATAATCCTCCCCTCTGCCCCTAGTGCCAGAACTGGTTCCCTCCCACTACACAACCAACAGTAAGAGGAGAACATGAACCCATAATGTAGTCACTACACCAGAACCTTATAATTCTAACGTCACGAAGTGGCATGCCCTCAGAAGGGCAGCGTGCTGCATTAAGAATCCGTCTGAGAGGTGACAGTTATTTATGTGTTTTGTCGCAAACAAGGACTGCGACTGTTCTAGTGTATATTTTTCTTTTAACTGCAGGGACCCGTGCAAGCTTTAACCCCAAACCTCCCTGAGAATGTTCACTATGTAGGAGGATGGAGCATGTTTAATGGAGCGAGTTGAAAGGTTAAATTCCACACAACAGCAGCATACCATTCTGAGAATGTTATTTTCTCTTTCTGAAGACCATCCCGTATGTCTACGAGACTGTACTTTCTGACCCTAAGTGAGCGCTCAATACAGCAAGGCACTGATTCTAGGACATTCTATCTGTCAGTTGACTATGGCTCTGGGTGGTATAGGCTTTGTGTACAAGAGTTTGTGAATCAACTGGAATATTTATATGGTTCTTCTTTTTTATTCGATTTGATTTAGAGTGTTATAGACGTTGGGTAAAACCACCTGCAAACTGTTGTGATGAAGGGCAAAAACTGTGGCGCCAATCACTCCACAGAGGGCACGAAGCCATTCTATCACATGCTGTGGGCAAACAGAGACCTTCCATAAGGGTTAGTGACAGAAATAACACATGGAAAAAAATAGCCATGGCCCGCAGGATCACACACAGAGCCGGGCCAAACATCCAGGGTATCTGGGTGATGTAATGGCCATGTGAATGTGGCGGTAACACGATGCTGGAGGCCTGGGATTGTCGTCTCCGCTAGCCGGCTTTTCATGTCCAAAATGATCATCACCCCTTTCCCTCAGGGCAGCGTTCATATCGCCCCGTGGTTCAGTTGGCTTACAGGTTTCCATCTATGCTTCAAGTTGCGTTCACAGCCTGGTGGTCCGTTCTGTATTATAAATGGTAAACAGACTGACTTATATAGCGCCTTTATCCAAAGCGCTTTACAACAGCCTCTCATTCACCAATTCACACACACATTCACACACCAATGGCGGCAAGCTACCATATGCAAGGCGCCGGCCCTTGGGGTTCAGTGTCTTGCCCAAGGACACTTCGACATGTGGCCAGCTGGGGCTCGAACCGCCGATCTGCCAACCTTGCGATCATTAGACGGCGGCTCTGCCTCCTGAGACACAGCCTCCCCAGGTATTATGACCCTGGTCCCATCGCTGATATGTTTATGATTAATGATCCTGCTCAGTTATAAACATATATATATATTTCTCCAACTTACCACAAGTTGCTTACATGGACGAACAACTCCGAAACCTGCAAAAATGTCCATTCTATCCTTCATTATAGACATGCATAATGGACATTTAACCCTTTCACTTTGCATATTGCAAAATATGAATCTAGTCAGGTCAGAGGTCAACATGTGGTATGTGAGCTTTGACAAGTGGCTCAGCTGAAGTGGATATCCCCTTCTTAGTTTCTGAATTAAAATCCCTGGAATGGAATGAAATCTGGAATGGAACCAAACAGGAAATTTGAAAAATATGTGGGCCTATTGTTGAGGTACAGTAGGCTATGTCCGGAGACAATCAGACTGGCTTATTTTGGGAGTCAAAACCCTTTTACCCTACAACACCTTCTCAGACTACTCCCAGGTGATCCCATATTAGACAATAGGCTGCATTTCCAAGACACTTCGTGAAATAATGGCAACATGACCTATATAAAGATCAGTGGTAGGGCTGTTTTGGCTTGGGGTGTTAAAGTTAGCAACACTATTGTGAAAATGTACTTCATGTATTATATTATCTGTATTATTCTCTGAACTAGTGGCGCAATTAAAACATGAATATTGGTGAAGGGAGAAATGTAATATTATTACTTTCCTTGATGCAAAGCAAAAGCTTAGTAACGGTCCCTATCAACAAAACATCTTCAAGCTTCTATATGTTGTACATTGTCCTAATGAACGTTGGGAGACTGCCCCCCTCTGGTGGCCACATGGATGTATTGCAGTTATTAGAAAAGTCCTTTGTCGTTTGATCCAAACTGACCACACACACACACACACACACACACACACACACACACACACACACACACACACACACACACACACACACACACACACACACACACACACACACACACACACACACACACACACACACACACACACACACACACACACACACACACACACACAATATAACCTGAACACCATGGATTGAATAGATGGGTAAACCCTAATGCAAACAGCTTTGACCTAGCAACCAGCAACCCTCTTCACCAAGCATAAAAACGAAGGAGAACTGAGTGTACTTTGGTTTGGTTTAACCTCCATATCTACATCACTGTTGTCTGCCTGGTACAAACCACAAACGCAGCGCAACGCTACAGAACAGTGTTGCCTCTGAACACACCCCGCTACAGAACAGTGTTGCCTCTGAACACACCCTGCTACAGAACAGTGTTGCCTCTGAACGCTACAGAACAGTGTTGCCTCTGAACGATACAGAACAGTGTTGCCTCTGAACGATACAGAACAGTGTTGCCTCTGAACGATACAGAACAGTGTTGCCTCTGAACGATACAGAACAGTGTTGCCTCTGAACACACCCCGCTACAGAACAGTGTTGCCTCTGAACGCTACAGAACAGTGTTGCCTCTGAACACACCCCGCGCGGGAACGAGCGCTGCAGCTACGCCTCCTCGGTCATCCCCCGTCTGCCATTGGTCGAGGATTTCTCCCAGCTTCGCGCTCATTGGACAGAAAGCGGGGAGGTCCATTCTCTGATCTCTGTATTCTTCCGGCTTCTTGTGTGTTGTTGAAAAGAGAAAAGACGAATGGAAACATCGTAACTCTGCAGAGACATACGGTACGATTGGTTTGGTTTCATTTCTTCTGTGCAAATGTAGTCAGATATAGACTTTAAGGCCCACAATGAACACCCTGGATATCTTAGAAACATCGCAGAATATGAAGTTATGCACACACACTGCTGTGTTCTTTTAGCTCTGAGTTAGCACGTTAGCACGCTAGCCCCCCGATGTTAGCTAGCTGCTTTAGCCTCTGTCACTGCGAGAAGCGTCAACATTTAAGCTATTGTTGAACGCTAGAAAGACCACTACTTCTTCTTATTCCAGAGAGAGAGAACATCCCATAATAACTAAGCTTTTGATAGTAGCCATGTTTAGACGGATATCACGTCTGTCTGGCGATCTAGAACTTCCATCAACTGCGATCTAGAACGTAGAACGTCTGCCTGATGCATTATGACATCAGATGGAACGTTTAGAACGTCTGCTCGATGCATTATGACGTCAGATGGAACGTTTAGAACGTCTGCTTGATGCATTATGACATCAGATGGAACGTTTAGATTAGAACGTCTGCCTGATGCATTATGACGTCAGATGGAACGTTTAGATTAGAACGTCTGCCTGATGCATTATGACATCAGATGGAACGTTTAGAACGTATGCAACGTTCTTAGAACGTGGAAGCGATTGACCATGAGAGGAAGGTAAGGGGGTTGGAAAACTAGATTATTCTCTTTTTTAACCCTGGTTGTGTGCACTGCCAAGCTGGCTTCGAGTATTTGTCGGTTAAATGTTAAATCGTTGAGGAATAACAGTGAAACAGTGAGAAGTGTTTTGTTCTTGACCCATCGTCCCTCGGGTGTGTGGGAGAGCATGCTCTTATTTCTAAAACGGGTTTTTATTGCACACAGGAGGTAGGAAGTAAGTTAGACTTTTGACACCCGCAGAGTAAGTGTCTTTGACTGCGGGCGACTGAGGCTAAAACGCTTGAGAAAAGAAGGAGCGCTTCTCTCTCATGTCTGTCTGTGTGTGATCTCTGTCTCCGCCTCTAGGTTGTGGTGTTTCAGGTGTTTCAGAAGATGAGTTCACAGCAATTTCCGAGAGCCGGGATGCCGACGTCCGGCGGGGGACACTCTCAGATCCCAGGTGGGAACGTGGTCTCTGTCAACCAGCCAGGTAACATACACAGACTTCACTTACATGACATATTCCTCATGTCATATTTTGCTCAACAATAGGCTAGGTGCACGATCTCCACTACTTCCTGAAAGGCAACTGGTATGAACATATCCTGTCTCACTCTATTGGTTTAATTGATTAATCAGCTGTGCACTGTGTGTTCCAACAGTTTACCGCACAGCTGATTAATCAATTAAACCAATAGAGTGAGACAGGATATGTTCATGCAAGGTGCCTTTCAGGAAGTAGTGGAGATCGTGCACCTAGCCTATTGCATGTTGTGTATGAAATCCAAACATGTTTCTCTTTGCATGCTGGGTGTTTTAGACAGTGGTCGTGACGCCGACCATGGGCAACCGGACCACCCGTCCAGTGGTGGTGGTGGAGCCCTGTCCTTCAGGGACGACAAGCAGGAGACTGTGGTGGTGAGACCCTACCCCCAGGTCCAGACCCACGGACAGCCCTCAGCCCTGCCCCAGCAGATGCCCATCCAGCCTGGCACCCCTGTCACGGTGTCCGCCCCTCCTGTCCACATCCCTCAAGGCCAGCTGGCTGCCCTCACTGAGGGGCAGATGAAGGTAAGGGTTAGCTGCGCTTTCTCTCATAGCATGTCGTGACGTTAGAATTATAAGGTTTTATCTCCATTTTTGTCAAAATTTAGTTTTTTCTTACATAATCTGATCCATTAGGTGTTTATTAATGCCTGTGTGGTGTTATTTTTTAAATGTTGACATTTTTTGAGTTAGTAATTCATAAAATACAAAGGTTCCATCTCACAAAACATAATGGAATGTAAAAACTTTGACGCTCAATATCTCTGAACTGCCCTAAACGGAGATAGAACCTTATCATTCTAAGCTCACGCTGTCTAGAATCAGCCCATTCAGTACTGTAGATAATATGTGATATTTACATGTTTTTCTTCTAAGGCTGTCCTGAAGTCACCTATGCCCAGTCGCCTCATCGCCCCGGCGCCAGCCTCTAGCCAGATACCCCCGAAGGTGCCTGGTCACATAACTGTCACCCTGGAGAGTAGCATTGCTCCGACCCCCTCCATTCCTGTGGCAACCATCAGTGGTCAACAGGTGACTGCACATCACATGCTTGTGGACTTGATGTCTTTGTTCCCACTTCTTCTTCTTAAAATGACAGTTGGCAAGATGTACTTGATGATCAAGTAATGACAAGAAATGCAGGGTTCGACAGTAACGCTGTTTTACTTGTCCGGAGCAAGTAAAACATTTGCGGGGGTTTGTTGGCGCGAGCACGACGACGCTGCTGGATCCTGGATATGTTTACCTGTGTGCAGGAAGAACAACAGACGGCGCAGGCGCCAGACTAGACTAGATGATCGTGAGTGAAGATATTATCAAAGCGTACGGGTGATCGACAGGCGCGTACGATAATATCTTCACTCCACGATCATCTAGTCTAGTCTGGCGCCTGCGCCGTCTGTTGTTCTTCCTGCTCACAGGTAAACATATCCAGGATCCAGCAGCGTCGTCGTGCTCGCACAAACAAACCCAGCGAATGTTTTACTTGCTCCGGACAAGTAAAACAGCGTTACTGTCGAGCCCTGGACTTGATGTCTTTGTTCCCACTCTTCTTCTTCTTCAAGTGACAGTTGGCAAGAAATGTCTTCTGAGGCTTTCCTGGTTACTGATATATATCTATTTATATCTCTTTGTTTTATTCCAGGGTCACTGCAGTAACCTTCATCACCTGATGCCCGCTAACATCCAGATCATTAGGAGCAGCGCCCCGGCAATGCAGATGGGGACCCCCGCTGCCACGCCACACACATTCACCTCCCACCTACCCAGAGGTACGTCCCTGTCTGGAGGGGAAGGGTTAGCATTTCATGTGCTTGCGTGTACAAACACTTTTGTCAAAGGGCATGTATTTCTTTTGCCTCTCAAAAGCAAGCAGGCAGTTTCTATTGCTAAACAATGTTGTGATGTTTGGGTCTTCAGGGGCAGCTGCGGCAGCTGTGATGTCGAGCTCCAAAGGGCCGACTGTCCTCCGACCCGCCTCCGGGGCCAGTTCAGGCCCGGGCCAGCCCACAGTGCAGCACATCATCCACCAGACCATCCAGGCAAGGGCAACACTTTGCTTTGGGAAGTGGGGGGGACACGGAAGGGGTAGTGGCGGTCTAGTGGATAGTGAGTTGGACTTGTGATCGGAAGGTTGTGAGTTCAAATCCCGCCTGAAACCACACCACTACTAGTGTGCCCTTGAGTAAGGCACTTAGCCCTCAGTTACTCCAGGGGGAATGTCCCTGTAATTCGTAATTGTAAATTGCTTTGGATTAAAAGCATCTGCTAAATGGCAAAAATTAAGATTTCTTTTTTACATTTGAAAGTAAAATGCATCAATTTGGTGCACTTTGAGGGCAGATTTAAGAGGCTAGATCTATGAAGAAGAACTACACACGTCACTCTGTTGACAAGCATAAACGGTCGGTTGTGCTATATGCAGCGAGCACATCAAAAGACGAAGCTTAATAATAAACACATTCGTAAAATACAGATTTCAGAAAGCTCTGAAATCAGTTCAGTTAAAAGTATTTTACAAACTAACTGTAAACATGCTGGACAATAGAAGGACTGTGGTTGGAGTCTTGTGGAGAAACAGAAGGTGAACTGACTGTATTTAAAAAGCCTCTCTCTCTCTCCGTCTCTCCACAGTCTCGCCCGGCGGTCACCACCTCCACGGCAGTGCTCCCCACGGTGGTCGCCCCCATCTCGGCCACCAGGACTCAGTCTCCGGTCATCAGTCCCACAGTCACACACTCTGGGGAGATGGTGCACGGGTGAGTAGCTAGTTAGCTGTAACTGTAATGTACTTGCTGACTTTGTAAGAGTGCATGCCAATTCGGTGGTCAAGTCTGACGTCACGCATGTTTCCGGGTCCAAATAAAAGATTCCCCGCACCAGAGTGCCAGTGTACTAAAGCACCAGAGTACCAGTGTACTAAAGCACCAGAGTACCAGTGTACTAAAGCACCAGAGTACCAGTGTACTACAGCACCAGAGTACCAGTGTACTAAAGCACCATAGTACCAGTGTACTAAAGCACCAGAGTACCAGTGTACTAAAGCACCAGAGTACCAGTGTACTAAAGCACCAGAGTACCAGTGTACTAAAGCACCAGAGTACCAGTGTACTACAGCACCAGAGTACCAGTGTACTAAAGCACCAGAGTACCAGTGTACTAAAGCACCAGAGTACCAGTGTACCAGAGTACCAGTGTACTACAGCACCAGAGTACCAGTGTACTAAAGCACCAGAGTACCAGTGTACTAAAGCACCAGAGTACCAGTGTACTAAAGCACCAGAGTACCAGTGTACTAAAGCGGTAGAATGACAGTTCAATCTTTTTTTAGACTGGGATCTATTCATACAACAAGGGACACAACCACTTTCCCGTTTTTTCCCATATTGTCAGCATCTTTGAGCCTCGGAAAAGCGCTATACAAATATAATGAATTATTATTATTACTGCGGCATTTCGAAGAGAGCGCCTCAGCCAACGTTGGACCTGGAAACACGTCACGACTTAACAACCGACTAGATAACTGGGTTTCACCTCATGGATGAGAATAACAGCATGTGTGCCTTCCGGATGTAAAACCATATCTAGCTCTGGATGCTAACAAGGCTAACAAGGCCTGTGTTGTTAAGTTCTCTGTTTATTGTTCCAGGCGCCCGGGGCTGACCATCCAGCGACCTCAGATGTCTCGTGACACGGCCACACGCATCACCCTGCCCTCGCACCCCGCCATCGGCTCCCAGAAGCCCCAGCCTCCACACACCATGACACAGGTCCGAGGGCTACTCATAGATAAGACAGGGTTTCCACGGGTCCTTGAAATCCTTGAAAGTTTGTGAATTTGAGGGGGAAAAAATCACGGTCTTAAAAGTTTTTGAAAATAGACATTGAAAGTGCTTGAATTCCCCTCTCTCTCTTTCTCTCAAAATGTTTTTACTTAGCTCGTCAACTAGTAAATAAGTCTCTGTATTTCTTAACTTGACACATATTTCACCATATATTGTTTTGCTGTGCTGTGGCAGAGAAGGCAAGAGACCATCTAGTGTTCACACATTCAAGCCTCTCTTTTTAATTGTCGTCTGTGAGCGGATAGTTCCTATTATATCAATTCTCATCTAGATCTGTCTCAAACTATGCCGTGTTGGGTCCTTGAATTTGAGGGAATTGAGTCTTGAAAGTCCTTGAAAGGTGCTTGAATGTGATGTTTCAGAAGGTGTGGGAACCCTGATAAGACTTCAAATCAACAGGGCAAATGTGCTGATATCAAAGTTGATGAATATGTTTAAAAAATACTTTTTAACACTTTTATTACAGAAATCTATCTTCAGCACTGTGACTCCGGTGGCTGCAGCAACAGTGGCACCAATTCTTGCCACTAACACAGTGCCATCAACCACCACTACAGGTCTGAGAGCCTCACAGTAACACTGGGCTAGTTGGGTCACAATCACACTGGGGTAGCTGGGTCACAGTAACACTGGGGTAGTTGGTTCACAGGTGGAACTTCATGTTCCTTGCTAACTCGGTCGTTGACAGTTCGTGACGTTAGAATTATAAGGTTCTATCTCCATTTGTCAAAATTGAGTTTTTTACATAATCTGATTCATTAGGTGTTTATTAATGCCTGTGTGGTGTTATTTTTTAAAATGTTGACATTTTTGAGTTAGTAATTCATAAAATACAAAGGTTCCATCTCACAAAACATAATGGAATGTAAAAACGTTGACGCTCAATATCTCTGAACTGCCCTAAACGGAGATAGAACCTTATCATTCTAAACTCACAAGTTCCCTATTTAAGCTTGTCAACTATACTCTGTTTGACACAGATATTGAGGGAGAAACTCATGAGATTGAAATGTTTATGTGAAGTTTACCACAAAAGTAGATAGTGTCACTTATCCATACAGTAATTAGTGTGGCTGTGAACTGATAGATGATGCTGTCTGTCTCTCCGTCATCTCGTAGGCGCTGTGCCACACACCCAGATGACCAGCAGCACCATCGTAACCATGACGATGCCCTCACACTCCTCCCATGCCACAGCCGTGACCTCTGCCATCCCTGTTGGTAAGCGTGTGCAGTGAACCATCAGGCAGCACGTTCACGTAACACATCAATAAAACCCACTACTGCTCTGTACAGAGCCTTCAGCGTGGCCGCACCTACTCTCTGGAACTCCCTCCCCACAGTGATCCGCAACGCCCCCACCCTGGACTCCTTCAAACTAGCCCTCAAAACACATCTGTTCTCCAAGGCCTTTGGCCCCTAGTCATTGTTTCAGTTTTGCTTTGTTTGTTTTCTGTTTGGTCTGTCTGATCATTTCCCTGGGTTTTTTGAAAGGCGCTATAGAAATTAAATAATTTAATTTATTATTATTATTATTACATTAGCTTCTGTTTGTGTTCGTTATTTTCTACCTTTGGATGTTCAGATCAGCTTTGTTCGTCTGAAGTGTATTTTCCCCCCCTCATGATATTCTCTCTGTGTGTTGTGCATCACAGCTAAAGTCGTCCCCCAGCCCATCGCCCACACCTCCCCCCGCGTCCAGCCTGACTACCCAGGGGAGAGGACCAACCTCATCTCCATCTCCGGCCACCGCTCCTCTCCTAACCCGGTCGCCATGGAAGCCAGAAGTGACAACAGGTGAGTCATTGTGACGTCATTATACTACTGCATGTATCACAACATTCTACTACTGCATGTGTCACAACAATAAACGTACAGGTTGTGAGTACCTTGCTAATGTAATACTTAAACATATAACTGTGTCTGCCTGCCTCCCTCAGACCACCGGTGCCAGTACAGTTCCAGTACTTCCTGCCCACCTACTCCTCGTCCCCGTACCCCCTGACACACACCTACACCCCCATCACCAGCTCTGTGTCCACCATACGCCAGTACCCAGGTAAACACACCAGCCTCAGCACACACCCAAGACAGATGTAGAACCTTCAAGTTTATATCAACATTTAACAACACGTGACGTTAGAATGATACGGTTCTATCTCCATTTTTGTCAAAATTTAGTTTTTTACATAATCTGATGCATTAGGTGTTTATTAATGCCTGTGTGGTGTTATTTTTAAAATGTTGACATTTTTGAGTTAGTAATTAATAAAATACAAAGGTTCCATCTCACAAAACATAATGGAATGTAAAAACTTTGACGCTCAATATCTCTGAACTGCCCTAAACGGAGATAGAACCTTATCATTCTAAACGGAGATAGAACCTTATCATTCTAAACGGAGATAGAACCTTATCATTCTAAATGGAGATAGAACCTTATCATTCTAAATGGAGATAGAACCTTATCATTCTAAATGGAGATAGAACCTTATCATTCTAAACGGAGATAGAACCTTATCATTCTAAATGGAGATAGAACCTTATCATTCTAAATGGAGATAGAACCTTATCATTCTAAATGGAGATAGAACCTTATCATTCTAAATGGAGATAGAACCTTATCATTCTAAACGGAGATAGAACCTTATCATTCTAAACGGAGATAGAACCTTATCATTCTAAGCTCACGAACATAGTCTGGCAGGTATGCTTGAATGTATCTAATATACGCTGCTCCCCTGTTGTCAGTTACCCCCCAAGCCCCGAGCTCAGGGTTACCCAACCAAGCCGGAGTGGGCGTGGCCACCACTGTCCACCTGAACCCGATGCAGCTGATGGCGGTGGACCGGATCGGCCTGCAGTCAGCACAGATCAGCACCCAGGGCATCCAGTCTGCACCAATGACAGCGCAGGGCATCCAGCCTGCACCAATGGGAGTGCAGGGCCTGCATACCTCTGGGTCAATCACCACGCAAGGGCTTCAGCAGGCACCAATCTCTGCCCAGCAACAGCAGCCACAATCTGAGGGAAAAGCTCCAGGTAACCTGAAGTAAACAGAGACACTAAACATCAATGTTTCAACCAAACACAGATGTTTTGAATAGCCAAAAATCTAACCAAACCATTTCTCTCCTCTCCTCTCCTCTCCTCTCTCCTCCTCTTCTCTCCTCCTCTCCTCTCCTCTCTCCTCCTCTCCTCTCCTCTCCTCCTCTTCTCCTCCTCCTCTCCTCCTCCTCTCCTCTCCTCTCCTCTCCTCTCCTCTCCTCTCCTCTCCTCTCCTCTCCTCTCCTCTCCTCTCCTCCTCTCCTCTCCTCCTCTCCTCTCCTCTCCTCTTTCCTCTCCTCTCCTCTCTCCTCTCTTCGATAGCTGGTGAATAATAAGTGACTAACTGAATGCTTTGTGTCATCCAGGGGTGATGTTGGCCGACTGCTCCACGTTTGTAGCCAGTCCTATCGGCAGCACGTTCAGCGCCACGCAGCCCGTGGCCACCATGGTGCAGACACACCCCCAGGTCGGCGTGGGCAGCGCCCCCACACTGGTCTCCTCCCCCAGACCCAGCATCCTCCGCAAGAAGCCGGCCAATGAAGGGCGAGTGTTGCCTCTGCGCCTATGTTACCCACGCCCACTTTCACACGGCATGTCTGAGTGAGACTGACACCGTGTTGGTTCTGACTGTAGATGTAGAACGTGTTTAACGTGGCCGCTGCTGTGTTGTTGTTGCTGTTCCAGGTGTGTCCGGAAGAACCTGATCCCAGGCCAGCCCGGCGAGCCCAACAGCGGCAGAGTAGAGGGGGGGGTGAGAGGAGCGGGGTCCCCCCGGCCTGCAGCGTGAGTGTTTGATACATGGATGGTGTATGGTGTATGATGGATGGTATATGATTGATGGTATATGATGGATGGCAGCGTCCAACAGTAACGCTTTTTTACTTGTCCGGAGCAAGTAAAAATTCGCCGGGTTTGCGCCAGACCAGACTAGATGATCGTGGAGTGAAGATATTATCAAAGCGTACAGGTGATCGACAGGCGCGTACGCTTTGATAATATCTTCACTCCACGATCATCTAGTCTGGTCTGGCGCCTGCACCGTCTGTTGTTCTTCCTGCACACAGGTAAACATATCCAGGATCTAGCAGCGTCGTTGGGCTCACGCAAACAAACCCGGCGAATTTTTACTTGCTCCGGGCAAGTAAAACAGCGTTACTGTCGAACCCTGGTATATGATGATGGTATATGATGATGGTATATGATGGGTGTTATATTCTGGAGTGTATATGATGGATGGTATATCAGGTGTAAATCAGTATGAGTAGTAGTATTGACTCAACTACACACCCTAACATGAATCTGTCCCATTGTGGAACCTTCTAGTGGGAAGCCCAAAGCGGAGGTCCACATGACCATGGCCCCCCCGGTCATGGCGGCCGTAGAGGCGCTGCCCTCCCAGGGGGGAGAGCAGCAGGCGGTGTCGTCCCCGGCCCAGCACCTGTCCCAGGCCATCCCCACCCTGCTGGCCCCCCCCGGGCCCGCGCCCCCCTCCCAGCCCGCCACAGTGCTCTCTGCCCTCCCCGCCTCCATGGCGGTCACCCCCCCTGTCCCGGCCTCCATGGCCAACACCGTGGCCTCCCCCACCCAGCCGGCGGCCAGCAGCACCGCGGCGTGCGCCGTCAGCTCCGCCTGCGCAGAGGTGAAGATCAAACAGGAGATGGAGCCCATGGACACCTTCCAGCCAGGTAGGGGGCGGAGTCTTTCTACAGGGTTCCCTGCTGGGTTTGGGGCGGCTGTGGCGCAGGAGGTAGAGTCGCCGCCTAATGATCACAAGGTTGGCAGATCGGCGGTTCGAGCCCCGGCTGACCACATGTCGAAGTGTCCTTGGGCAAGACACTGAACCCTCAAAATTGCTCCCAGTGAGCCGGCCGGTGCCTTGCATGTGTGTGAATGTGTGTGTGAATGGGTGAATGAGAGGCCGTTGTAAAGCGCTTTGGAGCAGCAAAAAAAGCGTTATATAAGTGCAGTCCATTTACCATTTACCATTTCCCACGGGTCCTTGAAATCCTTGAAAGTTTGTGAATTTGAGAAAAACAAATCAAGGCCTTAAAAGTTTTTGAAAATAGACATGGGTCATTGAAAGTCTTGAATTCCTCTCTCTCTCTCCAAAACAAAATATATATATTTATTTATTTATTTATTTATTTATACTCATCCAAGTCACATGATGCGCGAGCTAACTAATCTCCCTGTCTGCTAAACTCTGCTGCTATTGAAATAACTTTTAGCTTCAGGCAGCTAGGTCCAATTCCATACAGCATAGAGAAACACAGTCACAGTAAACAGTTTTCTAAGTAATTCTGCAGGTGTTAAGGTCAGGGCTGCCGCTACTTACACATGCATCATTGTTAGACCACCGTTAGTGCTAGCAATCTAATTAACACCATTAGTGCTAGCACTATCCCCCCCCCGTGAACCTCTAAGGTTAGCCATGCATTGATCATTTTCTTACGTATGTGGGCGGAGTCTTTCTACCGCCTGCTTATCACATAGAGAACTCACGGAAAAATAAACAAGGAAGTTAAAAGCATCACTACTGTTTTGAATAACACATAAGAGTCGAGCACACAAATTAATTGTGTGAATGACCTGCCTGTCTTCCCCCCTCAGCCTCCAGTGTGAGCCTCCCCTCCGCCCCGGGCCTGAGCTCCCAGTCCTCCCTGAGTGCCCCCTCCTCCGGGGAGCTGATCCCCGGGGCCTCCCCCAGGAAGAAGCCCCGCAAGCAGCAGCACGTCATCTCCACGGAGGAGAGCGAGATGGTGGAGACCAACAGCACCGACGAGGAGCGGGCCACGGGCCGCCCGCTGGGCAGCAGGGCGGAGAGGCGGGAGTCCCCGCCCAGAGAGTATGTGGGTGAGTCATCAGCCCTGTATGTCTTATATGAAGGGTTCCCACGGGTCCTTGAAATAGTTGAAAGTTTGTGAATTTGAGAAAAATAAATCAAGGCCTTAAAAGTTTTTGAAAATAGACATGGGTCATTGAAAGTGCTTGAATTCCTCTCTCTCTCTCTCTAAAAAAAAACATGTATATTAAAAAATGTTTTACATCATCAACTAGTAAATAAGTCTCTGTATTGCTTAACTTTACACATTTCACAATATATTGTTTTGCTGTGCTGTGGTAGAGAAGGCAAGAGACCATCTAGTGTTCACACATTGAAGCTTCTCTTTTTAATTGTTGTCTGTGAGCGGATAGTTCCTATTATATCCATTCTCATCTAGATCTGTCTCAAACTATGCCGTGTTGGGTCCTTGAATTTGAGGGAATTGAGTCTTGAAAGTCCTTGAAAGGTGCTTGAATCTGATGTTTCAGAAGGTGTGGGAACCCTGTATATGGTTTGACCTACTTTGTGGAGTTCTCCTGTATATATGAACACTTCATATGGTTTCCTCCTCAGACGAGGAAGGGGTGCGTTACGTGCAGGTCCGGCCACGCCCACCTGTCACCCTCCTCCGTCACTACCGCAACCCCTGGAAGGCAGCCTACCACCACTTCCAGAGGTTCAGCGACATCCGGGTCAAAGGTCAGTATCTGTCCTAACGCTCCAAACCAGTTCCATACCACTGTATCTTCATTAGACGCCATTCAGTCATTCAGTCGATTAGTCGCTCAGAGTTTAGAATGATAAGGTTCTATCTCCGTTTAGAATGATAAGGTTCTATCTCCGTTTAGAATGATAAGGTTCTATCTCCGTTTAGAATGATAAGGTTCTATCTCCGTTTAGGGCAGTTCAGAGATATTGAGCGTCAAAGTTTTTACATTCCATTATGTTTTGTGAGATGGAACCTTTGTATTTGATTAATTACTAACTCAAACATGTCAACATTTTAAAAATAACACCACACAGGCATTAATAAACACCTAATGGATCAGATTATGTAAAAAACTAAATTTTGACAAAAATGGAGATAGAACCTTATAATTCTAACGTCACGCCCTGGTGACTGTGTTGCTCCCTGGTGACTGTCTCTGTGTTGCTCCCTGGTGACGGTGCTGTTGACTGTGTTTCTCCGTGTTTCAGAGGAGAAGAAAGGCTCGTTGCAGGACATGGCCAACCAGAGGGGGGTGGCGTGCCGAGCTCAGGGCTGGAAGATCCACCTGTGTGCTGCTCAGCTCACGCAGCTGGTGAGTACGGGCCAGCCTGGGGGTGATATGGAGGGGGGGGGGGCGGTATCACACTTAGGGTTAGGTTAGAGTCACACTTAGGGTTAGGGTCACACTTAGGGTTGGGCGGTATCACATTTTTGAAAGCGATAAACCATCCCCCAAATGAAATCGTGGTTTACAGTATCATGACTATCATGACTATTTTCAACGACAAAAATGTGATGCATGTTCCAGTTTTATTCTCTGAACAACATCAGAAACAGAGTAGCGAATACCAATATAAAGCTTGAATGCAAATACAGCTGGTGATTTCTTTTTTTATTTGGCGTCTTCAACCACACACACAGACAGCGGTGCTGGACAAATACTCTTAAGGCGTTTATAATATATAGCAATTTATGTGGGTTTTATGACGGTAGAACCGTAAAACCACCCAACCCTAGTCACATTCACATTGGCAGGTCAGCGTTTTGGTTCACAGTAACAACAGATCTCTAAATCTTCAATCCAAGAAGTGGTTTTGTGTAGAGAGGATGTGTTCATACTGACTGTCCTGTTGCAACAAGGAACCAGAGGACATCGTCACACTGTTATGTGAAATGTGTGTAAATGATTTGCGGTATAACTGATGTGTGGATGCGATTAGCAATTTGTCTGTTTTGCTAAATGGTTTTGTGGCAAACCCCTTTTGTCTACCCCTGACCCTGCTGTGACCCCTGACCCTGCTGTGACCCTTGACCCTGCTGTGACCCTTGACCCTGCTGTGACCCTTGATCCTGCTGTGACCCTAGTCAAGTCTGGAGCATGACGTGTACAGCCGCCTCACCACCCTCCAGGAGGGCTTGATCCCAAAGAAGAGGGCCGGGGCCGATGATGAGCTGCACCGCATCAACGAGCTCATACAGGTGAGCGTCTCCCAATCACCTTACTGTACACTGAGTCTCTCTGCATGACCTCATAGGTGGATGTGTTTTACTGAACATATCTCATTTAGGCAAGCCTGCTCCGTCTCAAGTACGTCAGTCTGTTGCAGCTTCAGAGGACGACTGTATAAGCTATTCGGTTGTTAAGTCTGACGTCAAACGTTTAGCAATTTCCGGGTCCAAACCAAAATGTACCCGCACCAGAGTACCAGTGTACTAAAGCGGTAGAATGACAGTTCAATCGTTTTTCAGACTCGGATCTATTCATACAACAAGGGACACAGCAGCACTTTCCCGTTTTCCCCATATTGTCAGCGTCTTTGAGCCTCGGAAAAGCGCTATACAAATATAATGAATTATTATTATTATTACTGCGGCATTTCGAAGAGAGCGCCTCAGCCAACTTTGGACCCGGAAACACGTCACGACTTCACAACCGAAATTGACTGTCGTATTCCAGAGTTGTTTCCAGTACTTTTCCTGCTACCAACCGGTTGTTTTTGTCTGCCTGTCCGCAGGGTAACATGCAGCGCTGCAAGCTGGTGATGGACCAGGTGACGGAGGCCCGGGACACCATGATGAAGGTCCTGGACCACAAGGACCGGGTCCTGAAGCTGCTCAATAAGAACGGGGCCGTCAAGAAGTCCTCTAAGTTGAAGCGCAAAGAGCGGGCCTAGACCGCGGGGGGCAGAGCTGTGGACTCATGGTGCTATGATCTGCTGTGCACAATCGCCCTCTCTCTCTCTCTGTCTGAGACGGACTGAACACGCTAACAGGAGGGGCTAACACCTCGCCTGCAGGAACCCCCACCAGGAACAGGTTCTCCCTCAACACTCAGCCAGAGTGTGGAGAGTCTTATGTTATGTTAATAAACAGTCTCCCCGTTCCCCAAGAGACTTAATTTGTTGTAATTTTATTTTTTATTTTTTGCCTTTTTTTTGTGTGTTTATTTGGAATGATGGTGGTATTGAAAGATGATTTTTTTCCCCCAAGTTGGGCTCAAATGTTGTTCATGCTCTCTCACCGTTGTGTTGTGGAGTTGTGTTGATACTACAGTCAGTTACCAAGCATGTATGTTTAGTTGGAGGACAGAGAGGAATGTCTTTAAGGGAAAAACAATTCAACGATGTTAAAATACTTATTATACACTGCACACATACAATAACATTTCCATTTGATTGGGGCACCTGTGATAGACAGATATGTGTGAATGCAACCCACACTGGAGTTTGCACCGTCTATATAGACTTCAAGCAAACAGGATCTGGTGATCAGAGCTCAAGTCCGCCTTCTATTCAGTTTTTTTGGGCGGAAAGATTCATCCAAGTGACTCTAGTCCAGACTAGACGAGTCCAGAGCCTTCTCTCAATGATAGGAACACGACACGTCCTCTCCTCTGTCCTCCACTCACTCGGTCCTCAAAAAGCATTGGAGGAAAATCTGTAAGAGGAACCTCGATCTCCTCCAATGTGTTTTCAGAAAAGCGTGAGTGAAGGAGGAGGAGGAGAGGACTCAGTCGTCTTTTGAGAAAAGCCTGAAACCAGATAACCAGATAATGCACTGTGTCTGTTCTGAACCTCCTGTCCTTCCTGCCATCTGAACATTTCATGTAGTGTTGCCTAAGAGATGAGATGTCAATATAACAAGTTTTAGTTTCAAAGATATTATAAGATCGTAAAGACGTCACTTAGGCAGAGACTTAGGCTTTCATTTGTATGTAAAAAAGCCCGGACTGAAATGTTGTTGAATCCACCTTATTACAAAACATTTGCTCACAAAGTGTTAATTGTATCCTGAAATATTTATTTCATAAATTAGACGAACTGTGTAATGGATGGTGAATGGCCATTTACATTACCAAAACTGCGTTGAAATGTCTGGCGAAGGATATCTGATATCATGGAGTGATTCATCACAAAATGATTTTATATCAGAAAATTGGGTTTGAAAGAAGGTACAGAACTCTAAAAGGAAGAGTGCTTGTGTTTATTAGAATGCCAGACTTATTCATTTGTTGTTAACATGTAAAATGTTGTATATGGAAGTGTTTTAGTTGACTTGGCTCTTTTGAGGTTTTGCACTTCATCATCCATTCTGTGCTGTGTGATGTGGCACTTCATTCTGCAGTGTGTAAAGAGAATGTGTGTGAGGTGAAGTGAGCCTGAAGCATCCAGCTATATTCTTCATTGTTCATCTGTCTGTGTTATTACAGTAAAGCCACTTCATTACTATATGATCTGACCAGTGAGCGTGTGATACTTTTGGCGGATCGTGTGATACTCTGTGTTTTTTTCCATACATTTCATCCTCCTTACTTTAAAACTGAGATGTTAACATTCCTCCTTTGGGAATCTTTTTATTTGAATAGGTAGGTTATTGAGGAAATCGTGAGCTTAGAATGATAAGGTTCTATCTCCATTTAGGGCAGTTCAGAGATATTGAGCGTCAACGTTTTTACATTCCATTATGTTTTGTGAGATGGAACCTTTGTGTTTTATTAATTACTAACTCAAAAATGTCAACCTTTAAAAAATAACACCACACAGGCATTAATAAACACCTAATGGATCAGATTATGTAAAAAAAACTCAATTTTTACAAAAATGGAGATAGAACCTTATAATTCTAACGTCACGAAATGTTCTCTTTCACAATAACCACCTTGCAGGCAGGCGCTAACATCTGTACAAGTGCAGGGTTCCCCAACTCTCTCTACCCTAGTGACCAGAACTCTTCACTGTAACAGATGCATGTGAGTACGAACACTGAAGGCAGCCAGTAGAGGTTAAGTATGCCATGGTAACATTGAACTAGCCTATCCTGGTAACATTGAATTAGCCTATCCTGGTAACATTGAACTAGCCTATCCTGGTAACATTGAATTAGCCCAGGGGTCCCCAAACTTTTTTCTGTGAGGGCCACATCATTTTTCCTTTCTGTGATGGGGGGCCTGGGTTGGTCTCTAACATAAAATAATATGGAACGGAGTGGAATGGAGGCGGTTGCGCAAAGCAATTGCGCGCAGGAGAGCACTGGTGGATGCAAACAAAGTCTAAACAGTTGAATTGGATGGAATTTATACCTATAGTGATATGTCAATGAAATATAATCAGTTTTACAGTCTGATACTTGAGGGAGGACCCTCATCATACACGGGGGGGACCCATGAAGCAGGGCTGTCTGGGGGTCCTTAAACGAGCATCAAACACTTAATTTCTTGCATTCTGGTGAATTTAGATGCAATTTGTGCCCTTTCTGCATCAATTTATGGTGGAAATGTCATTATTTATGTAAAGGAAAACACAATATTCAGGCACCAGATGACCATTCAAAATGTAATGTAATATAATGCAATATAAGGCTCTCAGGCATTCTGTACTTTCAAATATGTATTCTCCTTGAGCAGTCAACATCAACTATCAGCTATTTCGCTAGCAAACACGA
Organism: Nansenia antarctica; assembly: GCF_963989245.1. NCBI lineage: Eukaryota > Metazoa > Chordata > Actinopteri > Argentiniformes > Microstomatidae > Nansenia > Nansenia antarctica. Next base: position 1,017,201 of record NC_137677.1, read on the forward strand.
AAGCTAACTTATTTGCGAAACAGCGCCCCCGCCACCACGTCGGTGCAATGCCGCAATTGCCGTTAGAAATTACACGTTGTTCAAAGGGCCGGTCCAAGTGTGGTGATGGGCCGTAGTTTGGGGACCCCTGAATTAGCCTATCCTGGTAACATTGAATTAGCCTATCCTGGTAACATTGAATTAGCCTATCCTGGTAACATTGAATTAGCCTATCCTGGTAACATTGAATTAGCCTATCCTGGTAACATTGAACTAGCCTATCCTGGTAACATTGAATTAGCCTATCCTGGTAACATTGAATTAGCCTATCCTGGTAACATTGAATTAGCCTATCCTGGTAACATTGAATTAGCCTATCCTGACTCCCTTTGGCAGCAGGGTGAGAGCCTGGCTAGCAGAGAGCACGGGGAGAGTAGGGGAGAGGAGAGGAGCTCAGGAGCAGGTGGAGGGAGGAAGACAGACAGACAGACAGACAGACAGGCAGGCAGGCAGGGAGGACAATCTAAGGAGGAGGAGGTACGCTAGGGTGGGATGTTGTGGTTGATATTACAGGAATGCCCTCTCACGCTCTCAAGGAACTAGTTTGTCATCTCTCCTACCTCCCTATACACCAGCGGTCGGGAACCTATGGCTCGCGAGCCATATATGGCTCTTCCGGTGACGGCATATGGCTCCCAGACAATTGGGTTGAAAAGTTGAAAAAAAAAATGTTGAAAAAAAAAATTCCGTTTGGAACTGATTTTAAAATACTTGTGATATTGCGTAATAATACTGTGTCATTTTAAAGTAAACAGAAATTAGTTTTGAAGTTAAATTTCACGGGACTCTTCACGGGACCCATGACCCGTGACCCGTGGGTCGGGTCGGGAACCAATGTCTCGCGAGAGTGTCAGAGGTCGTTGTAAAGGTGAATACATAAAAAACTATTTGATCAGATAGTGAACTAGCTTATACGCTTCAACCCTTGTAACGAGAAAGATGGCAAAAAGAAAAAAAGACGATGATTACCGTGCATTCCAGGCTGCGTGGACAGAGGAATTTGCATTTGTGGAGATCGCAGGATCTGCGGTATGTCTAATATGCAATGATAAAATTGCATCGATGAAACGGTCAAATATAAAGCGGCACTTCGATACGCATCATGCTTCATTTGCATCGAAATATCCAGCGGGGGACAGAAGGAAAAAGGCATGCGAGGAGCTACAGCGGAGAGTGCAGACGAGTCAACAGCAACTGCGTGGGTGTCACGGTGACGGTGACATACTTTTCTCTCGCGTTAGATGAGTCAACAGATGTTAGCCATCTATCTCAGTTCAGTATATTTGCCAGGTATGCTGCAGGTGACACACTGGGTGAGGAAAGCTTGGCTGTTTTGCCAATGAAAGGGACAACCAGAGGAGAGGATTTATTCACGTCTTTCATGGAGTTTGCTAAAGAAAAAAAACTGCTGATGGATAAACTTATTTATGTCTGTACTGATGGTGCTACTGATGGTATATTGGGGAAGAACAAAGGATTTGTAGCGCTTCTCCGTGAACATGAAAAGAGAGCCATCCTAAGTCTTCATTGCATCCTGCACCAGGAGGCGCTTCGCGCTCAGACGTGTGGCCAGGAGCTAAGTGAGGTGATGTCGCTGGTCATTCGAGTGGTCAACTTCATTGTTGCCCGAGCTTTAAATGATCGCCAGTTTAAAGCTCTGTTAGAAGAAGTTGGGAATCATTATCCCAGTCTGCTTTTACACAGCAACGTGCGTTGGTTGTCAAGGGGAAAGGTGCTCAGCCGTTTTGCAGCTTGCCTGAGTGAAATCCGGACTTTTCTTCAAATGAAAGGCGTCAAGCATCCTGAGCTAGACAACACTGACTGGCTCCTGCAGTTTCACTATCTCGTGGACATAACAGGCCATCTGAACCAGCTCAATGTGAAAATGCAAGGTATTGGAAATACAATCTCATCCCTTCAACAAGCAGTGTTTGCATTTGAAAGCAAGCTGGAAGTCTTTCTCAGGGACATTGAAACAGGTCGTCTTCTGCACTTTGTAACACTGCAACAATTTAGAGATGCATGCTTAGCAAGTGACTCCACTCAACATCTGGATCTCCAGCAGCTAGCTGGCTTTACGTCCAATCTCCTGCAGTCATTCAAAGCACGTTTTGGAGAATTTCGTGCGCGCACTGGTCTTTTCAAGTTCATCACTCATCCACATGAGTGTGCAGTGGACAAAATCGACCTGACATGCATCCCTGGGGTCTCTATGGGAGACTTTGAGCTGGAAGTTGCTGACCTGAAGGCATCAGACATGTGGATGAGTAAGTTCAAGACACTTAATGGAGAGTTGGAAAGTCTTGCGCGACAGCGAGCAGAGCTGGCGAGGGAACACAAGTGGACAGAAATGAAAAAACTTCAACCTGAAGACCAGCTGATTCTGAAAACTTGGAACGAGCTTCCTGTGACATACCACACAATGCAGCGTGTTAGTATTGCCGTATTGACCATGTTTGGCTCTACATATGTGTGATATTCTGACGTGTAGCAAGAATATAATGTATAAATGATGAGACACACACTGGATATCAATTGGACTCTTTAGTTATTCGATGTGCACGCATTACAGCATATGCATTCTGACTCCCGACTGCGCATGACCGGGTCTTGACTCTTGACAGTGTATCGAGTCTACCACCGGGTGGCAGTAGGTGGTCTAAACATTACATCACTCCTTTTTTTTTAATAAATGATAAAGTGCATAACATTCAAACAGTCCATTAACTTGGAACATTGTTAACTCGGAAGAACATGTTAACAGTCCTTTGGTACTCCTGCTCTTTAATCGAAGTCACGCAGGTATGCGGGAGGTTGTCTGTTCTCCCTAACTGGATACCTCGGCGGAGGTGCGGGTGGAGGCGTAGCTGGGCCTACTTCCTCACTGACCTCTGAACTTAAGTCCATTAGAGTGTCTGGGTTGTCTCGGACAATCTTCTTAAAGAATGAACTGTTCCTAGTGGTGGTGTAACCACTTCTTCCAGCTGTTATCATGGAACCTTTGACATCGATTACTGTGAGCGGCTCTGCGTTGTAAGGCGTAGTAAGCTTGTTCTGTTTTGGTTGACGACACAGGACGGTGTCTCCTGGCTTGATGTCAGAAGGCGTAGCGTGTCGTCGAGCATCTGAGAGAGCTTTCATCTTTGCCTTGGCCTCTCTGTCGATTCTGCGTATCTCTTCGTCAGCAGGGATGGTGATTGTGTCTGCTGAGGGTAGCTTGGTGGTCATCTTCCGTTGGAATAGTAACTCGGCAGGTGACGTGTTCGTCGTGCTGTGGGGAGTGGACCTGTACTCACGCAGGAAGACGTGCAGCTGTTGTTTCCATGGCATCCTCTGCATCTGGACGATTCTGAGTACTTTCCCGACGGTGCGCATGAATCTCTCAGCTGTGGCATTAGCTTGTGGCCATAGAGGTGTTATCTTCCTGTGCTTGAACCCTAGGTAGTTGGCAAACTCAGCGAACTGGTTGCTGTTGAAAGGAGGTCCGTTGTCAGTCTTAACAATTCTTGGGATTCCAAACATGGAGAAGACTTTGTCCATGACTGGTATGACTGTGTTTGCTGAGGTAGATCGAATTGGCTCAACAATTGGGTATCGTGTGTAGTCATCGACTATAACTAACAGGTATTCTCCCGATGGGAGTGGGCCATAAAAGTCAGCACTAACACTGTGCCATGGTGCGTCTGGCAGCTCAGACATTTTGAGTGGTTCGGTCCGGGTAACTGGAGTGTTCACTTGACATGGGAGGCAGGTCTTGGTGATGGTCTCTACCTGTTGGTCTATGGTAGGGAACCATACCTTTTCTCTGAGTAGGGCCTTTGTCTTAGCTACGCCCTGGTGGCTTTCATGAGCAATCTGCAGCGCCCTCTGCTGTAGAGCTGCAGGTATGACAATCCTGGTGCCTCGCAGTATGATGTCGTTACCTGTGGACACTGTGAGTTCATCACTGACGAGCTTGTATGGTTTCAGTGCAGCAGCACCTGGTGAGCGGTCTGTGATTAAACGCCATGAGTTATTTCTGATGTGTGCACTGACCTGTTGCAGGAGTGTGTCTTTCAATGTCTCTCGCTGTATCTCTTGTAGTGTCATCGCCTTGGGTGTTGCTTGAAGTGCTACGAAGTTAACGTACTCCTCTGCAACCTTGGATGCTCTTGTGTTCTGTGACGACTGTACCGGGAGAGGGTGTCTAGACATGTAGTCAGCTGGATTGTCAGCTCCTTTTCTATATTCCACTCTGAAGTTGTACGGCTGTAGTCTGAGGCCCCATCTCTCGATCCGTGCAGGTTGTTTTGATCTCGGGTTATTCCATATCATCTCCAATGGTTTGTGGTCGGTTACCATGGTGAATGGATGTCCATACAGATACAGGTGAAAATGTTCGCAGCTCCAGATGATGGCTAGGGCCTCACGTTCTGTTTGCGAGTATCTCGTTTCTACATCACTGAGTGCGCGGCTGGCGTAGGCTATGATGCGCTTCTCTCCCCCTCCTCCTTTCTGACAGAGGATGGCGCCTAGCCCCACCGGACTTCCATCAACAATGAGCTCCGTCTCCTTCCTGGGATCGAAATATGACATTGTTGTGTCGCTCGTCAGGCTGTCCTTGAGCGTCTGGAGTGCCGTAGCTTGATCACTGCCCCACTGCCACGGAGCGTCCTTCTTCGTGAGCCCACGGAGCGGTGCAGTGATGGTTGAGTAGTCCTTTATGAACCTGGCGCAGTAGTTGGCCATGCCCAGAAGACTTCTGATCTCACCTGGATCTTTGGGGTCGCTGGCGTCGTGAATGGCTGACACCTTCTTTGGATCTGCAGAAATCCCGTCGGCAGAAAAAATGAACCCAAAGAATTCAAGGCGCTGCTTGTTGAATTCGCATTTGTTGCGATTGAGTGTCAAACCACTGTCTTTCAGTCTTTTAAACACTGCTCTCAGAGTGTCGTCGTGTGCTTCCTGAGAGACGCCATAGATGATGATGTCATCGCTGAGGTTCTTCACGCCCGGTATACCTTGCAGCGTCTGGCAGATGGCGTTCTGGAACACTTCAGCGGCGGATGATATACCGAAGTTCAGGCGTTTGTATCTTCTTAGCCCGAGGTGTGTTGTGAACGTTGTGATGTAACGACTCTCTGGATGCAGCTCGAGCTGGTGGTAGCCTGCTGTGAGGTCCAACTTCGAGAATACCTTGGCACCGTTCAGCTCGTGTATTACATCGTCCATTGTTGGGGTGATATGTCGTTCTCGCTGAATTGCTGTGTTCGCCTGACGCATATCAACGCAGATTCGGACTTTATCAGGGTCTTTTGGCTTCGGTGGTGTGACGATCGGGGAAACCCAGGGTGTTGGTCCAGATATAGTTTCAATGATACCGTCGTTCTCCAGCTTCTGAAGCTCCGCCTCGACCTTCTGACGGACATGGAAAGGGACCCGTCTGTGCGGCTGGCACGTCGGTTGGATGTCGGGGTCTATATGCAGTTTCACCTGGAAGTCTTTCAGCTTTCCGATTCCGGTGAAAAGCTCTGGGTAGCTCTGCACGAGCTCATCTGCGACAGTACGCCCACTGGGTGGCATCACTGGCGGCGTGTTCACCATATTGATGATCTGGATCAGCCCTAGTTCACTGGCAGTTGCGTAGCTGAGCAGAGATTGTCCGGCGTCGCCTCTGAGAACGTAGAACACACTCTCTGTCCGCTTGTTAGTAGCCTGTACTTTGCATGCAAATTTACCAATGATAGGTAGAGCGTTGTTGGACCCATATGGAAATATTTTGATCATGGCTGTGCTGAGCATAGGCTTTGGGTCAAGTGTGTTTAACACATCTTCATTAATTATGTTGACAGCTGCTCCTGAATCAATCAGTATTTTAACACTGACACCATTCAGCTTGATGTTGGTCTGGGGTTGCTGTATACTTGTGCTGTTGATTACATACACATACCTTTCGTCTCCACTTGATGAGTCTCTTGATTTGGTCTCGGAGCATGCTGTCACCTGGTTCACTTTCTTAGTGCTCCGCTGCTTGTAGTGAGCTGTGTCCTCCTCTTGGCTTTGATGTGCAAATCTCTGACCACGGCAGTGTTTGGCATAGTGGTTAGGCTTTCCACAGGCCCTGCAGTCCTTCCCTCTGGCTGGACAGTCACCCTCGTGTGGATAATTTCCTCCACAGTTTCTACATTGCAAGCTCTTCTCTTTGTGCCTGTATGCTGCATGTTGCTGTTTGGCGCCCTTGAGATGCAGTGCATTGATTGCGGTGACAGCCTTCTCTTCTATGCTTTCTGCCTGTTGTTCAGAGATCTCTAACATTCTCCCTAGGTCTAACATATTAGTCAAAGTCATGTTTGGCTCTCTGAGCGCTCTCCTGCGCAGCCGTGATGAGGTACAGCTCTGTATTATTTGCGCGACTATTTCTCTGTCTGCATCTGCAAATTCACAATCTTTAGCTAGCATCCTCAGTCTGGTATGAAATGTGTCTAAAGACTCACCGGGAAGCTGTATGGCTTGTCTGAACTTGTACACAAGGTAGTGTGTGTTCTTTTTCGGTGAGAAATATCCGTGGAGCTTCGTCTTTGTGTTTTCATAGTCATCACTGTCGTCAGCCAGCGTGTCGTAGATATCATGGACTCTCTCTCCAGCTAAGTGAAGCAGCAGTGCCCTTTTCCTTATTTCTTGAGTAATGTTTGTGGCTACGGTGTAGTTTTCAAATCGGTTGATCCATTTGTTCCATCGCGTTCCAAGCGAACTGGGATCGGTTTCTGTGTCGAATGGCTGTATGGCCATGTGGCCCGAAAATGCCGACTGCATGATACTAGCGTTAGCCTGGGTAGCTTAGCTTAGCTTCTTGCTAGCTAACTACTCACTTCGACTTTTCCGGACGGATTCTTCTTCTTCCTCCTTCAAAAATCGACACTGGTGGCGTTTCCACTTTGAATCCTCGCCGCCATTGTGATATTCTGACGTGTAGCAAGAATATAATGTATAAATGATGAGACACACACTGGATATCAATTGGACTCTTTAGTTATTCGATGTGCACGCATTACAGCATATGCATTCTGACTCCCGACTGCGCATGACCGGGTCTTGACTCTTGACAGTGTATCGAGTCTACCACCGGGTGGCAGTAGGTGGTCTAAACATTACAATATGTATGTGAGCAGTCATTCTCGCATATGAGGAACATTAAGACCAACCTACGCTCACGTTTAACTGATGGAAGCCTCAACGCCTGCATGAAGCTCAACCTCACCACGTATGAACCAGACTACAAGGACATCAGCAAAACCATGCAGCACCAGAAATCGCATTAAAAGTAAGACATATTTAATGTATTATATGTTAAAAATACTATATGGCTCTCAATGAAATACATTTAGAAATATTTGGCTTTTATGGCTCTCCCAGTCAAAAAGGTTCCCGACCCCTGCTATACACAGATGTGTAATACAGTATCCTTATAATGCAGCATAACGATATTTATCGTTTTGTCTTGTTGGTCAAAGAACAGCACTTTGTGACGTTAGAATTATAAGGTTCTATCTCCATTTTTGTCAAAAAAAAAATTTTTTTACATAATCTGATCCATTAGGTGTTTATTAATGCCTGTGTGGTGTTATTTTTAAAATGTTGACATTTTTTAGTTAGTAATTAATAAGATACAAAGGTTCCATCTCACAAAACATAATGGAATGTAAAAACTTTGACGCTCAATATCTCTGAACTGCCCTAAACGGAGATAGAACCTTATCATTCTAAAGTCACGTACTGTTGCCAGGGAAACCTGACAGCAGGAGGTAAACAAACAGAGGAGGTTCCCTCACACACCTGGACTGAATGATGAGTTAGCAGATCTGTAGACTATCAGTTTGTCTGTATCTATAAAGATGGGCGTTTGCCTGGGAGGAGCAGGTGGATCTCCGCATGATACTATTTTGAGAATCTCCTGTACCTGCGTGCCTAAGATTATCTGTGTACAAATGGATTAGATGTCTTAATTCTTCTAAATTGTCAAATGATCATGTCATTGTGTTTAGGTTCCTCCAATGTGTTTCAGCAATCACTTTCTGTCTCATTCGCCTCTGTTCTCAATGGTGTTGGTGGTGAGAAACCAGATGCTTGGAAAGCTGGATTTGTCACCCCAGTGGAGTGTTGAAGATGTATAGTAACTACTGTCTTTTAGTCCCTGGCTCCTAGAGGGCATGTTGTTGAAACGTCATCAAAGCCAACTGCCAATGGAACATAAACAGACCGAGATCACCACTAATAATTCTACACCTAAGTGAGCATCCTATTATCACCTTATTCCAGGTGCACCTGGCTGTATCTGTGGGTGATCATTTACATGTTTGGCATTTAACAGACGCCTTATTCCAAAGCGACTTACAATCAATACATTTGAATACTAAGCAAGTGAATCATCAATCCACCAGTCGTAGCAGGAAGAGTAATCCAGCTCAGGCCCGGGGCCATTGATAGAAGGAAAAACCTTCTACTATCACCTTCTAAACCTAAGTTTTTATTTTAATTGTATTATATAGACACTGGAGAAACAGAGAAACAGTACAAGGGGGGCAATAGAAGTTTTTAGGGGACACAGTAGAGGGGGAAAGCGGGTGTCTTCAGGAGACGCAGTGCTGGGGGGCAGTAGATGTCTCAGGAGGAGACACTCTAGGGCAGCCTTTCTCTCACAAGATGAAGTGATAAGGGATATAAGACTGATTCATAATATGATGACGGCAACATATCACTGATTAGAAAATGTTCAATGACAGATTGTAGGTCAATCTAGTCCATTTAGGGCCGATTACATGTAATGTTGATTAGCCGAAACAAACGTCCTGTCAAACCAAAAAACCTAACAGAGTGAATCAGTAACATTGTAGATCTAACGTTACATTCCTGCCCAATCATCTGTGTGGTATTTACAGCATTATTGCCCCCTAGCATAGGGGGGGGGAATTGTTCTACTCCCCCGGTGACGTCAAAGTCCAAAGGTGAGTTGTTGTTCATTGCAATTTTCATTCAATTAATAGTTTCGGTTGATTCTCAACCAACCGGATAGTCAAAGAATGTACTTTAAGTTGATTTAACTAGTAGCATAAGTCTTTTTATGGTACATTTCATTTAACTAGAATATCACGTCACATTTTAATTGCCTGCTTTACAATACTATATGTGTCTGTGTGTTTAAGAGTTCAACACTCATCCCTATTCTGAAATACAATGAGATCATCCTGTAGACATGTAGGATAAGATGGTGAGATGGTAGGTAGCTATATTGTTGACAGAGAGAGAGGGAAGCCCCCTCTCCCCTCCCCCCCAGGCCCTGTCTCCTCATGGTGGCCCTGTGCTGGGCTGACCTGGGCGGCTCTGTTCTGCAACAGGAGCAAAGTCAAAGGGCCATAAAGTGGTGGTGTGTTGGCGTAGCCAGCCATCCACCCATTTCCTGGTTCACTTGTGTTTCACCGTAGGTTTGGACACGGAGGCCGAGGCTAACACTGGCGAGGGCACCAGGGAGGACTTTACAAGACCACCAAAGAAAATAACATCCACAGGTAAATATAGACAGGCCATATAGACAGTTAGCAATGTTTTTCCTCTTATAGGATATACCCTCACATAGGGTATTAGGCACATAGGGCATCAGGGTTTATGTTTCGGGCCCTTAAGCAAAAACTCAACAAAAAGACTAAAATATAGTATTATGTAACACTTACAGTATGTCATCTATATTATGTTGTCTGTTGTAAATGTCCAGCATTATGATTATTCCATTTTAAATGAGTCATGTTTGATTGAAGTACAGTACTTGGTCTGCATGAGTTTTCAAGCAAAATGGGATTGTATTTTTCAAAAGAAATAATAAATATTGAATTCAGATTATATTGAATAATTGAAATAATCTTGTGTCTAAGTCTTGTGTTTAAAAACCAGAATCCTTTACTAAGCGTCTTCAGGACTCCTAAGGCCTCTGGTATCATAATGAGTATTACTGGAAAGGGAGTGGTAGGGAACCATTTTATGTTTATGACATATTCCCACAACTTGAGAGGAGATATTCCCTTCCTGTTTCCTCTAGACTGGAGTTGAGAAGAGTTCAGTTATGGTGCTTTTGAGGAAGGTAAGATTCACAATATGACAATATCTTTGGGAGAAATTGCTTCTAGCTATGTTATATGTTTATAAGCATTGGGAAAGGACATATCCTTATCAACAGAAGACATTGTTTTGACAGATTCTGTTGTGGAATAATTATGGCACATCATGCACTGAGTATAAGGTTTAAACCTTGAGCCAATGATTTTGATGGCCGATTTGTTTGTGAATTCTCACAGTTTTAGCAGTTTTCTCAACTTGCCTAAATTGACTCATGTTATTGGCCTCCAGGGGGATTTTGTGTGGGTGGACTCTGGTTCTGGGGTGCCGATCGGGGCAGAAGTCATCCTGACAGACACTGGACAGCTTCAGCTGATCGACGATGAAGGAAAGGTACCTGTCCAATCAAAGTTATGCCTTTTTAATTTTATTTATTTGTGGTGCTGGTGGAAAGCCAGTGGGAAGTACAGAAAGACTGTGTAAGGTAGGGAGATGAAAGGGTTATGGAGAGTTAGATCTTTACCTTTTCTTTTTACTGTTTTCCCCTGCTTTTATATTCATTCTATGCATGTATATGTTTTTATATATGTTTTTATATTCACTTGTTCTTATTCCTGTTGTAAAGCACTTTGAGCTGCATTTCTTGTATGAAAGGTGCTATATAAATAAAGCTTTTTTGCCGTGATGTGATGTTGATCATCTTGTGTTCTTGCAGGAGCACAAAATCACCAATAAGAAGGAGGATGCTCCGCGCCCCATGCACCCCACCTCTGTGAAGGGCGTGGACGACATGATCCGTCTGGGAGACCTGAACGAGGCCGGGCTGCTCAGGAACCTGCTGGTCCGACACAAGGAGGGCCTCATCTATGTAGGTGTCTGTTACATCATATAAACCCCTCCAAAAAAGTTCGGAAACTTTATTTTGGTTGATTATTCCTCCCCTTTAATAATACCAATTGGTATTGTATTTTATATCGTTGGAAAGCCTGATTAGTTACCTTTACAATGAGGTACAACTTGTAAGGATCATGCATTCGTGGAATGAGCAACACAGCTAAACGTGTGGGTAGCGGCCCAAAAATATTTGCCAAAATCCCCTATATTCTTCTGTTGGTATTCACTCTCGTTTTGAGTTGCTTGGTGGATTGGATGATTGCACTCTCCCACAGTAATAAGGAAAAAACAACATATATTGGCCATTTTTACACTTTATTAATTTTACACTGTCAGGGACCTCAGCAGCGTGTGGAAGATCCATACGCAGTCACAACAGCTTGGCACCTCCTCATGCAGGTCACCAGCCTGGTCACACACTGCTGTGGGACGGCATCCCATTCCTCAACTAGGATTTGCCGCAAGTCAGCCAACATGGTTGCGTTGGTCACTCTGGCACGTACAGCACCCAAGCTGATCCCACAAGTGTTCAATTGGGTTGAGGTCTGGACTCACGGCAGGCTATTCCACCCTCTCCACTCCCAAATTCTGGAGGTGCTCTGTGATGATCCTGGCTCTGTGGGGGCGAGCGTTGTCATCCTGGAGGATGGAGTTAAGTCCCAGATTCTGGAGATATGGGATCGCCACTGGCCCCAGAATATCATTCCTGTCAATTAGGTGCCATTCAGGTGCCAGTCACACACCTGTGATTGACATACACCTGCCAGCACTTGAAGCTCAAAACGAGAGTGAATACCGACAGAAGAATATTGCAGGGGATTTTGGCAAAAATGTTGGCAAAAAAAATCGTTGTAAAGGTGACTAATCAGGCTTTCCAACGCTATAAAATACAATACCAATTGGTATTATTAAAGGGGAGGAAGAATCGACTGAAATAACGTTTCCAAACTTTTTTTGAGGGGTTTATGTAGGTCTTGTGTTATAGGCCGGTACATGTCAGAATATCCCCTGGTTGCAATGGTGAAAATCATGTCTGTCCAGATTGATTCCACCACTGTCTCTGAGCAGAGGGGTTGTAGGGTTGACCCCTGTGTGAACCCTTGAACCAGGGGTGCAAACTGGTCATGGTGCTAATACAAGGAGGACCTCGTCTATGTAGCTCTCTGCTCATGTGTGTTGATGTGAAGTCCAATGGAAGGGACTGTTACAGAAACGGGGTCTGTTTCTCAACAGACCATTTTATTTATTATCCTTCAAAAACTAATCTATGCAAATAGAGTAATCTATGCAAATAGAGTCATTTCTGTTCGTGTCTGATAGATGGTTCCAGTTTCGCCTGTTCCTTTCAATCCAGTGAATTGGATCCCTGTTGTAGACTTTGCCCTGTAGTTTATCACAGTGTTGTGTGTCTCTATAGAGACTAATGAGCCTCTGTTTAATCACAACAACATCCCACTGTGTTGTCTGCCAAGGCCGCAGAGCAGCAGGAGTGTGTTCTAGCATGAATCAGCTCTTTCTGATATGTAGAATTTTTTAAATGAATTGCAAATCGTGAGCTTAGAATGATAAGGTTCTATCTCTGTTTAGAATGATAAGGTTCTATCTCCGTTTAGAATGATAAGGTTCTATCTCCGTTTAGAATGATAAGGTTCTATCTCCGTTTAGAATGATAAGGTTCTATCTCCGTTTAGGGCAGTTCAGAGATATTGAGCGTCAACGTTTTTACATTCCATTATGTTTTGTGAGAAGGAACCTTTGTATTTTATTAATTACTAACTCAAAAATGTCAACATTTTAAAAACAACACCACACAGGCATAAATAAACACCTAATGGATCAGATTATGTAAAAAACAAAATTTTGACAAAAATGGAGATAGAACCTTATAATTCTAACGTCACGAATTGTTGCTCATATCTTATACACCGACTTTATTGCTAAATATATCTCCCTTAGACACTCTTTTACAGTTTTTCCAACTAGCTATAGGCCAATACCTATCCCACAGAATATCCCATGGTTGCAATGGTGCAAAATCATAATGCATGTCCAGATTGATTCCACCCACCACTGTCTCTCTCTGAGCAGAGGGGGGTTGTAAGGGGGTGACAATGTGCTAATACTGTAATCTCTTGTTTATGGGTTTGGAAAGCTGCTGACACACAGACACACACACTTGTCTTGTCACCCCAGTGCCACGATGTGAGTTGACAGATAACCCTCAATATCCTCTCTGTGTCCAGACGTACACTGGCTCCATTCTGGTGGCGGTCAACCCCTACCAGCTGCTGCCTCTGTACACCACGGAGCAGGTGCACCTGTACACCGACCGCCGCCTGGGGGAGCTGCCCCCGCACGTGTTCGCCATCGCGGACAGCTGCTTCTTCAACATGCGCCGCCACCGCAAGGCCCAGTGCTGCGTTATCAGGTCAGCTCCCGCCAAGCCCCCGCCCACTCTCCCTGTCTCTCTCGCTGGCCTCTCTCACTGTCTCTCTCTCTGTCTCTCTCTCTCTGTCTCTGTCGCTGTCTCTCTCGCTGTCTCTCTCTCTGTCTCTCTCACTGTCTCTCTAGCTGGCCTCTCACTGTCTCTCTCTCTGTCTCTCTCACTGTCTCTCTAGCTGGCCTCTCACTGTCTCTCTCTCTGTCTCTCTCTCTCTCTCTCTCTCTCTCTCTCTCTCTCTCTCTGTCTCTCTCTCTCTGTCTTTCTAGCTGGCCTCTCACTGTCTCTCTCTCTGTCTCTCTCTCTCTCTCTCTCTGTCTCTCTCTCTGTCTCTCTAGCTGTCTCTCTCACTGTCTCTCTCTCTGTCTCTCTCGCTGGCCTCAGGGATGTTTACATGCTGGGGTTGGGAATCAGGACTTCAACATGTGGTCTCAATTGGGCTCGTTTAGGCCTTGAAACTGTTCAAATTCAACCTATTTAAACAATACATAGAGTAGTACACAACATATTTCATAAAACGAAGATGTTTGTTAATTGTACTGTATATCATTATCATTCTAATATAGATATAAATCGTGAGCTTAGAATGATAAGGTTCTATCTCCGTTTAGGGCAGTTCAGAGATATTGAGCGTCAAAGTTTTTACATTCCATTATGTTTTGTGAGATGGAACCTTTGTATTTTATTAATTACTAACTCAAAAACGTCAACATTTTAAAAATAACACACACAGGCATTAATAAACACCTAATGGATCAGATTATGTAAAAAAAATCAATTCTGACAAGAATGGAGATAGAACCTTATAATTCTAACGTCACGAAATGCCCAGTAAAGAACAGAGTAATTGCATTGTCAGCCCATCATACCATGTGTGTGTTCCAGTGGGGAGTCGGGGGCGGGGAAGACAGAGAGCACTAAGCTGATCCTCCAGTTCCTGGCGGCGGTGAGCGGCCAGCACTCCTGGATAGAGCAGCAGATCCTGGAGGCCAACCCCATCCTGGAGGGTAAGAATGACCCGCACTATCATACAACCCCATCCTGGAGGGTAAGAATGACCCGCACTATCATACAGGGCAGCACTATCATACAACCCCATCCTGGAGGGTAAGAATGACCCGCACTATCATACAAACCCCATCCTGGAGGGTAAGAATGACCCGCACTATCATACAACCCCATCCTGGAGGGTAAGAATGACCCGCACTATCATACAGACTAGCACTATCATACAACCCCATCCTGGAGGGTAAGAATGACCCGCACTATCATACAGACCCCATCCTGGAGGGTAAGAATGACCCGCACTATCATACAGACCCCATCCTGGAGGGTAAGAATGACCCGCACTATCATACAAACCCCATCCTGGAGGGTAAGAATGACCCGCACTATCATACAGGGCAGCACTATCATACAGACCCCATCCTGGAGGGTAAGAATGACCCGCACTATCATACAGGGCAGCACTATCATACAACCCCATCCTGGAGGGTAAGGGACCAGCATTATCATACAGGCCATCATCATAATCAACCATCATAATGTGTGTGTCAAAGACCAGGCACAACTTGTTTCACCAGAATCATTTCTAAACTTCATTTTTCCAAGTCCCTTTCCAATGAGCACCACTGTATTCATCCTTGATAACCAGACATCTGTTCTATTGATAACCAGACATCTGTTCTATTGATAACCAGACATCTGTTCTTGCAGCCTTTGGTAATGCCAAGACCGTCCGCAACGATAACTCTAGTCGCTTTGGGAAGTACATCGACATCAACTTCACCAAGGGCGGCGCCATAGAAGGGGCGCGCATAGAGCAGTACCTGTTGGAGAAGTCTCGCGTGTGTCGTCAGGTAAACGGATGGATGCACTTTCCTACCAGTTTCTTTAGGTAATGTGGCTAATCGTGACGTTAGAATTATAAGGTTCTGTCTCCATTTTTGTCAAAATTGAATTTTTTACATAATCCATTAGGTGTTTATTAATGCCTGTGTGGTGTTATTTTTAAAATGTTGACATTTTTTAGTTAGTAATTCATAAAATACAAAGGTTCCATCTCACAAAACATAATGGAATGTAAAAACTTTGACGCTCAATATCTCTGAACTACCCTAAACGGAGATAGAACCTTATCATTCTAAACGGAGATAGAACCTTATCATTCTAAACGGAGATAGAACCTTATCATTCTAAACGGAGATAGAACCTTATCATTCTAAACGGAGATAGAACCATATCATTCTAAACTCACGTAATTGAAAATGAAGTCCAACTGAAGTGTGCAGACATGGCACTGGTACAGTCAGTTATAATAACCTATTCACACAATGTCTCGCAGGCCCCTGAGGAGCGGAACTACCACATCTTCTACTGCATGTTGATGGGCATGCCGGCTGAACAGAAGAAGATCCTGGCCCTGGGGAACGCCTCCGAGTACCACTACCTGACCATGGTACTACACATACACACACCCCTCTGAGTACCTCTACCTGACCATGGTACTACACATACACATACGCCTCTGAGTACCTCTACCTGACCATGGTACTACACATACACACACCCCTCCGAGTACCTCTACCTGACCATGGTACTACACATACGCCTCTGAGTACCTCTACCTGACCATGGTACTACACAGGTCTCTGAGTACCATGGTCCATCCCTCCTTCCATCCCTCCTTCTATCCCTCCTTCTATCCCTCCTTCTATCCCTCCTTCTATCCCTCCTTCTATCCCTCCTTCTATCCCTCCGTCCATCCCTCCTTCTATCCCTCCTTCCATCCCTCCTTCTATCCCTCCTTCCATCCCTCCTTACATCCCTCCTTCCATCCCTCCTTCTATCCCTCCTTCCATCCCTCCTTCCATCCCTCCTTCTATCCCTCCTTCCATCCCTCCTTCTATCCCTCCTTCCATCCCTCCTTCTATCCCTCCTTCCATCCCTCCTTACATCCCTCCTTCCATCCCTCCTTCTATCCCTCCTTCCATCCCTTCTTCTATCCCTTCTTCTATCCCTCCTTCTATGCCTCCGAGTACCTCTACCTGACCATGGTACTACACACACATACCCCTCTCTCTCTCTCTCTCTCTCTCTCTGTCTCTCCCTCTCTCTCTCTCTCTCTCTCTCTCTCGTTCGCTCGCTCGCTCTCTCTCTCTATCTCTCTCTCTCTCTGTCTCTCTCTCTCTCTCTCGCTCTCTCTCTCTCTCTCCCTCTCTCTCTCTCTCTCTCCCTCTCTCACCCTCCCTCTCCCTCTCTCTCTCCCTCTCTCTCTCTCTCTCTTGCTCTCTCTCTCTCTTTGTCTCTCCCTCTCTCTCTCCCCCTCTCTCTCTCTCTCTCTCTCTCTCTCTCTCCCTCTCTCTCTCTCTCTCTCTCTCTCTCTCTCTCTCTCTCTCTCTCTCTCTCTCTCTCTCTCTCTCTCTGACCATGGTACTACACACACACCTGAGTACCTCTACCTGACCATGGTACTGCAGACATGCACGCTGCCATCACCACAGAGACAGCTGAAGTCACACGTTTACATACACTTAGGTTGAAGTCATAAAAACTCATTTTTTAACCACTCTACAGAGTTCATGTTAACAAACTATAGTTTTGCCATGTCAGTTAGGACATCTACTTTGTGCATCATGGCACAAGTCATATTTCCAACGATTGTTAAACTTTACAGACAGATTATTTAACTTATAATTCACTATATCACAATTCCAGTGGGTCAGAAGTTTACATACACTAAGTTGACTGAAGGTGCCTTTAAACAGAAAATGACGTCATGGCTTTAGAAACTTTTGCATCCATCAGCTCAGTCTATGAATTTGAGAGTGGTTGTGTTTCTCAAACTCCGCTTCAGCTGTTCACCGAAGAAAGTGGTGGAGAGACGGCTTTGTTGTTGTTGTTTGAATCCCAGATTTCCCCTTTAAGGGATTTTAATTGTGATGACAATAACATGAAAGCAGGTCAGAGATGCATCAGGATGTTGTTCTGAGCTGAGTGGCTGTGTTGCCAGGGTAACTGAGGTACTGTGTTGCCAGGGTAACTGAGTGGCTGTGTTGCCAGGGTAACTGAGTGGCTGTGTTGCCAGGGTAACTGAGTGACTGTGTTGCCAGGGTAACTTAGTGACTGTGTTGCCAGGGTAACTGAGTGGCTGTGTTGCCAGGGTAACTGAATGACTGTGTTGCCAGGGTAACTGAGTGACTGTATTGTGTTGCCAGGGTAACTGAGTGACTGTGTTGCCAGGGTAACTGCACTAGCTGTGAGGGCCGAGACGACATCAAGGAGTACGCCCACTTCCGTTCGGCCATGAAGATCCTCATGTTCTCTGAGAACGACTCCTGGGAAGTCAACAATGCTGGCTGCCATCCTTCACCTGGGCAACGTGGACTTTGAAGGTCAGCAGGACCACATGTGTGTTCGTGTGGAGAGGGAAAAGGCGGTTTCATATTTTATATTTCATAACAAACCTTTATGGCAGCTTACCTAACCTTTGTTCCATAATTTTCAGCCACCATCATCAACAACCTGGAGGGCTGTGAACTCCTCACGTCATCTCACTTCAACATGGCCAGCAAACTTTTGGAGGTGTTTATTTTGTTTTGTTTGTGATCCTGGCACATTGTGACGTTAGAATTATAAGGTTCTATCTCCATTTTTTACATAATGTGATACATAAGGTGTTTATTAATGCCTGTGTGGTGTTATTTTTAAAATGTTGACATTTTTGAGTTAGTAATTAATAAAATACAAAGGTTCCATCTCACAAAACATAATGGGATGTAAAAACGTTGACGCTCTATCTCTGAACTGCCCTAAACGGAGATAGAACCTTCTCATTCTAAACGGAGATAGAACCGTATCATTCTAAACTCATGATATCTGGGGAGCCTCCCCTCCTAAATTTCGTTGTTTGGTACCTGTACTGTAGAAATGACAAATAAAGTCTATCTATCTATCTAGGTGCTGTTTGGTTGAGATGAGGCTCTGTGCTGCTGTGATTACCATGTTTATGTTCCCCTCTGTCTCCAGGTGGATCCCAGCGCCCTGGAGAACAGCCTGACTAAGCTCTCCTTCATGACCAGCAGGGAGAGCGTCACCAAACCCCTCACCTCTGCCCAGGCCATGGACGGCAGGGACGCCTTCGTCAAGGTGAGGCAGCAGGGATCATATCTTGAATCTTACTGTGGTGCGAAAAGTGCAAATCAATCCCGGAACAATAGCAAAGGATGTTGTGAAGATTCTGGAGGACATAAAAGTATAAAGGTATCTATAGCCACTATTCCGTCGCAGACTGAAGACCTCCATCTCTTCAGGTTACACCTTAACTGCTCCTCCTGAGACATCTACTGCCCCCCAGCACTGCGTCTCCTGAAGACACCCGCTTTTCCCCTCTACTGTGTCCCCTAAAAATTCTATTGCCCCCCTTGTACTGTTTCTCTGTTTCTCCAGTGTCTAATTATTTTAAAAAAACAAAAAAACAACAACAACAACTAGGTTTAGAAGAAGGTGATAGAAGAAGGTTTTTCCTTCTATCAATGGCCCCGGGCCTGAGCTGGATTACTCTTCCTGCTACGACTGGTGGATTGATGATTCACTTGCTTAGTATTCAAATGTATTGATTGTAAGTCGCTTTGGAATAAGGTGTCTGCTAAATGCCCCAAAAAAATTAACAAAAAATGTAGGCAGTGATCATATCTGCTCTGATATTTTGGGCTTAAATCATCACTTTTGGTTAGTTGGTGCAGTCATAGGGTAAACATGATTTCAGTTGCAAGTTGCAACAACAAATTCCACCGACCATGGTCGTGTGGTCATTAAACCATTCATTCATTCAAGTAATGCATTCAAGTAATGCAATGTCCGTAATAAAAAAAGGTCTGTCTTCGTCTCATCTGTGAGTATGTTCTCAAGTTATTTGTTTCTCCTTACCCTAACCCAGGCTATCTATGGAAGAATGTTTATCTGGGTCGTGGACAAAATCAACAACGCCGTTTTCAAGCCGCCTCCTGAGGATTCCAAAAAACAGTCAATCGGTCTGCTGGACATCTTCGGCTTTGAGAACTTCAACAAGAACAGGTTCGCACTTACAACACATTTAATTTAGGGGACAAATATGACAAAAGTCCATACTGTTATGACTAGTGTTGGGCGGCTGTGGTTCAGGAGGTAGAGTCGGCGTCTAATGATCACAAGGTCGGCAGATCGGCGGTTCGAGCCCCGGCTGGCCACATGTCGAAGTGTCCTTGGGCAAGACACTGAACCCCAAAATTGCTCCCAGTGAGCGGGCCGGCGCCTTGCATGGTAGCTTGCCTCCATTGGTGTGTGAATGTGTGTGTGTGAATGGGTGGATGAGAGGCCGTTGTAAAGCGCTTTGGAGCAGCAAAAAAGGCGCTATATAAGTGCAGTCCATTTACCATTTACCATAGATTGCAGATCGTACCCTTTATGTTTACTCACTAAGTCTAAGGTGAACCATTGTCTCCATGTCTGTGTGGGCGGCTCTTCCTGCAGCTTTGAGCAGCTGTGCATCAACTTCGCCAACGAGCAGCTGCAGCAGTTCTTCGTGAAGCACGTCTTCAGGCTGGAGCAGGAGGAGTACGCCCGCGAGAACATCACCTGGAAGCACATCGACTACAACGACAACCAGAAGACCCTGGACGTGCTGGCCAACAAGTCCCTCAACATCCTGGCTCTGATTGATGAGGAGAGCCACTTCCCCAAGGTTACTTTTTATTTTTTATTTAACCTTTATTTAACCAGGCAGGCCAATAAGAACTAATTCTTATTTACATTGGCGGCCTGGCAAAAGACAAAAGCCTCTTGGGGGGTAGGGGGGGGGCTGAAAAGAAATCAGGTTATATCTTAAAAACAAAGAACACACACGACAGACAGCGGCACATATCCAACATTCCAGCACAGTTAAAAGAGTAAAAACATACGTACATCTCCACACCTCCTCAGCATAAAGTTAAAGGGACAGCATCACACATCCACATAAACCCGCACAACATTAAGCACAGCAGAAAGCACACTAACAGCATTAGAGAATTAGCAATACATACAGTATGCACATGTGGACAGACACAGGAAGTCAAACAGGCATGCATGGGACAGACAGTAATCAGCCAACAGAGGGGGTTACCAGCCTACCTCCGCCCTGCACTGTGAACCTAAAGTCATTGTGTACATGTGAAACGTGGTTCTAACTTTCTTCTCATACTGTCCGTGTCTTCAGGGTACAGACACCACCATGATGAACAAGATGAACCAGGTTCATGGGAAAGGCAGCATCTACATCCCCCCTAAGAACAACCATGACTCTCAGTTTGGCATCAAGCATTTCGCTGGGGTCGTCAACTATGATTCAAAAGGTATTCCAAGGGCGCTTAGGTGGCGTAGCGGGTTAAGCGCTGACCATATAACCGCAGGGTCCCCGGTTCGATTCCGGGGACATATCCTGCATTTCATCCCTCCTCTCTCTCTCACCCATCCTTCCTGTCTAAATCTTCACTGTAACTGTCAATAAAAAAAATATATATATACAAAAGGTATTCCAAAAGAATCAAAAGGAGATGACTGTATGTGGCTGTAATTATGGTGGAGTCGGTTTAGTCGGTTGTAGATGTGTTTTCTACATGTGTTTACTTCCTTGTGTTCAGGGTTCCTTGAGAAGAACAGAGATGCCCTCAGCTCTGACCTCATCCAGCTAGTGGAGACCTCTTCTAATAAGCTCCTGAAGCAAGCCTTCCAGAACGATCTCTCCTCAATCTCTCCTGCAATCAAGGGCAACGCCAAGATGACCATCACCCCGAAGAACTCCCTACGGGTCAGTGTTGCCCTGTGACACATGCAGCTACAGCATGAGACATCTGTACTTATTTAGATGAGTCATATTTGATGTCTCTCTTCTACATTTTACATCTCTCCCTCTCTCTCTCTCTTTCTCTCTCCCTCTCTCTCTCTCTCTCTCTCTCTCTCTCTCTCTCTCCTTCTCTCTCTCTCTTTCTCTCTCTCTCTCTCCCTCCCTCTCTCTCTCTCTCCCTCTCTCTCTCTCTCTCCCTCCCTCTCTCTCTCACTCTCTCTCTCTCTCTCTCTAACAGGCGACTGATGCTAAAAAGCGTGTGCCTACCTTAAGTGGCCAGTTCCGTCAGTCCCTGGATGCCCTGATGAAGACCCTGACTGTCTGCCAGCCCTATTTCATACGCTGCATCAAACCCAACGACTTCAAGAAGCCCATGGTGAGTCAGGACAGACCAATCACATCCCCTTACACCCTGTGTTTGTTCTGTTTCAATTGGGAGGATTCTTTCGTAAACAGTTCATAGAACTTTCATATCGTGAGCTTAGAATGATAAGGTTCTATCTCCGTTTAGAATGATAAGGTTCTATCTCCATTTAGGGTAGTTCAGAGATATTGAGCGTCAAAGTTTTTACATTCCATTATGTTTTGTGAGATGGAACCTTTGTATTTTATTAATTACTAACTTAAAAACTGTCAACATTTTCAAAATAACACCACACAGGCATTAATAAACACCTAATGGATCAGATTATGTAAAAAAACTAAATTTTGACAAAAATGGAGATAGAACCTTATAATTCTAACGTCACGATATTCAGAGTATTCATATTTGGTTCTGTCTGCTGCAGCTGGTTGACAGAGAACTCTGCATCCGTCAACTACGTTACTCTGGGATGATGGAGACCATCAGGATCCGCAAGGCGGGCTATCCCATACGCTACACCTTCGATGAGTTCCTGGAGCGCTACCGTGTGTTGCTGAAGAGCTCAGTCTGTGACCCCAAAACGGTGAGAAGTGTTTCCGGAAATTAATTTTGGGGAAATAATTGTACTTATGCTGATGTATTTCTATGATCTCTTCTCTTGTTTAGCAGCACTTTTATTATGACTGTTTTTTTCCAGAAAAGTCCACAGAAATGTGCTGAAAGCATTTGCACAACGGTTCTTGCTGGAAAAGATGAATGGAAGACTGGAAAGACAAAGATATTTCTGAAGGTACAAATCCATAACCTCTAACCTCTCAGAGACAACCTCCATCTCTCAACAGCATGGTTGTTTATCCTGCTTTAAAGGGTGTTGAAGTCAAACAGTTGTCTGTTCCTCTGCTGTCAGGACTTCCATGATACCATGCTGGAGTTGGAACGAGAGAAGGAGTTGAATAAGAAAGCCCTGGTCATCCAGAGAGTCCTGAGAGGTTACAAGTACAGGTATGCATAGCAAGGCTGTGCTTTGACCATCTTTACTCATGGGACGTGCCAAGGAAAGTCTACTGAGATGTTTTTCATGTGCGGGCGGCTGTGGCGCAGGAGGTAGAGTCGCCGTCTAACGATCGCAAGGTTGGCAGATCAGCGGTTCGAGCCCCGGCTGGCCACATGTCGAAGTGTCCTTGGGCAAGACACTGAACCCCAAAATTGCTCCCAGTGAGCGGGCACTCAAGCCTTGTATGGCAGCTTGCCGCCATTGGTGTGTGAATGTGTGTGTGAGTGGGTGAATGAGAGGCCGTTGTAAAGCGCTTTGGAGCAGCAAAAAAGGCGCTATATAAGTGCGGTCCATTTACCATTTACCATTTACCATTCACCATGTGTCACCTGCAGGAGACAATTTCTGAGGAAGAAGGCAGCTGCCCTGGTCATTCAGAAGCACTGGCGGGGTTACAAAGGCAGAAAGCTGTACAAAGTGGTGAGTTACCGTTAGCAAGTGCGTGGTAAAAAAAACATCCCATAATATTACGATGACTGTAAAAATAGTAGCGTTGTAAAGCATAGCTTACAGAACACAATAACACACGTATGGACTTTGTTTGTTTTCCAGGTCCAGCTTGGCTTTGCTCGTCTGCAAGCGAAGGTGCGAGCTCGCCAGCTCCACCACCAGTACCAGCAGAAGCGGACAGCGTCTCTGACACTGCAAGCT